>NC_060144.1:501135732-501444578 GCF_021461385.2 Schistocerca piceifrons
CATTTAAAATAATATTTACAATCATTATTATTTTGTACTGAATAAAGCAACAGGCTCCATCATAATTGTTAACAGCCAGTTGTGTGCTGTGTCATGCTACTACAGCCAGCTGACTGCTAGTCACAAGTCCAGCAGCTGTTTGCACAAAAAGAGGCAGTCTAGCGATCTCTCGTCACAAGCCTTTAAAAATGAGTTGGGATGACGGAAGAGAAGGATGAGAGTTCTCAGCATATACTGTGACTGCCATTATCGACCGATGCTGCAAATTTGCAATGGAACGACATTACATCACCATGCAGAAAGAATTTAAAAATTTAGATAACGACTAAAGAGAAGAAAATTACGAAACCGACGGACGAAGTTCATTGTTCTGTACATCAAGGACGACTTTGTGCTAAAACTACAGGCATAGATCTTGTGAGACACTTGACGTAAAAATAGTAAATTTTCTGAACTTGTATGCAAATGGACGTAAATCACAGCAATTCGGAGGGTAGGTACCTGTAAATTCCTGAAGTCGTTGTTAAAACAGTATTACAACATCGAGCATCCTGAGATGGCAGGGCTGGCGGTGGTGTTCGGCAGTAGAACGCATTCATCAGTACTCAGCATGCAGTAGACACGACTACCGCGACGTCAAGGTGTGGGCGATCCTCGCCTGCGTTAGTCCATTTTACGTGAGCGACTATCTAGTCAAAATAGAATACTCAAAGTGTGTGCACCTTTTGTATCTACATGTAAATCAGCAGCCAAACACATCAAGGATCAATGCATCATCCCAGCCAACTGTGGAAGTCTAAATTTCCGAGTATGCTGCACATTACACATGTGCAGGAACATGGAGCTGTGGCGGAATTTAACATTTAATCTATTCTGGGCGAGTTCGCTCCTATTATTGTAATCCACTTTGTACTTTTGTGTCTTCTTGAACTTATTTACTGAGCAACTTTGCAAATACAAATATGGATCACATCCTAGTATCTGCATGCACGTTTTGTGACTCACTGAAAAGACTGCACAATTGCAGGTAATTTTTCTACAAGTTTTCTCATACAAGACAGACGAAATATCTGAAAGTGAAATGGTATTTACATCTTATAGAGAAGAAGCTTACACTGTAAGTAAAACGAAAAAAAAGTTTTGATGAAAATTATTTCAACAGTGCGAACGTCACAATTATTTGATAAGAAAAATAATTTTCTGTATCATTTGGCACATTACAAGAAAACAAAAATACAAACGACAGAGTAAAGAGGCGTCCCAGATATTGTCCAACTGATTGCAAGTATACATTTTCTCGAGGAAATAAATGTAAATGTTTTGAAATATTACGAAACTTTTCCTATTCTTTCATTTCCCAGGAGCGTAGAGAATTTACCGTATGAACTTTGACAAAAGGGTCCGCCATAGGTTTTGCTTTTGTCCTTAATAAAGAACCATCACAATTGCCTAACCCTTCCACGCAGGGTAGCCACACGGTTTTGGGCGCCTTGCCAAGGTTCGCACGGCTTCCCCGTCGGAGGTTTGAGTCCTCCCTCGGGCATGGGTGTGTGTTTTGTCCTTAGCGTAAGTTAGTTTAAGTTAGATTAAGTTCTGTGTGAATCTAGGGACCGATGACCTCAGCAGTTTGGTCCCATAGGAACTTACCCAAAATATCCAAATTGCTTAACCCTACTTTTTGTTTCTATGTTTCGATTTTTTCGTAAAAATATAGTCCCCTACAATCTCATTTTCAAAGTTCAGGTGAGAAACTTCACATCAGACAGCTCCCCTAACACACATAATTTTACTGGTGATGTGTAAATGAAGACGACTACTCGAGACAGACGCGACACAGTACAGGAATAACACGTCTTAGGCGTGGATTTTTGGAATGCCATGAGGAATTCTTCAAAGTCCTCACTGAACTCTGTGGCACTGTATTCTTCTCTGATGTGTTGGATGGTCTACTTAGGCGCGCGCCTGTGCCCATGTCACATACTGGCGAAGACAGCAGTCCCAATTTGAAGAGTGAGTCAACACATTTCCCATGTCCAGTTCTTAGTCGGTTCAGAGTTGCTCAGATCTTGCGGGGCTGATCAAAACCAGGAACTGCCTCAGTAATTATAGGCATTAGGTGGCAATGTGTTGGGGCATTTTGGAGCCATTCTCTTTTCCAAGAGTTGATGTCAGCCCCATTGAGGCAGTCGAGAGCAAGAGGAGGGTATCTTGAACAAAGCCTCTTGATACTCAGATCAGGTATATCGATGTGTACCGATAGTTCAGGATTTTCTTCGATCATCTTGTATTCCCTGACCAAGGCTGCTTCTCGTCGTATTTTTGGGGTAGTATATGACTCAGGTGTAGACCTAACAGTTCCTGAAATAATGGGCATAGTGTTGTTAAGCTCAACAACGATTTTGTTCACGTGGCTACTCTTTAGCTATACTGGTGCAAAATACTCCGCCGTAGAGTATACCAGGCTCAGCGCAGACGTCCTCAGAGTTGTTGCCGTTGATCCCCAGGTTGTACCGCAGCGTTTATGGATGAGGTTGTTCCTTTTTCTTACCTTGGCAGCTGATTTTGTAAGGTGTGATTTAAATGACAAGGTTCTGTCTTACGTGACACCTAGGTACCTTGGCTCCTTGTAGTGGCTGAGGCGTGTGTCGTTAGAATACACTTACAGAGCTCTGTCGGCTTCTCTGTTATTGAGATGGAAGAAAGTTAGTTCTGTCTTCGTGGCATTAGTCCTAAGCCATTTACGGAAGTGTGTTACCAGGGCAGACAAAAAAATGGTTCAAATGGCTCTGAGCACTATGGGACTCAACTGCTGAGGTCATTAGTCCCCTAGAACTTAGAACTAGTTAAACCTAACTAACCTAAGGACATCACAAACGTCCATGCCCGAGGCAGGATTCGAACCTGCGACCGTAGCGGTCTTGCGGTTCCAGACTGCAGCGCCTTTAACCGCACGGCCACTTTGGCCGGCTCCAGGGCAGACAGATTGGATGTCAGGGTTTCTCCATTCAATCAGAATCGGTGTGAATTGTTGCACTGGCCCAGTCATCAGCGTAGCCAAATTTCCTACAAGCTGTCATGTTAGTAATGTATAGGCTGAAAATCAGTGGGGCTGATACCAAGCCCTGAGGTAAGCCATTTTTAAAGAATTTCTGGCTACTCACCTGGAATCCTGTGTTACCTTGTCTTCAGACGGTATCATAGGCTGGCTGCTGACAAGTCAATGAAGGCCACAAATGTTTTTAGTTTCTTTTGGAATTCCGCTTCAATATGTATGGTACGGTATGGTAAGGGCCAGGACGTGGCCTGCACAGCTTCGTTTGGGACGAAAGCCGGGTTGTTCTACTGGGATGGCCGTGAGTGTTGTCTGGCCGATCCTGTTAAACAGTACTCGTTCCAGAAGTTCGTACACCATGGTAAGCAGAGCTATGGACCGATAGTTTTGCGGAAGATTTCCCGGTGTACCTGACATTAGAAGGGCGATTATCTTGGCACGTTTAAGTTCTTGTGGTATGTTTCCTGTCCGCAGTAGTGATGTGAAAAACTTTTTTAAACATATTTTCGTATATTTGCCAGACTTGATAAGAAACCCTGGAAGGATGTCATCTGAGCTGGGGGCTTTACCTGGTTTTGTGTCCTTTATTGCTTCTGAGATCTCTCTGGGGGTGATGTTGCATCAATATTTAGTGTCAAGACTGGCTGTTGCTTTTAGCTTTCTAAGTTCACGTTTAATGCGTATTATTGTCTCTCGGTGGTTTACCCCTTAAATGTTTTAACAATGTGCAAAGCAATTTTGTTAGGTGTTGTGGCGTTTCTTCTCGAGTGATACGGCTAGATCCTCCTAGTTTTTGAAGCCGGCACCATGCTTTTCTGCTGATACTTTAAAGTCCATAGCCTGTGAAGTTTACATCCGCTTCTGTCGTCGTGCAGAATGAAGGCTGTGGATGAGTTCATCTGCTATTTCTCTGCCATCGCTGCTTTGGTGATCATTATACAGTTCCTCACATTTCTCATACCAGCCTCGAATGTGTTCTTTGCGGTATCCTCTAGGTATGTGCTTTTTGCGGTATTGATGACTGCTCCCACAAATCTTTAATAGCTATCAGCAGATGGACGGATCCATCCCAGGCATTTATCGAGATCTTCAGAGTAAGCTTTCCAATCCGATTTTTGTAGGTTCCATCTGGGTCGAAGAGTTGAGGTTATCAATGGAATACTTGTGCCGATTTCTGCTAGGACTGGACGGTGTTGACTGTGAGGGAAATCTAGCAGAACATTTCGGCTTGTGTTGACCAGCTGGTGATTTTCATCAGCTGAGACAAAGCATGGGTCTGGGTCATACTCTCGTTTCCAAGCTGCTGATCTGAAGGAACAGCGATCTTTAGCATCGAAAATGAGATGGGTGTTATTCTCTTCTGCCTAGTTTGCTAAGGCTTCACCATTTTTATCGGTTGTTCTGTATCGCCATCTGTGGTGGCTGTTAAAGTCACCTACAAAGAGCGCGGGATGGCGTTGTGATTGGAGAACATCTGCTGGCCATGCGGATTCTGGTGGTTTGTAGACTCTACTTATGGCCACCTATTTTAATTATCACAGAGTAGATATTGTTATTTGTGGAAGTGGGTATCAGCTGAGCGTTCTCTATTGTATTTGTGAAGATTGTGGCTACTCCGTAGGGATGGTGGTACGTTGCGCCAATGATAACGTATCCTGGTATTTTTCCTCTGGAGCGTAGTTGATCTTCGTTATTTGTGTGGGTTTCCTGTAGGGCAACCACGTAAATGTTGTGCTTAGTTAATAACTTTTGAAGAATTTGGCATTTGGTTTTACTAATGCCCTCAATGTTCAGCCGGCATATGTTAATACCTGTTCCAAGTTTCCTAGTCGCTCTGAGAAGGGCTTTTGATGAGATTATGAGTCATTTCCTCTCGGTTATGCACTTCTCGAATAGCCAGGAGATCTAGAAAGATTTTCTGGCTGTCAGTTTTGTTGCCTTCTTAGCACCACCCAGGGGTCACTTGTGGTGCCAATTTCAGGTTTACACCCACGGACGTGAAGCAACATTGACACCGCCTCCAATCTTGTCCTGAAACGATCGCACGCACTCTTTAAAACAGCGCTGTCCATATTCGAGAATGCTGCTTCGATAGCGGTGCGTAGAGATGCGACATTAGGGTGCCTCGTCTTTCGACTATGCTCGAAACATAGCAGTCAAGAGGGTTCAAATCCGGGCTATTCGGGGGCCAGAACTCCTTTGACCAGAATATGTCAACGTTATCCGAGAGCCAGTTTCGGACTAAGTGACTCGTATGACCTGTTGCTCCGTCCTGTTGAAAGACACATTGCCTCCCTGAGGCCGCAGTTACCCTCCACGGTTTCTCGACATCTACATCTACATCTACATCTACATTTATACTCCGCAAGCCACCCAACGGCGTGTGGCGGAGGGCACTTTACGTGCCACTGTCATTCCCTCCCTTTCCTGTTCCAGTCGCGTATGGTTCGCGGGAAGAACGACTGTCTGAAAGCCTCCGTGCGCGCTCTAATCTCTCTAACTTTACATTCGTGATCTCCTCGGGAGGTATAAGTAGGGGGAAGCAATATATTCGATACCTCATCCAGAAACGCACCCTCTCGAAACCTGGCGAGCAATCTACACCGCGATGCAGAGCGCCTCTCTTGCAGAGTCTGCCACTTGAGTTTATTAAACATCTCCGTAACGCTATCACGGTTACCAAATAACCCTGTGACGAAACGCGCCGCTCTTCTTTGGATCTTTTCTATCTCCTCCGTCAAACCGATCTGGTACGGATCCCACACTGATGAGCAATACTCAAGTATAGGTCGAACGAGTGCTTTGTAAGCCACCTCCTTTGTTGATGGACTACATTTTCTAAGCACTCTCCCAATGAATCTCAACCTGGTACCCGCCTTACCAACAATTAATTTTATATGATCATTCCACTTCAAATCGTTCCGCACGCATACTCCCAGATATTTTACAGAAGTAACTGCTACCAGTGTTTGTTCCGCTATCATATATTCATACAATAAAGGATCCTTCTATCTATGTATTCGCAATACATTACATTTGTCTATATTAAGGGAGAGTTGCCACTCCCTGCACCAAGTGCCTATCCGCTGCAGATTGTAACCTCCCCCCTCCCTTATCGACCTTAATGACAGTGAAAAATTAAACCGCGTGTACCTAATGGGAGTTTTGGAAAAGCAATCGTCACCGAAGTTAACCTGTCGGTAAAGAGGGAGGAAAGGGTTACATCTAAATGAAAGGAAATGTGCTAATGAAACTGGTGGAAATTAATTTTGAAAAGGGGTAAAGTTAATAAAGAAAATAAATGTGCGGCCGTTACGTTAACAATTAACTAGCGGTAATTAGATATTTGAGATTTGGGGGAAATCACGGTCGCCAGTCCTAAGGACAATTACTATAGTAACTGAAAAAGAAAGGTTATTACACATATAATTAGCACTAGAAGCGTGGCAACTGAAGGTTGACACGTGTAGTGTGAAAACTGAAAGTTTGTCAGAAGTAATAAATTTCGCTACACCCTGACTTAATTTAGCAAAAGAATTAATAACCGGAAAATCGAAAGTTAATTTAGTGACTGAAGTTAATAGTGAGCTTTCTTTCTGAAGCACATCGAAATTCAGTATAATACGGTTAGTCTTGGACTACCTCAACAATCATTTCAAAAACTACTTGAATCTACGCAATTTAGAAATAAGAGATTTAACTTTGAACTTGAATTAAATGATTCTGAACAATTAACAATAGTAAAATTTAGTACGTACCAAGCTGAGCTGCAGTCACAGGTAAGCTAAAATACGGTAACAAAGCTCGCGCTCTTAATTCGTGCTTGTGTAATCTGAATATTGTAGCCAGCTATTAATGCCATAATTGAACTTTGAAATTAAAGCAGTGAAAACGAGTTAGCTATATTACTTTAATGCTGGCGTTTGAATTTCAACGACACTCGGGTTCATTTCGGAAAAGGAAGGGACCCTGCTTGGTAATGCAATTGGGACAATGAGCAACAAAGGTTGATGCTAAGTTGCTGTAATTTTGCGAGGCAAATGGAACAAGATTAAAAGCTGAGGTCTGCCATACAGTTCTAAAACTTTACGTGCTTATAGTCTTCCTTGTTGGTTGATTGAAGGTTTGAAGCCGTCGATCGAGGAGGTGGCGACAGTCACTCATTGTCGGCCGTCGCTGTTGCAGAAGCTGGATGTTGGCGCGCCTTCTTCTCGACACGGTCACCAGGCGAAACGGGCTCTTGATGTGCGCCAGCTAATGCTTCCCGTCCGCGACACCATGTCAGAAACTATCATCGCGAGTCGAGCGCAATTACTTGCTGCCAAACCCCGAAAGCGCGGCAACTCGCGGGAGCGTCACACGACACCTGCTCCACTCGCTACTCCCGCCAGACTCTCACTGTTCTGCCCGCGCTCCACGCGGCAGAGTTAACACTACCAAAGATCCTACACACTTTGATTCGTCACACGACCTATCGACGTAATCGTTCGATAGCAGTTTTCCCTAGGCAAGACCCAGCGTAAAAATACAAATAATATTTACGAAACAAACCAATTATACATCGACATGAGTGCATAAATATATATATACAAACAGTAAAACAATTACAATATATAAAGAGACAGAAATGTCATATCTTGAGGTAACAAAACAAGGAAAACAAATTATAGTACAATAGATGGAAATAGGAGTATATGCATTTCCGGCGTTACACGTGCCCCACATTGTTTGAGGATGTTCGTGTAACGTAAACAGACTCAGAAAATGTCCCAAAAAAGAAACAGCGGAAATGCATATGCTCAAAACATCAACAAAATTTAGCATTCGTCTAATTAATCATAAATCAATTTTTAGACCATAATAATTGAGTGGAGACACTCCTAATCTTATTCCACTCTGTCATCTTGCACAAAATAAAACAGGTTGACAACATATTAAAATTCATAGAAAACATAGAAAATGGTTTAGCTATTCCAAAATCATTAAAATTCGTAACACTATAAGAAATGGAATACTATTTGCAAAATTGATCAGAGTACATGGTCATAAAAAACAGGTATATCAAAATACGCAAACTAATAATTAATTACATAGAATACACATATTTATGTAACCTTTTCATAATTAATATTCTCGTCATGTCCAATTAATGCTAAACAAGAAAATAATATACAGCCGATAAAATAAAACATAAATATTGACAGCAGAATCCTTTCACATCAGCTGTCCGGGAAGAAAAGCAACTCCACATTCCGTACTTGCGAGTACAAAGGATGCCGACAGCGGCACAAGAGCCAACAGCGGCACAAGAGCCGACAGCGGCTCGCCTCGCCAGTATTGTTGCGCCCGCGTGTGCGGCACGCTTGATCTCACTCGCCCTTATGACGGCGTTTCCAGAACGTCCGTTTCACTGAATTCTTTAGGAAAAACTCACTCCCGAGTAATCTCAAGGAGTCCCTTAATACTATCACAGTGGATAACTCAACACTGTCCATCATCACACGCATGTACTAGCCTGAAACTTAAAACAGCGTCTAAGTACATCGGCAATGACTAGTAAATCACATATTTATGAAATCTTACAGCTATTTACAAAATCATATTTACATTCCTTAATCTACTGTGACTCAGCTGAAAACTTAAATTAGCAGCTTGGATTTTTCAATTGATAAATAATCACTCTCTCTTAAATCATTTAGTCAAAATTAATTACTTATTAATTACAACTTCTTTAATGTCCTCTTGGTCAGTCAAAAGCATGGCAATCTAGCAAACCTTAAATCTTACACTCTATATTTACATATTGTACAAATTACCCATTGTGTGGTATTAATCGATCCTAGGTTGGTACAATTTCAAATCTATTATATTTCGTATACCTAATAGCTTTCCAGAGCTTGGATACTCTAAGCAATAAGCATTTGTGTGAGGTATACCAATGACTTTATATGGTCCATTATAAACAAACTTAAATTTAGAGATTTCATTGTCTATCTCGCTCGATTTCTCATGAGCTTTTACAAGTACTAAGTCTCCGATCGCAAACTTAGCAAAACGCGCTTTAGCGTCATGACGACGTATGCGAGCATCGGCTTTAAGCTTCATTACTTCTCGCAAACGATCTTTTTTCACACCAATACTAATGTCAATCCGTGGAGGGAATTTGATTATCTCTTCCACTAAACTTTTACTTCTGTCACCCAACAGGATTTCCTCTGGAGAAAATCCCGTCGATTCATGTCTCAAGGTGTTCATAATTCTCTCAAATACTGCTACATATTTGCCCCATGCCCTATGGTTGTGATGGCAATAGGTACGGCACAGTCGGCCTAGCTCGCGCATATACCTCTCAGCGGGATTCCCAGCCGGACAATAAGCTGAAATATGGATCACCTCGACCCCATTACTTTCCAAGCCTTCATTCCACAACTTAGAAGTAAATTGTGCCCCATTGTCTGATAGAATCGCCTTGGGCTTACCAATATGAACAAAATAATCGTTCACAAGCTTGCTATAGACTGCTTTGGCTGTAGCTTTCCTAATCGGGTATAGTTTGATGAACTTGGAAAAAGCTTCTAGCACTACTAAAATGTAAGCAAAGTTTCCTGATGACTTGGGCAAAGGTCCGTACAAGTCCACGCACAGTAACTCAAAGGTGTCGTTAGGCCTTATACTTTGCATAGGACCACGACTCGTACAGTTGGTAACCTTCACCTTCTGACATAAATCGCAAGTTTTCACTCTGTCAGTAACTCGTTTTAACATGTTGTTGAAATGCACTATTTCACTCAGCTTTTCCGTACATTTCTTTGGTCCACAGTGACCATACGCCAAATGGTAGTAGTCTATTATTTCCGTGACGTATTTGCTGGGCCAGCATACCCGCCAAATATTACTATCTTCACCCTTACGTATGTACAAGATATGATCGTATATCTTGTAATACTTCCTTAATTTCTCTCCTTCTGGACTCTTTTCATCATATCGGGTTTTCACCATATTTAAACAACCATCCTCGTTCTGATGACGACGTAGATTCTTACAAATGTTCATTATTAATTTACGTCCCTCAACTTCTTTAAAATAGTACAATTTGACCACTCCATCTGCCTCATCTTTCAATAGACCTTGATTAGACTCGGGCAACCGCGACAGCGCATCCGCTACGCAATTGTCGGTCCCTTTTACGTAACAGATGTCATAGTTAAATTGCTGTAAATACAGCGACCACCTAGTCAGTCTTTCGTGAAGTAGTTTACAATCCTTCAGATAAGTGAGCGCCTTATGGTCCGTATGAATAATCACCTTACGGTCCCATAGGTAACCCTTGAACTTCTTGAATCCCCACACGATAGCGAGACACTCTTTCTCAGAAATCGTGTAGTTTCGCTCACTTTTTGATAAAGTTCGACTCGCGAACGCTATCGTCCGGTGTTCCTTATCCTCTCCTTTACCAACTTCTTGGAACAGTTCTACCCCCACCCCGTAATTCGACGAATCCGTTCCCAGATGGAAGGGTAGCGATAAATCAGGATGAAATAGTATGTTAGATCTTAACAACTCGTCTTTTAATCTCTCGAAAGCGGTCTGACACCCGTCAGTCCACACAAACGGAACATTTTTGCGCAAGAGGTTATTCAAATTTTCATCATTAAACACTTGTCCTTTTACAAATTTACGGTAAAATCCTGTGAGCCCTAGAAAACTTTTTAACTGTTTCCTAGACTTGGGTGGAGGACAATTCTTTATTGCCTCTAGTTTCTCTGGGTCTTTCGTAATACCAGCAGTGGTAATTACATGCCCTAAAAATTTCAGTTCCTGCTTCACAAATTCGCATTTCTTTAGCTTTAGAGTCATTCCGCCACGGCGCAATGCTCTAAAAACTTCATCTAACAGGTCACAATGGTCATGCCAAGTGGCATTGGCCAACAATAGGTCGTCAACATATACAGTTAATCTTGAACTCAAAGCCGGTCCTAGCACTTTATCTAGGGCCCTGATGAACACGGACACAGATATATTAAGTCCAAACGGCAGTACTCTATACTGATAACACCTGCCCGCAAACAAGAAGGCGGTGTATGGCCTAGATTCTTCTTCGAGTTCTATTTGCCAGTAACTAGCTGTCAGATCGAGGCTAGTCATGAACTTAACGTCATGAAAACGTTGCAAAATCTCCTCCATACTCTCTGGTCTGTCTGTTTCACGTTGAACGACCCTATTCAACGTGCGTGCGTCAATCACAATACGCACACTACCATCCCGTTTTGCTACAATGACCAAACCGTTATTGTATGGACTTGTACTTCTTTCAATCACTCCCCATTCGATCATCTTATCTATCTCCCGTTGCACTGCTTCCTTTTTGGACAGCGGTATAGCATACGGTCTCACGAAGAATGGTTCGTGCGGAATTACATGCAACTTGCATTTATATCCTTCCACAAGACCCGGTTTGTCTGAAAACACACTCTTATTCCTCATTATTACTTCATACAGGCCTCGTCTTTGTTCGTGTGTTACGTTTGACACACCGTCTACAATACTTTCCAATTCACTTTCTACACTATTGTCAATGCCGAGATTCCTCACATTACAGTAGTTCAAATTCATACCTACGTCAATACCATTCGGCCAGTTAACAATGTGTATAGGCTGGTATTGCCTATGCACACCGTCTCCTGCCTCGTCAAAACTAACTACTATTGTTTTATCTTGGGACGTACATGTCAACGTTTTGCTTTCGCAGTTAATCACTGCACGGTACTTTAACAGCCAATCTAACCCGATAATTACTTCCGTAGTTAAGTCTGGCACGACGACAAACTCTTGTTCAAATCGTGCCCCACATATCTCGAAGTTGACAAAAATCTGTTTTGTGACCGGTTTACTGGCCTTCCCAGTGGCACCGATAATTTTCACTCCTGTTACTGGCATAACTACGATGCCAGGTCTGTCTTTCAGTAACTCAAATATTTTCCCAGATACAGCACTCAATTCTGCACCGGTGTCAATCAACACGTTTAGTTGTAGGTCGTGCATATTAACAGACACTACTATCTGTCTACACTTGTCCTCGACTGTTTCTTTATTTTCCCACAGTAAATCCTCGTCTATATCCAGGTCATTCCAGAAAAAACCATCCGGCTTTGATCCTAAATCCGGTTTATCTGGCGGCTTTTTCAGCCTCTGTTCACATACAGTTTTTATTTCAACACGTTTGTCCTGAGGCTTAGTCTCTAGCTTCGCCTCCAATACCGAAACCTTTTCCTGTAACTCGTCAACTAGTGAGTGTTGCTTTGCTATCAATTCACTAATTGTCACCTTCGTTGATTCCTCTTTAATCAGATTGATCTCGTCTGCCAATCTACCTGGAGGAATGTGCCCAGTCGCATCTGAAATTACTTCCTCTGGATCTGCGCAACCCACACTGCTACCGTCTGACCGCATAACGTCAGCTCTAACCTCATACACGCTGAAATCTATGTGCTTTTCTACCAATTGTGTCCGGCTATCACTAAAATTTTCGTAATCTTTCCCCTTAATACTCTCGCAATGTTTAAACTGGAGGTTTGCGTCGGATGGGTGGGCTACTTCTACCACTATAACTTTCGGTAAAGTCTGCCGGTTAGGGCCAGAACTTTCCGTTACTCCTTCAACATCTAACTCCTGCGGGACGAAACACGACGAATCTTGCTCGTGCTCCCCATTAACATCAACTATTTCTGGTAAAGTCTGCCGGTTAGGGCCAGAACTTTCAATCACTTCACAAATACTATCTTCCTGTGGGACGAGACGCGGCAAATACTGCACGCGCTCCCCATAAACACTTCTCCCATACAGACCCCTATAATCTCTTAGTTCGTCGTATAAGCGACCGAACTGCCTTAACCAGACCTCATCCCTCTCTGCATCCCCTCGCTCGATGACGGACGTTTTATCCGACATCTGATCTTCTCTCAACAATTGCGAATCATTCTTAAACTCAATCTCCAGTTCCGCTGTGGGTATTACAGCTGGCACCTTATAATCGATTTCCGGAACACTACTTAAATTGTTCTCACAGACAGTGAATGTACCTTCTACTGCCGTGTATACAGCTGATCTACTATTTGTGGGCGCACTCCTTTCTCTTAACACTGGCACACTCTCCCGCCGTTGATTATTCCATACGGAATTTTCATAACGACGACACCTGAGTTTTCTACTGTTATTGGGCCGCCAAAATTTCTCCACGCCCGGTCGGCCCCTCACCGGCGCGGCTAATGGTTTCCCTGTTTCGTCCCAGCAGATACGCTCCTCGGATGCTGCTGGGGCGGCTGATCACACCCTCTGGCGTTATTACTATTCTGTGAAGCCCGTATCACGTTAGTATGATACTGGTTTCCGTCATTCCTGTTATTATTTGCATTGTTCCGTTTGTTATTACGGTCCGAACCATTATTGTTATTGCTGCCATGGTTGCGGTATGCATTATTCCCATGGTTATCGTTGTTGTGGTTGCTGTGGTACCCGTTGTTGTTACCACGGCCTCTACCACTGTCGCGATTATTGCGCCAATTGTCCTCGTCCTCAACTCTTTCCAGGAAATCATTGATTGTCCTGTAATTGCTTCCTACGTAGCGTTTTGTATCATCTGGAAGCTTCATGTAGAGTTCCCAGACTATTTCGGATTCCGTGCGGCGATCACGCAAATATTCCAACTTGCGGATCCAGCCCTCACAAAACTCCTTCATCGAACCGCGCGAATTCACATCGAAAGGCCTCGATACGACAAATTCGCGCCAGACACTTTGCTGTTTTTGCTCTGACCAGTATTCAGCCAGAAACAAATTTTTAAATTCGTCAAAAGTCAGGTCCGTAATGTTGAGGTTTAAGCCCCAACGCTTGGCATCACCAGCCAACACATCAATAATCGCATTAATTTTTCTCTCATCAGTCCATGATCTGGGTAAAACTCTTTCACAATTCTTAATGAAATCCGTCGCGTGTATACCGCCTTTTTTCAAGGGGTCGAACCGCTCCTCTTTCGTCAACAACTCCGAACTATGTGCACAGATTGGCACATAGCTCTGTTTTTCGTCAAGTTTCCTTTCTAATTCCGACACCCTCGTAATCACTTGGCAAGTGGTTGTCGCAAGCGTTTCCACTTCCCTCTTTTTCTCTTCGCAGGTATTAGCCTGCTTCGTCACTTTGGTATCTACTTCGGATACTAAAACCTTTAAAGTTTCCACCTTCTTTTGATCCTCTTTTTTCACTAATTGAATTTGTTCCGTCACCTTATTCTCGATGATCGGAGCAACTGATTCTCCTACACTTTTCTCGATTCTGCTAATTTCGGAATAAAAACGAGTATTTATGCTCGCAATTTCCGCCTGAACGCCTATCATTTCCTGTTTAAGATTACCGATTTCGCTATTAATCACAACAATATCTTCTTTGATTTTATCAACTTTTGTGTTAACAACTCCAACATTGTTGTTAACAACATTAATAGCTTTGTTCTGATTGTCTAGCATTCGTTCAAATTTTTCAGACTGAGCTTCTTGCTTGGCCGATTGACTCTTGATTTCGTTAATCAAAACATTCAATAAATCAGTTACATTCCCGGAAACTACCGGTTTTACTTCCGTAGCGGCTTCCTCTTTAGTCACTTCCGATTCCGAAACATTTTCTAAAGTCTGGAATTCCATTTCTGCTCTTTGTTGCGTTTCGGCTGTCGCATCTTTCATGCTAGCCGCCTGCCCCGGAACAATGGGTACCGCTGTGCGCGTTTCCCACTGTCCGACCGATTGTTCCGTATCCAAGTCTACCAAATTTTGGCAATTGTTGCTTTCACTCATTTTAATAATTTTCAATATAAATGCCAAATCTCAAATATAATTAGGATTCCTCACACTAATATTCTAGCTGACGTATCGACCATTTCGTAACCAGTACTTTGTTACGAGATTTGTACAATGCAAAATTCGTGTCCAGAACAACCTCAAATTTGAAGATTGTCCTGTCACCAGGTCGCCACGTGTAACCTCCCCCCTCACTTATCGACCTTAATGACAGTGAAAAATTAAACCGCGTGTACCTAATGGGAGTTTTGGAAAAGCAATCGTCACCGAAGTTAACCTGTCGGTAAAGAGGGAGGAAAGGGTTACATCTAAATGAAAGGAAATGTGCTAATGAAACTGGTGGAAATTAATTTTGAAAAGGGGTAAAGTTAATAAAGAAAATAAATGTGCGGCCGTTACGTTAACAATTAACTAGCGGTAATTAGATATTTGAGATTTGGGGGAAATCACGGTCGCCAGTCCTAAGGACAATTACTATAGTAACTGAAAAAGAAAGGTTATTACACATATAATTAGCACTAGAAGCGTGGCAACTGAAGGTTGACACGTGTAGTGTGAAAACTGAAAGTTTGTCAGAAGTAATAAATTTCGCTACACCCTGACTTAATTTAGCAAAAGAATTAATAACCGGAAAATCGAAAGTTAATTTAGTGACTGAAGTTAATAGTGAGCTTTCTTTCTGAAGCACATCGAAATTCAGTATAATACGGTTAGTCTTGGACTACCTCAACAATCATTTCAAAAACTACTTGAATCTACGCAATTTAGAAATAAGAGATTTAACTTTGAACTTGAATTAAATGATTCTGAACAATTAACAATAGTAAAATTTAGTACGTACCAAGCTGAGCTGCAGTCACAGGTAAGCTAAAATACGGTAACAAAGCTCGCGCTCTTAATTCGTGCTTGTGTAATCTGAATATTGTAGCCAGCTATTAATGCCATAATTGAACTTTGAAATTAAAGCAGTGAAAACGAGTTAGCTATATTACTTTAATGCTGGCGTTTGAATTTCAACGACACTCGGGTTCATTTCGGAAAAGGAAGGGACCCTGCTTGGTAATGCAATTGGGACAATGAGCAACAAAGGTTGATGCTAAGTTGCTGTAATTTTGCGAGGCAAATGGAACAAGATTAAAAGCTGAGGTCTGCCATACAGTTCTAAAACTTTACGTGCTTATAGTCTTCCTTGTTGGTTGATTGAAGGTTTGAAGCCGTCGATCGAGGAGGTGGCGACAGTCACTCATTGTCGGCCGTCGCTGTTGCAGAAGCTGGATGTTGGCGCGCCTTCTTCTCGACACGGTCACCAGGCGAAACGGGCTCTTGATGTGCGCCAGCTAATGCTTCCCGTCCGCGACACCATGTCAGAAACTATCATCGCGAGTCGAGCGCAATTACTTGCTGCCAAACCCCGAAAGCGCGGCAACTCGCGGGAGCGTCACACGACACCTGCTCCACTCGCTACTCCCGCCAGACTCTCACTGTTCTGCCCGCGCTCCACGCGGCAGAGTTAACACTACCAAAGATCCTACACACTTTGATTCGTCACACGACCTATCGACGTAATCGTTCGATAGCAGTTTTCCCTAGGCAAGACCCAGCGTAAAAATACAAATAATATTTACGAAACAAACCAATTATACATCGACATGAGTGCATAAATATATATATACAAACAGTAAAACAATTACAATATATAAAGAGACAGAAATGTCATATCTTGAGGTAACAAAACAAGGAAAACAAATTATAGTACAATAGATGGAAATAGGAGTATATGCATTTCCGGCGTTACAAGATCTTCCTGCATTTCGCTACAATTTTCTAATGCTGCAACTTCTCTGTATACTACAGCATCATCCGCGAAAAGCCGCATAGAACTTCCGACACTATCTACTAGGTCATTTATATATATTGTGAAAAGCAATGGTTCCATAACACTCCCCTGTGGCACGCCAGAGGTTACTTTAACGTCTGTACACGTCTCTCCATTGATAACAACATGCTGTGTTCTGTTTGCTAAAAACTCTTCAATCCAGCCACACAGATGGTCTGATATTCCGTAGGCTCTTACTTTGTTTATCAGGCGACAGTGCGGAACTGTATCGAACGCCTTCCGGAAGTCAAGAAAAATAGCATCTACCTGGGAGCCGGTATCTAATATTTTCTGGGTCTCATGAACAAATAAAGCGAGTTGGGTCTCACACGATCGCTGTTTCCGGAACCCATGTTGATTCCTACATAGTAGATTCTGGGTTTCCAAAAACGATATGATACTCGAGCAAAAAACATGTTCTAAAATTCTACAACAGATCGACGTCAGAGATATAGGTCTATAGTTTTGCGCATTTGCTCGACGACCCTTCTTGAAGACTGGGACTACCTGTGCTCTTTTCCAATCATTTGGAACCCTCCGTTCCTCTAGAGACTTGCGGTACACGGCTGTTAGAAGGGGGGCAAGTTCTTTCGCGTACTCTGTGTAGCATCGAATTGGTATCCCGTCAGGTCCAGTGGACTTTCCTCTATTGAGTGATTCCAGTTGCTTTTCTATTCCTTGGACACTTATTTCGATGTCAGCCATTTTTTCGTTTGTGCGAGGATTTAGAGAAGGAACTGCAGTGCGGTCTTCCTCTGTTAAACAGCTTTGGAAAAAGGTGTTTAGTATTTCAGCTTTACGCGTGTCATCCTCTGTTTCAATGCCATCATCATCCCGGAGTGTCTGGATATGCTGTTTCGAGCCACTTACTGATTTAACGTAAGACCAGAACTTCCTAGGATTATCTGTCAAGTCGGTACATAGAATTTTACTTTCGAATTCACTGAACGCTTCACGCATAGCCCTCCTTACGCTAACTTTGACATCGTTTAGCTTCTGTTTGTCTGAGAGGTTTTGGCTGCGTTTAAACTTGGAGTGAAACTCTCTTTGCTTTCGCAGTAGTTTCCTAACTTTGTTGTTGTACCACGGTGGGTTTTTCCCGTCCCTCACAGTTTTACTCGGCACGTACCTGTCTAAAACGCATTTTACGATTGCCTTGAACTTTTTCCATAAACACTCAACATTGTCAGTGTCGGAACAGAAATTTTCGTTTTGATCTGTTAGGTAGTCTGAAATCTGCCTTCTATTACTCTTGCTAAACAGATAAACCTTCCTCCCTTTTTTTATATTCCTATTAACTTCCATATTCAGGGATGCTGCAACGGCTTTATGATCACTGATTCCCTGTTCTGCACTTACAGAGTCGAAAAGTTCCGGTCTGTTTGTTATCAGTAGGTCCAAGATGTTATCTCCACGAGACGGTTCTCTGTATAATTGCTCGAGGTAATTTTCGGGTAGTGCACTCAGTATAATGTCACTCGATGCTCTGTCCCTACCACCCGTCCTAAACATCTGAGTGTCCCAGTCTACATCTGGTAAATTGAAATCTCCACCTGAGACTATAACATGCTGAGAAAATTTATGTGAGATGTATTCCAAATTTTCTCTCAGTTGTTCTGCCACTAATGCTGCTGAGTCGGGAGGTCGGTAAAAGGAGCCAATTATTAACCTAGCTCGGTTGTTGAGTGGAACCTCCACCCATAATAATTCACAGGAACTATCCACTTCTACTTCACTACAGGATAAACTACTACTAACAGCGACGAACACTCCACCACCGGTTGCATGTAATCTATCCTTTCTAAACACCGTCTGTACCTTTGTAAAAATTTCGGCAGAATTTATCTCTGGCTTAAGCCAGCTTTCTGTGCCTATAACGATTTCAGCTTCGGTGCTTTCTATCAGCGCTTGAAGTTCTGGTACTTTACCAACGCAGCTTCGACAGTTGACATTCGTCAAAAGTTACAGATAAACTTCTTTTGTGACAATTTGTCCCTGTTCAAAGAAATCTGGCTTCATGACCTCACCCACATTTGACACCACACCTAGGACGTGAACGCCAGACTTCTTGGAAGCATTATAATTGGCCACAATATCGTAAACAGTTGATCTCGGGTACCTGAAGGACCTAAATATTTAAGTGGGCGAATGCCCTGAGCAAAAATTTTCGATAATCGCGAATCTTCGGTTGTACTCCGCGCTTGTCCGTAACATGTAAGCCATTTTGAGGTTCTGAGTGTTTACTAGATGCCGACAGCTTTCAAGAACGCCAGTCGCGATCTCCGGTGGAACTAAGATATGGCGGGAAATTCTAATTGAAATTTGTCCAGCCTTAACCACCGCGCCCCATAAAATACCGGTATCGCTTTTAACCGGTCCGGTTTTTCCCACTCACATAGTGATGGAGGCAGATGTGGGCAGATTCGTGCCGGAGATCGACGGTGTTGGAAATAGGAATGATTGTAGAAGTGAGCTCAATTTCGTGAGGAGCTACCGAGATAATTAACGACGTGAAGGGAGGATAAGGAGAGAGTAACAGACAACTGAAGAGTGAACAGGAAATTATGAAAATAAATTTATTTTGTCTGAGTACAGCGTGACGAACATAGTTAGTGTAATAAAGTGAAAGTTTCTGAAAACAACTAGTGTCCCAACTATCGTCTAATACAAGTTATCATTAAAAAAGAGTGACTAAAGGTCCTTTACATTTCAAATAAATCGTTTGACTGAAAATTGAAGCGAGAAAGGATTGAAGCAAAACATTACACCTCAACTTAATCTTAAGGTAACAAAGAACAGAACACTCATTTTTATAAGGGTTGCAACACAGTGCTTCGGACGAAGTAGACCACACTGGAATGACAGTGTTATTTGCATGTTGCGGAATATATAAATTATGTTCATTTGCTGTCATATTCACTTCATGAACGCTGTCAGATTACATTCAAAGACGCACTCACATTCAATAATATAAACAGTTACATATTCCGTTGAGCATAAGTGTTAATATTTTCCATATATGGAACAGTAAGCATGTTACATTTGGTTTAAAGTGTGAGTATGTAAAACAGATAACAGTAACCATACTGTACTAGGCTTACCACACTACACGGTCCAGTCACATTAATGTGACCACCGCCTATTTTCGACGTCAAAGTGCAATGATCACTCGCAGACTAGCAGAGGAGGGTGTATATAGAACGCGCGGACAACAATGGAGTCATTGTCGTAATGCTGATATGGAGAGATATATCTGACATGATCATTGGCTTTGAGGCCAAGGGTGGAAGCATTTCCGTCCATGGTAAAATGGCGATATCCAAAAACAGTTCCAAAGCAGCAGTGATGTACTGCGGGTCATAGATGACTGGGCTGAGCGATGGCTGCGTAGATGTGTACAAACGAATAAACTTGCGACTGTTGAGCTGTTGAGCAACTGAGCGTCCAGATGAACCGAGGAGCTACCAACAGTCTTCTCCTCAACGACCGTTCAGAAAACGTTGCTGCGTATGGGCTTCCGCAGCAGACAGCCTGGTTTATGCACCCACGATGACTGCTAAGTCCACTTAGTGGTGCGGGCTTTCAAAAAAAAAAAAAAAAAGTGACCCTCAACTATGTAACTTCGGACTCAGAGTTGAAATATTAAAAGTTTTGGCTGGTTTCGTTGTCTAGGGGCTGGGATACGTAGTTGCGGCATTACACGCCAAATACTACTGCGTCTATAGTATACAATATGAATATACACATGAATCGAACGGTCGAAGGTTCCTATCACTCAGCAATTGCGAATTTTGAATGTAACATAGAAATTTATAAATCAAAGATTGCAATTAAAAAAATCTGGAGGTACTATTTTAACGACTTTCAATGATGAGCACGATACCAGAGGTACCATTAAGGATGCCGTTTATTAGTGCAAAACACTTATTGGTGTAAATGGTTCAGCAATTAAATAAAATATAGGTTGAATAACAGGGAAACAACACATTCCTACTTCACGTAATTAGTTATAAGCGACAACATAGCTCGCGAGGCATCCACTTCTAAACGCATACTATGTCTTCACTACAGAAGCCACGAAAATCTCACAAGCGTACAAGTCGGCACTACGAAATATTTCTATCTCCTGCGACCACGTGCAAACTGCTCAACAAGCTCCAAGTATTTCCAGCGACCGTCCGTCGCGCCTTACCCGCCAGCACCCCCTCGTGTCCTGTGCGTCCAGATGCTCCTCCCCCACTTCCATACAGTCTCTCCATTGACTTCGCTAGTCGCTTACCGTAGTAATGAGCGCTATGATCGGCTAGAGCGTTCCCGCCATGTCTTCAAGTCAACGCACACTCAAAAACATATTGAAACACATACGAAATACTTGACTTACATTGAAATAACTTGAAATTAAATAAATATTCCTACGGTTGGAGCATAAACATGCTATAACACACATTATTAAATACAGATACAAATCAGATAAACATATATCAAAGGAACAGAAACAAAAGTAGGCCAGTAGCCTAATGTCTCTGTGCTTTCTAAAACACAATAAACACTTGACCAATTTCTTCATGAGTAGTATATAGCGGATATAAACAAAGACACAGACGGATAAATATGTTTATAAGCATGCTGCTACCGCTTTTTCGTGTAACTGTGGAGTACTTACGGCACGACACGATCAATAGCAATCAACCACTTTGACCTCCACTAACTCATGTACTATTCAAGTTACATGCCTGTAATGCATACGAATTTAGGTTTACACTAATAACTTTCGCCGGCCGGAGTGGTCGTGCGGTTCTAGGCGCTACAGTCTGGAACCGAGCGACCGCTACGGTCGCAGGCTCGAATCCTGCCTCGGGCATGGATGTGTTTGATGTGCTTAGGTGAGTTAGGTTTAATTAGTTCTAAATTCTAGGCGACTGATGACCTCACATAGTGCCCAGACCCAACTAATAACTTTCCGAAGACACGTCGATCGACAAAATCGGATGAACTATTTAGATTTTGGAAATTCTTTGCTGAGTGTTGCTTGTATAATTTACAGTCAGATACTAAAGATGCCCGTGCGGTCTAACGCACGGCTTTCCGGGCGGGAAGGAATGCCTGATCCCCGGCACGAATCCTCCCGGCGGATTTGTGTCGAGGTCCGGTGAACCGGCCAGTCTGTGGATGGTTTTTAAGCTGTTTTCCATCTGCCTTGGCGAATGCGGGCTGGTTCCCCTTATTCCGCCTCAGTTACACTATGTCGGCGATTGCTGCGAAAACAAGTTCTCCACGTACGCGTACACCACCATTACCCTACCACGCAAACATAGGGGTTACACTCGTCTGGTGTGAGACGTTCCCTGGGGGGCCCACCGGGGGCCGCACCGCATAATAACCCTGGGTTCGGTGTGGGTCGGCGGAGGGGTGAAGTGGACTGCCGTAGTCGTCGTGGAGTTGTCGACCACTGCTGCTGCGGCGGGGACGGAGCCTCTCCGTCGTTTCTAGGTCCCCGGTTAACATGCAATACAATACAATACAATAAAGATATTGAAAATCTGATTACATGATCAGAATCGTCGTGCAAATAATGATAATGTACGTGTTTCTTTTTCAGGTATTATGATTCGTTTGGCTACTATTAATTTCTACATCAACTGTGAAATGTCTGCCATTATGGTTTCACAAAGTCCGCCATCTTTGGCACTCACGGCATACAAATCTCCTTCATCGAGACAAAGCACATTCCTCGACACAACGTCAACATGGCATTCCCAAACATGTGGACGGCTGGAGCTAGCCCTCTTGCTCTGGCTAATGTTCGGCACCACACGGTTGTTGACGAGCCCCGGCTTGCCGAGCGGCCCCTGCAGCCACGCCAACTCCGAGCTTCGGATATTTTCATGGCGCCACAACTCGCTTATTATGTCACGGTGGCAGTAGATGGCTTCTTCAGATGAATCACTTTTTATGCTCCATCAGAAAAATGGGCATTGGTGTGTATGGTGTGAAAGTTCTGAAAGCAAACACTCTGCAACAACTGTCAGAAGGATCAAGACCGGAGGCATTCCCTGGGTAATCCTGTCATCCTGAAAGGCACAATGGATGTGCATCTATCCTTGGGTATATGATATGAAAGTTCTGAAAGCAAACACCCTGCAACAGCTGTCAGAAGGATCCAGGCCGGAGGCATTCCCTGGGTAATCCCTTCATCCTGGAAGGCACAATGGATTTGCGTCTATCCTTGGGTATATGATATGAAAGTTCTGAAAGCAAACACCCTGCAACAACTGTCAGAAGGATCCAGGCCGGAGGCATTCTCTGGGTAATTCCGTCATCCTGGAAGGCACGATGGATTTGCATCTATCCTTGGGTATACGATATGAAAGTTCTGAAAGCAAACACCCTGCAACAGCTGTCAGAAGGATCCAGGCCGGAGGCATTCCCTGGGTAATCCCTTCATCCTGGAAGGCACAATGGATTTGCGTCTATCCTTGGGTATATGATATGAAAGTTCTGAAAGCAAACACCCTGCAACAACTGTCAGAAGGATCCAGGCCGGAGGCATTCTCTGGGTAATTCCGTCATCCTGGAAGGCACGATGGATTTGCATCTATCCTTGGGTATACGATATGAAAGTTCTGAAAGCAAACACCCTGCAACAGCTGTCAGAAGGATCCAGGCCGGAGGCATTCCCTGGGTAATCCCTTCATCCTGGAAGGCACAATGGATTTGCGTCTATCCTTGGGTATATGATATGAAAGTTCTGAAAGCAAACACCCTGCAACAACTGTCAGAAGGATCCAGGCCGGAGGCATTCTCTGGGTAATTCCGTCATCCTGGAAGGCACGATGGATTTGCATCTATCCTTGGGTATACGATATGAAAGTTCTGAAAGCAAACACCCTGCAACAGCTGTCAGAAGGATCCAGGCCGGAGGCATTCCCTGGGTAATCACGTCATCCTGGAAGGCACAATGGATTTGCATCTATCCTTGGGTATATGATATGAAAGTTCTGAAAGCAAACACCCTGCAACAACTGTCAGAAGGATCCAGGCTGGAGGCATTCCCTGGGTAATCCCGTCATCCTGGAAGGCATGATGGATTTGCATCTATCCTTGGGTATATGATATGGACGTTCTGAAAGCAAACACCCTGCAACAACTGTCAGAAGGATCCAGGCCGGAGGCATTCCCTAGGTAATCCCGTCATCCTGGAAGGCACAATGGATTTGCATGTATCCTTGGGTATATGATATGAAAGTTCTGAAAGCAAACACCCTGCAACAACTGTCAGAAGGATCCAGGCCGGAGGCATTCCCTGGGTAATCCTGTCATCCTGGAAGGCACAATGGATTTGCATCTATCCTTGGGTATATGATATGAAAGTTCTGAAAGCAAACACCCTGCAACAACTGTCAGAAGGATCCAGGCCAGAGGCATTCCCTGGGTAATCCTGTCATCCTGGAAGGCACAATGGATTTGCATGTATCCTTGGGTATATGATATGAAAGTTCTGAAAGCAAACACCCTGCAACAACTGTCAGAAGGATCCAGGCCGGAGGCATTCCCTGGGTAATCCTGTCATCCTGGAAGGCACAATGGATTTGCATCTATCCTTGGGTATATGATATGAAAGTTCTCAAAGCAAACACCCTGCAACAACTCTCAGAAGGATCCAGGCCGGAGGCATTCCCGTTTAATCCCGTCATCCTGGAAGGCATGATGGATTTGCATCTATCCTTGGGTATATGACATGAAAGTTCTGAAAGCAAACACCCTGCAACAACTGTCAGAAGGATCCAGGCCGGAGGCATTCCCTGGGTAATCCTGTCATCCTGAAAGGCACAATGGATGTGCATCTATCCTTGGGTATATGATATGAAAGTTCTGAAAGCAAACACCCTGCAACAGCTGTCAGAAGGATCCAGGCCGGAGGCATTCCCTGGGTAATCCCTTCATCCTGGAAGGCACAATGGATTTGCGTCTATCCTTGGGTATATGATATGAAAGTTCTGAAAGCAAACACCCTGCAACAACTGTCAGAAGGATCCAGGCCGGAGGCATTCTCTGGGTAATTCCGTCATCCTGGAAGGCACGATGGATTTGCATCTATCCTTGGGTATACGATATGAAAGTTCTGAAAGCAAACACCCTGCAACAGCTGTCAGAAGGATCCAGGCCGGAGGCATTCCCTGGGTAATCCCTTCATCCTGGAAGGCACAATGGATTTGCGTCTATCCTTGGGTATATGATATGAAAGTTCTGAAAGCAAACACCCTGCAACAACTGTCAGAAGGATCCAGGCCGGAGGCATTCTCTGGGTAATTCCGTCATCCTGGAAGGCACGATGGATTTGCATCTATCCTTGGGTATACGATATGAAAGTTCTGAAAGCAAACACCCTGCAACAGCTGTCAGAAGGATCCAGGCCGGAGGCATTCCCTGGGTAATCACGTCATCCTGGAAGGCACAATGGATTTGCATCTATCCTTGGGTATATGATATGAAAGTTCTGAAAGCAAACACCCTGCAACAACTGTCAGAAGGATCCAGGCTGGAGGCATTCCCTGGGTAATCCCGTCATCCTGGAAGGCATGATGGATTTGCATCTATCCTTGGGTATATGATATGGACGTTCTGAAAGCAAACACCCTGCAACAACTGTCAGAAGGATCCAGGCCGGAGGCATTCCCTAGGTAATCCCGTCATCCTGGAAGGCACAATGGATTTGCATGTATCCTTGGGTATATGATATGAAAGTTCTGAAAGCAAACACCCTGCAACAACTGTCAGAAGGATCCAGGCCGGAGGCATTCCCTGGGTAATCCTGTCATCCTGGAAGGCACAATGGATTTGCATCTATCCTTGGGTATACGATATGAAAGTTCTGAAAGCAAACACCCTGCAACAACTGTCAGAAGGATCCAGGCCAGAGGCATTCCCTGGGTAATCCTGTCATCCTGGAAGGCACAATGGATTTGCATGTATCCTTGGGTATATGATATGAAAGTTCTGAAAGCAAACACCCTGCAACAACTGTCAGAAGGATCCAGGCCGGAGGCATTCCCTGGGTAATCCTGTCATCCTGGAAGGCACAATGGATTTGCATCTATCCTTGGGTATATGATATGAAAGTTCTCAAAGCAAACACCCTGCAACAACTCTCAGAAGGATCCAGGCCGGAGGCATTCCCGTTTAATCCCGTCATCCTGGAAGGCATGATGGATTTGCATCTATCCTTGGGTATATGACATGAAAGTTCTGAAAGCAAACACCCTGCAACAACTGTCAGAAGGATCCAGGCCGGAGGCATTCCCTGGGTAATCCCGTCATCCTGGAAGGCACAATGGATTTGCATCTATCCTTGGGTATATGATATGAATGTTCTGAAAGCAATCACCCTGCAACAACTCTCAGAAGGATCCAGGCCGGAGGCATTCGCTGGGTAATCCCGTCATCCTGGAAGGCATAATGGATTTGCATCTATCCTTGGGTATATGATATGAAAGTTCTGAAAGCAAACACCCTGCAACAACTGTCAGAAGGATCCAGGCCGGAGGCATTCCCTGGGTAATCCCATCATCCTGGAAGGCACGATGGATTTGCATGTATCCTTGGGTATATGATATGGACGTTCTGAAAGCAAACACCCTGCAACAACTGTCAGAAGGATCCAGGCCGGAGGCATTCCCTGGGTAATCCCGTCATCCTGGAAGGCACGATGGATTTGCATGTATCCTTGGGTATATGATATGAAAGTTCTGAAAGCAAACACCCTGCAACAGCTGTCAGAAGGATCCAGGCCGGAGGCATTCCCTGGGTAATCACGTCATCCTGGAAGGCACAATGGATTTGCATCTATCCTTGGGTATATGATATGAAAGTTCTGAAAGCAAAGACCCTGCAACAACTGTCAGAAGGATCCAGGCCGGAGGCATTCCCTGGGTAATCCCGTCATCCTGGAAGGCACAATGGATTTGCATCTATCCTTGGGTATATGATATGGACGTTCTGAAAGCAAACACCCTGCAACAACTGTCAGAAGGATCCAGGCCGGAGTCATTCCCTGGGTAATCCCGTCATCCTGGAAGGCACAATGGATCATCTTAAGTATGCATCTATCCTTGGGTATATATTGTGAAAGTTCTGAAAGCAAACACCTTGCAACAACTGTCAGAACGAGGCTGGAGATATTCCCTGGGTAATCCCGTTATCCTGGAAGACTCAATGGATAATCACAAGTATGCATCTATCCTTGGGGACAGTATCCACCCCTACAAACAGTTTGTTTTTCCTCGTCATGATGGCATCTGCCAGCAGGTCAATGCTAATTGTAACACAGCTCGCAATGTACGTGCGTGGTTCATAGAGCACCAAAATCGGTTTACCCTATTTCGTTGGCCACCAACCTTCCCAGACATAAGCCCAACGGAGCAATTTGTTGCACCACCTCGATAAAGCAGTTTTCACCTTTGATCTCTCACAGCTTATGGTTTAATACGGCTCTTGAGTCGGCATAGCTCCACATTCCTGCCGGTATCTCACTGGCTCTGTTCCTCCACACCTCGGAGCGTTTCGTGCTGCAAAAGATGGTTATCCAGGCTTTTGAAAGTGCTCACATTAATTTGACTGGACAGTATAGAATAAACAATGATATAACAAACGGGCTCATTGTACTTGGCTTAGACTGCCAGAATGAGTAGCAACACGTTCGCTATAGCGTTTTCACTACACCATATCAGCATTATCCGTTGTCCGTCTGTTAGGTGTTTTTCGTTGATAAATGATCAGATGAGTCATCTGCCTGCCTTCTGCAATTTACCCATTGTTGAGCTGGTGTTCAGCCTGTTCACTGTTTCGTTTGTGTATGTTGCTTCACCTTTAACAATGGGATGGTATGTCTGACTTTGGTGTTCATCGAAAGAGATTTTTCCATGTAGGTTGGCAAGCTGTTTCGTTGTACTTGTTTCAGTTTAGATCTTCTGCTTTCTCTTGAGGGTTTCTCGTTTGAGAGTAAGTTAATGATTTCAGTGACGTACTTAAACGTATTTAAATTTATTTGTTGTTGCTCAGTCGAACAGCTGGTATGTCAGGGTTGAAGGCTGGCGCTGTTCAAAATTTCTTCCCAAGGAACTCTGCAATACATTTCTTGCTGCTACGTTTTCTGGTACTTCAGTTGGACGTTTAGCCTCTTCCACAACACTTACTAGTAGTGTAAGATCGTCTGCGAATTCTAGGTAATTATATTTGTTATGTTTTCCGATATTGATGTTTGCTTGGCGTTTCTCATTGTATTCTCGCCTGCCACTCTCCACAGTGCTGTTAAACAGTAATGGCATAAGTCTACTCCGTGTCGAAGGTCACTTCACGTTCCCAATAGTTCAGACAATTTACCTTTAAATTTGGTATTCCTTCGGGTGATTACAATGAAGTTTTGAGCTTTTCGTGTAGACAGAATTCCTTGAGCATTTTCAACGTAGACTCGGGTGGCATAGCGTGACATTCTGTTTTGATGTCATGGTGATGACTAAGCTCTTGTTTCGAACTCTTTAACCCTCGAGCGGGCGCGCTGTTTTAAAAAATACAACAGCAGCAGTTTTTATGCCTAATCGATGGCTCAACCTTGATTTATTACGCCATTTCTGGCATGTATTCCATTGCTGATGTTTTCTCGACAATGTTAAAGTGGTTTAAGTTCATTTGGTTAGCTTTCTCAGTTTGTTTTCTGAATTGTAAGCAACGACATGTCGAATGTTGTAAAAAGTACAACGTGCGCCTGCTGTTGTGAGAGTTGAAAGCTTTGTTCCAGCAGTCAGTGTCCAGAGTAAGGTGTACTAAAAAGTTAACTATACTTGCTCGTTGTTTTTTTTATTTTTTTAGATGCATATTAAATGTTACTTTGGTTTCACCGACATCCGAATGTACTTATTCATTTTATTTCTTTGATGTTTCGTTCCAATTCAAAAGGTGTATCGGACGAAGAAATTCTCAAACTGCTCGAAGAAGGTGATGATAAAGTCCATCCAGACTTTTCAGACTTGAAGGAAAGTAATGTAGATTTGAGTGATGAAAACACTGAATAGGACATGGCTGTGAATCTGAACTTGAAGATGGGGCTGGTGATGATCCCGGAGAGACAGTAGATGTACGAGGGTCTTTATTTAAAAGCCGAAGTTTCACATTGGTGTAAAACAGAGTTTGCTAAAACATCAAAAATCAAAAGAAAAAAAAAAACATTGTGCAAATTCCACCAGATCCGAGGAGAAAGGTGATAAAGTTTCAACGTAGACTCGTCTTGCATAGCGTCACATGGTATTTTAATGTCACCGAAAGTGATGAATAAGCTCTTGTTTCGAACTCTTTAACCCTCGAGCGAAGTTAGCTTTTTTTTTCCTTAAAGTAATTGACCTTGAATTTATTGATGAAATCGTAAACTATACTGATACGGATATAAATAAACAGCGAGACACATATCAATTCTCGCTCAAAAGAGGTAACAAAGTGACGAAATAATGGCTCTGTTCTGGATTTTTTTTTGAAGAACACGAAGAAGAAGAAGAAAAGGGCATAATGCTAATGTATTGGAACTCTGGGCAGCAGACGGAACGGGAATGCTACTGCTTAGGACTGCAACGAGTTTCAATAGGTTTTTGTTTTTTCTAAGCTGTATGCGATTTGTTGATATGGAAACGAGGACTGCTATGAGAAAAAACTGATAAGTTGGTTGCAATTCGTACTGTACTGGATCGTTTTGCTGCTAACTGTCAATGTTCTTACAGCCTGGTTAATTCACCATGAAAGATGAAATGCTTCACCCCTAAAGAAACCGCTGTAGCTGGATTCAGGACATAGCCACCAAACCAGCTGAATAGGGGACAAAACTGCTTGCTCTGTGTGATGCAAAAACATTGCTTCATATTTTCCTTGTAAAAAATGTGCTATCATACTTTTGTCTCTGTGCATGACATGGCGACAGTGGATGAAGAAACACACAAACCTGAAACCATAATTTAGTACAACATGGAAAAAGGTGGAGTTGACGTTGTAGCTAAAATGTGTGCCTCATAGTCCATTTCAAGAATTACAAAGAGACGGTCATTGGCTAATTTTTCATTTTTCTGGACATTGCCGGTATTAATTCGAAAAGAAATTGTCTGTGAATGGTGTTATGAAAGAGAACGTATGTCAGAAAAACTGGCTAAATTGTTATTTAGAGAATTAAAAGAGCAAAAGCTTTTGTTGTAAATGTTGAAAATAATGAATATGAACTGCTTTCTTCGATAAATATAATAGTTTATTTAAGATAAGTTTGTTTTACTGACAAATGACCATGTTGTAAATTTTATAACGCGCGCCTGCTCGTGTGACAACAGTAGGCCGGAGGGTTAAAATTTTACTATCCACATAGGACTGATAGTTTGATTATATAGCATCTTCCTGATTGAAATCATCTTTGACACTCTTAGAAGCTCCCGGTTGAGTTGTCTCTGAATTCTTGTGTATATAATCCTAAATAAAATCCTGTATTTGACATCACGAACTTAACACGTGATAGATCCAATTACACTGCATAGTTGCGTTTAATTACTCAGTACGAGATTCACCAAAGAGGCATCATTTATTCCGTACGTTTTTGATTGATTTGTAACATGGTTTTACACAAGGCAGTGGATGTAACGCAATCAACTGCAGAAATATCAAAACGAAACCACCAAATTTGTCGTTCTTTAAGTTTACTAAGTGGGGGGCCACTCGTGCTCTGGTAACCTGTGTAAATTGCGCAACTGCAAGACAATGAATATCAAAGAATCATCTGATGGTCGTCAGGACATTAAAAACCAAATCTGTCATTAAAAACTCTGATTTCATAAATAGTAAACATTTTTAGCTTTAGTGCATGTAAGAGACAAAGAGATAGCTTAGTATTAGCTGTGGGAAATAATGATGCCGACTCTGAAACATCGACGAGAATATTCTGGCAAGCGACTGATTTTTCCATGGCAACTGAAAATACAGTTTTTTGCGAATTAATTCTCTTTCAATTAATTATTTCCTCACAGTTAAGTGGACTTCGATGACATTCAGCCAGAATGAACAGTACACAAAACGCACTGCATTCAAAGGCACTGCAAAAGCGTACGAGCGCTTCGCATACATGCAAGTAGCACACATTTAAATAACAGCCATAAAAATGGATCAAGAATTTTCTGTCAAATAATTCAACATAATGTAACGACAGAACTGCGCCAGACTCTTGAATGTAGTACTCTCGGCCACGTGTGCGCAAAGTGAATAAGACCCAAACAAAAAAATTCAAAATTAAGTTTCCGTTACGGTTTATAACCTGAACTTTCAAATATAATATAGTTATTAAAAACTAAGTGGACTGTTAGCAATCCAGATAAAATTCCAAATTAATAGCGTCAATCTGCTGTTTGCAAACTTTTTCCTATCGTATATCAAAATTAGTAATTCCAGGAGATTGAAACAGGTATTAAACTTTGTTTGGAAAAATGATGCCAAGAATAGTTGGTTCAGAGAGGTCCAGCGTGATTTAGAAGAAGTGAACATAACAATGCAACTAACTGAGAACAGGGAAGAAAAGACAATACCGAGGAACAGAAATGCAAGACAAAGTAAGAATGTTTAAACCAAATGAATGCACATAACAGTCGAAAAAAGGTGAGACAGGTTGAAAGGGATGGAAGCGTTGCGGAAGAGAAAACTGAAAAGCCAAATCTATACTTGGAAATCTTAATTTATATATGCTGATTCAAGAGTTCCAATGCTGGCGTAGAAATGCTTGTTACTGTTTTTCTTTATTAGAAAAAGTTATTGTTGGTATTAAGACCAAAAACAGTACTAGTCCATTTTACTATAGGTGCTTCAAGTTCTGATGTAAGGGGATGTTTTACTCGGAATTAAGACCAAAAACAGTACTAGTCCACTTTAGGTGCTTCAAGTTCTGCAGTAAGAAGCTGTTGTACTCTTCCATTTCTGATTCTGTACAAATACCATAAACCACCAAAAATAAAGCGCGAGGAATTTCATATGTCTTGCTTCACTCGCTTGCTTCTGTTGTTCTCAGGACGTAATCCTCTGTTTCTATCTTTTCAACAGCGAAATTATTACTTTTTTAACCACAGTATTTTAGAGTGTAGAACTGTTAACAAAAGCACGAGAACTTAGTAACTACTACCGACAGATACATTCGAGACCCGTGCAGTAGCGACGAAAATCTACGCTAGCGGAAAGCGACAGATCGAGATATGCGTAGGAACATCTCAATTTTGGCATTGTTTGCGCAGGTACTACACCCATCTACAGCATGACAGTTACGGACACTGCAGAGACGTCCGTCACACAGGTACTGACCGGCTCGGCACTACACACATCACTCCCTGATACATGCTGGCGTGCCGTAGCACAAGTCGCAGCTGTACAGTGCGCTATGAAATGTGATACTGTAAGGAAATGGAAATGCCGTGTGGCTATGGCCTCCAGTCGGGTATACTGTTCGCCCGGTGAAAGTCTTTTGAGCTGACGCCACTTCGGCGACTTGCGTGTCGATGGTGATGAAATGATGATGATAAGGACAACACAACACCCAGTCCCTGAGTGGAGAAAATCTGCCACCCAGCCGGGAATCTAACCCGGGGCGCCAGGTATGACATTCCGTCGCGATAGCCACTCAGCTACCAGGGGCGGACGATACTGCAAGAAACATTTGACCGAGAAATGGAAGAAGTAAGTCTGCCTGGAGTAGACGTTCCCTTAAATTACTGAGATTCTTGCGAGAACATTCCGTGACGAAACTACTCCACTTCGTCTGCAAGATATTTGGGACGGAAAGCACCCTCAGACTTCATGAGGAACGTAAAAATTCCAGTTCCAAAGAAGGCAGGTATTCACGGACTAGAAAATGCAAACCTACACCATGTGATCGGAAGTATCGGGACACATGTTAGTCGATTAAATATGGGGTGCGTCCCCTCTTTTCGCATTTATAACAGCTTGAACTCTGCTGCGAAGACGTTTAGTGAGGTGTCTGAATGTATTTGGAGGAATGTCATTACATTCTTCCCCAAGTTCCGAAAGAAGAGTAGACAATAATGCTGGATACTGGAGTCTGGAACGCAGACGACGTTCTGAGTCATCCCAAATGTGATCATTGGTTTCAGGTCGGGGTTCTGGACAGCGTAGTCCATTCTGGAATTGAAATTTACATTTCGAATCTAACTTAACGGTAATAGGTATACATATACTACCTAAACTGACATACCAAAATTTGTGCTGCATCGGGACTCGAGCCCGGATTTCTCGCTTACCGCGACTAGTCGCCTTACCACTCAGGCTATCCGAGCACACTTACCGGAGCGATCCAAATTTCCACATGTCAGAGACCTATCTATTCCTTGGAATAGGTTATTAATTCATTTGCGGCCTACCGGTACATCTACACTCTGCAAACCACCGAGAGGCGCAGAGCAGGGTTTTCGTCTCACTGTATCAGTTATTAGGGTTTCTTCTTGTTGCGTTGACGTATGGAGCGCGGGAAGAATGATTGTTTTAATGCCTCCCTGCGCGCAATTTTTGTTCCAATCTTATCTTCCCTATCGCTATGTGAGATACGTAGGGTGCTGTTGTATTTTCCTAATCATTTAAAGCCGGTTCTTGGAACTTCGTTAACTGACTTTCTCCGGATAATTTACGTCTGTCTTCAAGAGTTTTCCACACGAGTTCCTTCACTATCTCTGTGACACTCTCTCACGGATTAAACAAACCTGTGACTATTAGTGCTGCCCTTCTCTGTATACGTTCAATATCCCCTGTTAGGCCTATCTGATACGGGTCCCACAGACTTGAGTAATATTTTAGAACTGATTGCACGAGTGATTTGTAAGCAATCTCCTTTGTAGATTGTTTGCACTTCCCCAGTATTCTACGAATAAGTAGAAGTCTGCCACCCGCTTCACCCACGACTGAATATATGTGCTCATTCTATTTCATCTCTCTACAAAGTTTTATATCCAGGTATTCGTATGAGTTGGCCGATTCCAACAGTGATTCATTGATATTATAGTCATAGGATACTGCGTTTTTTTCCTTTTGTGAAATGGACAGTTTTACATTTCTGAAAACATTTAAAGCGAGTGTCCAATCTCTGCACCGTTTTGAAATCTTATCAAGATCTGACTGAATATTTATGCTGCTTTTTTCAGATAATACTTCGTTATAGGTAACTATGTCATCTGCGAAAAGTCTGATTTTACTATTAATATTGTCTGCAAGGACGTGAATATACAACATGAACAGCGAGAATATCAACGCACTTCCCTTGGGCACACCCGAAGTTACTTCTACATATGACGATGATTCTCCATCCAAGATAACATGTTGCGTCTTCCCTGTCAAAGAGCCTACCGTTCAGACACAAATTTTACTTGATACCCCATACGATCGTACTCTTGACGATAAGCGTAGGAGTGATACTGAGTCAAATGTTTTTCGGAAATCAACAAATACAGCATCTACCTGTGACTGTAGGCTTTCCCGGCGTAAACTATTGATGAGGGTTTCTCGGGTCTCCAGCCGGGTGGTAGCGTTGATATCTCGCGACGCTTCGAGAAATGTCATACTACCCACCTTCTGGCGAAGTGTCGAGATTCGCGGAGAGCGGGCTATTTATATGCGCGGTCACCCCCCTCATCTAGACCTCTGGTGGCTGCGATGGACCAGCGGCGTGTGCGCGGTGGTGGGGATGGCGTTCGGTACTCGGTGTAAGCATTCTGATTGCGTCCGCGGCGGAGGACATTGACGGGCGCGCTCCCGACGGATTGCCTCTATCGCCGGGTTCCATGCTGCGCTGAGTTGGTATCCCTCGTCTCTGTTGACCAGATTCTCGTGAATCTTTATTTCTATGGATTCTTTGATCACGCTTTCCCAAAAGCCAGATGCTCGGCACAGTACCTTCATGTTTTCGAAGTTGAAGGTGTGTTCTTCATTGATACTGTGTTCTGCTATGGCAGATTTTTTCTGTGTGGCCCAGTCGCACACATCTGATATGTTCTTCGCAGCGTTTAGATATGCAGCGCTGTGTTTGCCCAACGTATTGCTTTCCGCATTCGCATGGTATACTATATACTCCTGGTGTGTTAAGGTTCAGCGCGTCTCTGGCAGAACCCAGGAGCTCCCTCGTCTTCGGTGGTGGTCGGAGAACGGTTTTGATCATGTATTTTCCCAGAAGTCGTGCAATTTTGGCCGAGAGCGGCGCCACGTACGGAAGGAAAGCGAGTCGTTTATCTTCCTCTTCTCCTTCATTATTTTCTTCTGGGGTTCTCACTGCTTCTTTCTTCCCTTTAAGCGCGCTGTTAATCTGCGTTCTACTGTAGCCATTTTGTTGGAAGACTTCTCTCAGGTGTTGCAGCTCGGCTGGTAGGCTGTCTTTGTCGCAGACGGCGCGCGTCCTATGTACCAGGGAGGTCAGTACTGTTTGTCTTTGTGCTGGATGGTGGCAGCTTGTTGCATGAAGGTATAGATCCGTATGTGTCTTCTTCCTATGTACTGCATGGCCTAGTGATCCATCTGTCTTCCTCTTAATTAAAATATTAAGGAAGGGGAGGCATCCATTTTCTTCCACTTCCATTGTAAATTTTATGTTCGGATGGATGCCGTTGAGGTGTTCAAGAAACTCTGTTTGCCATGTCCTCACACGACAAAAGTGTCGTCGACATAGCGGAAGAAGTGCTTCGGTTTCTGTCTGGCAGTTTGAAGGACCACCTCCTCGAAATGTTCCATATAGATGTTTGCAATCGCAGGAGCCAATGGGGAGCCCATCCCCACACCGTCGATCTGCTCGAAGAATTCCCCGTTGCACTGAAATTACGTGGTTGTTAGTGCGTGTTCGAAGAGGCTGACTGTTTGTGGTTCAAAGTGCTGGGTTAAAAGTGCCAAGGAGTCTTGAAGAGGCAGTTTCGTGAAAAGCGACGTCACGTAGAAGCTCACGAGTAGGTCCTCCCTTTGCAGTCGCATGTCCCTGAGTATTTTTACGAATTCGGCTGAGTTTCTCACATGGTGGCTGCAGTGTCCCACAAGGGGTTAGCAGTGTCGCTAGGTATTTAGCAAGTTCGTAACCGTGAGAGTTGATGGAGTCCACAATCGGTCTCAGAGGTCCCCTTTGGACTCCCCAAGATCCATAAGGAAGGGGTACCTTTGAACCACAAACAGTCAGCCTCTTCGAACACGCACTAACAACCACGTAATTTCAGTGCAACGGGGAATTCTTCGAGCAGATCGACGGTGTGGCGATGGGCTCCCCATTGGCTCCTGCGATTGCAAACCTCTATATGGAACATTTCGAGGAGGTGGCCCTTCAAACTGCCAGACAGAAACCGGAGCACTTCTTCCGCTATGTCGACAACACTTTTGTCGTGTGGGGACATGGCAAACAGGCACTAGATGAGTTTCTTGAACACCTCAACAGCATCCATCCGAACATAAAATTTACAATGGAAATGGAAGAAAATGGATGCCGCCCCTTCCTTGATATTTTAATTAAGAGGAAGGCAGATGGATCACTAGGCCATGCAGTACATAGGAAGAAGACACATACGGATCTATACCTTCATGCAACAAGCTGCCACCACCCAGCACAAAGACAAACAGTACTGACCTCCCTGGTACATAGGGCGCGCGCCGTCTGCGACAAAGACAGCCTACCATCCGAGCTGCAACACCTGAGAGAAGTCTTCCAACAAAATGGCTACAGTAAAACGCAGATTAACAGCGCGCTTAAAAGGAAGAAAGAAGCAGTGAGGAACCCAGAAGAAAATAATGAAGGTGAAGAGGAAGATAAACGACTCGCTTTCCTTCCGTACGTGGGGCCGCTCTCGGCCAAAATTGCACGACTTCTGAGAAAATACATGATCAAAACCGTTCTCCGACCACCACCGATGACGAGGGAGCTCCTAGGTTCTGCCAAAGACGCGCTGAACCTTAACACACCAGGAGTATACAGTATACCATGCGAATGCGGAAAGCAATACATTGGGCAAACACAGCGCTGCATATCTAAACGCTGCAAAGAACATATCAGATGTGTGCGACTAGGCCACACAGAAAAATCAGCCATAGCAGAACACAGCATCAATGAAGAACACACCTTCAACTTCGAAAACACGAAGGTACTGAGCCGAGCGTCTGGCTTTTGGGAAAGCGTGATCAAAGAATCCATAGAAATAAGGATTCACGAGAATCCGGTCAACAGAGACGAGGGATACCAACTCAGCGCAGCATGGAACCCGGCGATAGAGGCAATCCGTCGGGAGCGCGCCCGTCAATGTCCTCCGCTGCGGACGCAAACAGAATGCTTACACCGAGAACCGAACGCGGCCGCCGGGGGCGACCGCCACCCCCACCACCGCGCGCACGCCATTGGTCCACCGCTGCCACCAGAGGTCTAGTGGAGGGGGGTGACCGCGCATATAAATATCCCGCTCTCCGCGAATCTCGACACTTCGCCAGAAGGTGGGTAGTATGACACTTCCCGAAACGTCGCGAGATATCAACGCTACCACCCGGCTGGAGACCCGAGAAACCCTCATTAACAGCATCTACCTGTTTGCCTTGATCCAAAGCTTTCACTACGTAATGTGAGAAAAGTGCGATCTGGGTTTCACGTGATCAGTGTTTTCGAAATCCTTTCTGGTTGGCATTCAGGAGGTCATTCTTTTCTAGGTACCTGTTTATGTTTCTACAACAAATCGGTGTCAGGGATATTGGATAGTTTTTTTGTGTATCACGTCTGCTACCCTTCTTGTAGATGGGTGTGACCTGCGCCGTTTTGCAAGAGCTTGGTACGGTTTTTTGTTCGAGGGATTTACGACAGATTATAGTTGGAAGAGTGGCTCACTCAGCTGCAAATTCCATATAGAATCTGACAGAGGTACCATCGGAGCCTGGAGCTTTGTTCAGTTTTAACGATTTCAGCTGTTTCCCAACACCATCGAAACTAATACTTATTTCATTCATCTCACTTATTAATTGACAATCTATGAAAAGAAACTGATAGGTATGTGACATGAAGTTTCAGTCGCTTTCGTAAGTGCGCTCGGATAGCCTAAGTGGTAAGGCGACCAGTCGCGGTAAGCAGGAAATCCGGATACGACTCCTGATCTGGCACAAATTAGGTACTACATCTATACTTATTACAGCTCAGTTAAATTTCAAGAATAAATTTCAGTATTTGAAACAGTGGTTCGTCATCAAATACAAATATTTACGGAATGTTACCACTGCCTCACAGATGCTACTTTACGAAAGGGTGCATTCTCGTGCTGATACAGATGTGTTAGATCTATTTCTCTGACATATGCAGTATAGAATGGTGTAATCTGTGTTCATATCCTTCCACATTTAGCGTTTTCTTACGCATAATAAGGGGACCACACGTTAGCCACGAAAAACACACTCATATCGTAACAACACTTCCTCCGCAATTCACTGCTGGCAGTATAAATCATGGCATGTAAGGTTTTTCAGGCGTGCGCCAAGCCTCAACCCTTCAGTCGGACTGCCGCAGAGTACGAGGGGCGTTTTAAAAGTCCGTGCTAAGTCCGAGAGATGGCACCAACGGTGCGTATCGAGGTCATGTTTAGTTAGTAGCATCTTTGGAAACAACGCACACCAAGTTTCAGCCATATTGGTCTATTGCTTTGTGTTTGACATTCGTGTGAATCAAGGAAGTCGAATGATTGTCAAAAAATGGACGAAAAGGAATTTCGTGTGGTGATTAAACATTATAAATGGCAAAACGCCTTAGGAGACTAAAGAAAAGTTTGATCAACATTATGGTGACTCTACATCTTCGATTAGAACAGTTTATAAGTGGTTTCAAAATTTTCAGTGTGACCATATGGGCACAAGCGATGCTGATCTTTTTGGACACCCTGTGGAGGTTACATCCAGAAATCATTGATAAAATCCATGATATGGTGATGGATAACAGAAAAGTTAAGGTGTGTGAAATTGCTAGTGCTGTAAGCATCTCGAATGAACAAATACATAATTTTTACATAAACATTTGGACATGAGAAAGCTATCCGCAAGATGGGTTCCGCGGTTGCTCACGCTTGACCAAGAACGGAATCGTGTGAAGAGTTGCAAGGAAGGTTTGCAGCTGTCCAAGAAGAATCCACAGGACTTTAAGCATCGTTTCGTCACTGAACATGGAGACATTACAATACTCCTGAGACCAAAACAATGGGTTTTACCAAGGGAGAATCTGCACCAATAAAGTCGAAGACGATTCTTTCGGCCGGAAAGGTTATGGCGACTGTCTTTTGGAATTTGCAAGGGATAATCCTCATCGACTACCTGGAAAAGGGTAAAACTATTATAGGTGCATATTATTCATCGTTATTTGGCCGTATGAAATGGACTAAAAGGGAAAAAGCTGCAAGAATAACGCCGACGATTGGACCGCAAAAAAGTCCTTTTCCATCACGAAAATACACCAGCACACACCTCAGCAGTTGTGGTCGTAAAATTATTGGAAATAAGATTCCAACTCTTTTCACATTCCTCCTATTCTCCAGACTTGGCTCCCTCCGACTACTATTTGTTCCCCAACTTGGTGGTGGTGGTGGTGGTTAGTGTTTAACGTCCCGTCGACAACGAGGTCATTAGAGACGGAGCGCAAGCTCGGGTTAGGGTTGGGAAGGAAATCGGCCGTGCCCTTTCAAAGGAACCATCCCGGCATTTTCCTGAAACGATTTAGGGAAATCACGGAAAACCTATATCAGGATGGCCGGAGACGGGATTGAACCGTCGTCCTCCCGAATGCGAGTCCAGTGTGCTAACCACTGCGCCACCTCGCTCGGTTCCCCAACTTGAAGAAACGGCTGGAGGGATAAAGATTTTATTCAAACGAAGAGGTGATTGCAGCAACTAATAGCTATTTTTCAGACTTGGACAATTCCTATTATTCGGAAGGGATCAACAAATTAGAACAGCGTTAGACGAAGTGTATAAGTCTAAAAGGAGACTATGTCGAAAAATAAAAAGGTCCACCCCAAACACGTAAGTAGTTTTTATTTTTGCACGGACTTTTCAAACGCCCCTCGTATAGCGTGGTTAGTGACTGCAAATCATTCGTTCCCAATCATTCACCACCCACTGGCGTCCCTCTTTACATTACGTCGTTAATATTGCCAACAGAAGTGTGGAGTTATGATGAGCTGCTTGTCCATTGTACATAATTCTTTTTCACTTTCTAGTTTGCACAGCCGTTGTCCAGATGGACTGCTGGTAAGACTTTGAAACACGCGAGTATTTCCTCCCACCGATTTCATCCGATTTTACGTCACTATCACCTGCACTTCTCGACGGTCCCTATCTGTCACCACGATAGGTCTGTCTGGCTTTGTTTTGACTGTGGTGGACCCTCTGCGTTTCCACTTGACAGTCTCATCACCAACAGTTGACTTGGGTAGCGTTAAAAGAGTTGGAACGGCCATGATGGATTTGTTACTCAGATGACATCCAGTAACTAGCCAAGTTCGAAGTCACTGAGATTTCCTCACAGCCCCATTCTGGAGAACGAAGCACCGTCACAGACGGCACAACGAAACGGACACTGTGTTGAAAAGATGTTCTAAGACGAATATCAGAAAATTTAAAACATAGGTGCTAGAATGTAGTTTAATTAAATTTTCACGTGCTCAGGAAATTTCATTGAGCATGATCAAAATATTCACTGACGCCTCCAAAATAAGAGGGGGCATCGGCTTTGCTTACTTCTGCTAAGATCCACGATCTTGGGCGATGTTTAAGCTACCGATGGAAGCCACCATCTTCACTGCCGAAGTTCATGCATTAAGGAAGCCCTTGACTATTCAGAAAATCAGTTCAACGACATCTTTTCTGCCAGAATTGGCGAAGTGCACTGGAAAACCTGGAAAAGCGGAAATGGAGCACAAACACTAAGCGTCGTGCACTCGATATTATTAAGTTACTTTGTTAGTGTGAAAGTCAACATAAACATGTCCAAATATTATAGATCAAGGGGCATTCTGGTATCTCATGTAATGATATGGCGCACCATCTGATAAAACGAAGTGTGACTGAAGCCTTCGGCATACAGGTTTTCTTGCTGGCGTCAAGAAAAAGGTTCATAATGAACGGCCACATACGTGGGAGATCTCACATCAGCCCAAAGAAAGACACTATGCCAAAATACAGCCGAGTATTCCACGAAAAACCTGGTTCCCCCAAATCAAGCTATCTAGACATCACACTACTACCATAACACGCATCCGGCTGGGTCATGGCAGTTACCTTTTACATCCTGATAGGATGAAAGTTCAGCCATGTCCATATTGCGAAGATTACCCAAATGAAATGCAGACCTCAACGGTGTGATACTAGAATATTCACGCTATGACAAACAACGCCACAAGTTTCTTCAGGTCTTGATCAGAGCAGGAATTCCTCATCCTACATCTGTCACGGATCTGTTTCGACAGCTGACCACCACGGAGTATGTCAGTGTTGCCCAGTTTCTGCAAGAAACGGATATCCATTTGTAATTCAGACTCAAAGTTTCGAGTGTAAGAAGCTGCGATTTACGTACTGTGTTGAGTGAGTGAATGTACAGACTGCACCTTGAAGCTTTCTTGTAGTTAATGTAATTTCTAATTGTATGGTTCAAATGGCTCTGAGCACTATGGGACTCAACTGCTGAGGTCATTAGTCCCCTAGAACTTAGAACGAGTTAAACCTAACTAACCTAAGGACATCACAAACATCCATGCCCAAGGCAGGATTCGAACCTGCGACCGTAGCGGTCTTGCGGTTCCAGACTGCAGCGCCTTTAACCGCACGGCCACTTCGGCCGGCTTCTAATTGTATGATTTGCATGTGATATGGTATACCAAATCTCTGGCTAAATGGTTCATGCCAAAGGCCAATAAAAGGAAGGCTGACAGTAGCAAGAAATGCGTTCCTCAAAAAGAAAAATTTGCAACGATATATATGATATATAAATTTAAAAGATTTCTGTATTTGTGCGGAGTGTTGCCTTGACTGAAAGGGAAAAGTAGATGATAAACGCTTCAGACAAGAAATAACAGAAGCTTTCGAAGTGTGGTGCTACAGAAGATTCCTGAATTTTAGATGGGTAGGTCGAAAAAGTAATGATGAGGTACTGAATCGGATGGGTAAGTCGAAAATGTAATGATGAGGTACTGAATCGGATCGGAATGAAAAGAAATTTGTGACACAACTTGAGCAAAAGAAATGGATCGGTTGATAGGACCCATCGTGACACACCGAGGTAGAGTCAGTTTGTTATGAGGAGAAGTACGCAGAGTAAAAATTGTTGATGGTGACCAAAATAAAGTAATCGGATTAAAAATGATGTAGGCTTCAGTGACTGTACAGAGCTGAGCAAGTTTCCACTGGATAGATAGTCTTCAGAGCGAAGATCACAACAACTTCTCCGGAACTAGTCGTAGATGTGCAGTATCTTCCTGCCGAAATGGAAACGCTGGACGCAGCATTGCGGACACGGCGGAGGATGGCAACTTGTAGGCCTCTGTTGTGTGATTACAGAGTACGAATCTACGTGCTTTGTATGCGCGACCACAACAAAGCATCAACAGTGGTTGCTGAAGGATAATAAAGATTATGCTTCCTCCTAAGCGAATCTCAAAACTGATCGACAGCAACAGGTCGGGAGAATGTGCAGAGCAGGGGTGCAATGCTGCCAACAGTTTCCTGAAGAATAGCGCTGACACTATCTCGCTGAGACATGGCGTCTGGAGCCAGCTGAGAGAGGGCCAATGCCGCACCCTCAAATACGTACCTGGCAGTGCGTAGCTCCTTCCTTCGCCAGTGCGAAAGTTGTTACAGGTGAGAATAACGAGAAGGATCTCGGATGGGAAGGGTATCACAAAGAGGCCATATCCTCTCCTGAGGAAAGCTGACCCACAGCTGTTGTACCTGGTCCTTGAGATCCTAGATACTGGGACTGCGACACAGGCAGTTCATAGTGACATCTGCCATATATGGACAGGATCGTCCTGCTGCAAAATGGCACCAACCGATGGCTCCCCACAGCATGACGGGAGCAATAGCACCACTGCGTCTCTTTGAAGCATTCGAAGATCGAGATCTCTTCGCAGATCGCCAACTTACTCACCGAAGATAGTGAGCCAGGTTGGTGCACAACCGTGATTCATATCTGGACACAGTGTGAGTTCGTTCATCGACAGTCCATGCTATCCACTCATGGAACCACTTGGAACGCAGCGTAGTGAGTTGTGGCATTGACAGCAGCCTACACCTGTGGCAGTAATTCCCTTGGGCGGTTGCGGCGGAATGACGCCTAAAGTTTCAGGGACTCCACTATTTGTTCTTGGATGGCAGGCGTAGATGTCAAGAGGTTATGATGTACTTTGGTACAGAATACCACTGTGTTCATTGTGTCGGTGAGGGGTGGTGGACTAAAACTTGAAGACCAATATACCTGCCCTCGCTTTCCAATGCAATGTAACATCGAGCTTCTGTCATAGACGAATGCCATAAAAATGTGAATATTGAACGATTCGACCCCCAAACCCAAGGGAGACCCACAATGAGGCCCCTTTAAGACTCAATTAGCTGCTGATAACGCTATCTCGCAAGAGTACGCGGCACCTCAATGTCCTTTACATTGATCATTCAACATCTAATGCTGTTCACGCTCTGTATGTACCCTACCAGGCGCGCAGACAGAACTAAACATGAACAGCACTAACGCACACCTGGTGGTTTCTCTACCTGTCACAGAGAAATGCCACTTTAATCATTTCCGTACCCGGCGATGGTTCGTACGTGTACGAAATTACGCTAGAACCGACCATGTCTGATGAGTGTTTCACTTTTTTCTGCTGCAGCATAGCTGCTGCATCATTACATCGACTTTTTTAGTTTAACGATTTACATTCTTCTGTGGCATTGGTGTGGAACTTTATCAAATAGTGACAAGGTAGCAACGCTGGAAATGACTGCCCCGCTGTTAGGAGAACCGATTCCACAACCGTCTGCTCTACAGAATCCCATATAAGCAAACAACTGATCTGGAACGACTAGGGTTTTTATTGTTGCATCAAGTGGTCACAATGTTCTCTTGAAAAGTGACACACAGCGGTAAAATAAAATACAAATGTCGTGTGACTAGGGCCTCCCGTCGGGTAGACCGTTCTCCGGGTGCAAGTCTTTCGATCTGACACCACTTCGGCGACTTGCACGTCGATGGGGATGAAATGATGATGATTAGGACAACACAACACCCAGTCCCTGAGAAAATCTCCGACGCAGCCGGGAATCGAAACCGATCCCTTAGGATTGACGTTCTGTCGCGCTGACCACTCAGCTACCGGAGGCGGACACACACAGCAGCAAGGCGATTCCGAACAGACAAAAGTGCATGTTGAATGTTCTGTGGCCTAATCACAGAACACGCCCGTGTTATGCGACATTTCGTGTTCTTGATAGTGTTCGGTGTTTCCTCATAGGCATCTTGTTTGCTTAAAACATAGCACATATAATAACTTTAAGGATAGCACAACTGGAAAACAAATCACAATAAAAAAAAGATGATAATCAAATAACGATAAAAGACTGGTGCCTAACTGTAGAAATAAAAGTTACATTTGGTTGATGATTTACTGTTCATATTTTAATGTAACCAATAAACAGGTGACGACGCAGGTCTGCATACAATATCTAACATTTTAAATCTGGAATAAATAGAACATAAGGTTTCAAATTTTTACGATAGCTTTATCATAAAACATTCAGTTGAAAATAGAGAAACATTCCGAAGCAGTAAGTCACGATATAAACCTCTTTGGAAAAGAGTGGTATTACCTTTTACTATCATCAGTAAATTTATTTTAGCTAGGCAAGTATATTATTATCATCGAAAAACTTATTTTAGTTAGAGAAACCAATTGTGAAAACTCTAGTTCTTTTACTTTGTTTACCTCTCTCTCCACCGATAGAGAAGTAATACTTAAAAGTATGCAAAACGTTGGCAACAGACCCATAGGAAAGGTGGAATTTAATTCTAGTTCAAAGAGACCCACTGACGAACACGTTATCTGGTGAATGGAAAACGGATTATACTAGTTCCAGCCACAGCCCCAATCCGGCACAAATTTCCTGTAGTCACGATATATCAATAAAACTGGATGCTCAGGCGATCTGGGCAGATTTCGCTAATTTCATACCACGTATCTGTATCTTATTTACCACTTTGACTACCTTCGACGTTAACCTTTCCTTTTGTCGCGTTTTTATGGCTGTCTTAGAAACTACATGTCCTTTGTAGCACAATGAAGAACTATCGGGCTCGTCAACGTACATATGCGATTTTGTATTTAAGAGTAGGATAGGCCGTAGCCCTTGAAATGATAGGTTCGACAGTCTACCGAATTTTTTCTCGTCCCGCAAACTGATGGGATTGGCAGTTAAAGTGTTGACAGTCCGCAGCTCGTGGCCTAGTGATCAATCAGCACCACTGCTGCTATATCACGGGGTTCTGGGTTCGATTGTTAGCTGGGTCGCAGATTTCCTTCGCTGGAGAAATAGGTCTTTGTAAAGTGCTGGTCATTTTATGCAATCCTTATCACAAACACGCACAAGAAATGTACGAAGACCTGGAAAGGATCGGCACTTGGTGTATGGCGTGGCAGTCGACCCTCAATATATACAAATATATTGTTGTGGTCTTCAGTCCTGAGACTTGGTTGATGCAGTTCTCCATGCTACTCTATCCTGTGCAAGCTTCTTCATCTCCCAGTACCTACTGCAACCTACATCCTTCTGAATCTGTTTAGTGTATTCATCTCTTGGTCTGCCTCTACGATTTTTACCCTCCACGCTGCCCTCCAACGCTAAATTGGCGATCGCTTGATGCCTCAGAACATGTCCTACCAACCGATCCCTCCATCTAGTCAAGTTGTGCCACAAACTTCTCTTCTCCCCAATTCTATTCAATACCTCCTCATTAGTTATGTGATCTAGCCATCTAATCTTCAGCATTCTTCTGTAGCACCACATTTCGAAAGCTTCTATTCTCTTCTTGTCCAAACCAGTTATCGTCCCTGTTTCACTTCCATACATGGCTACGCTCCATACAAATACTTTCAGAAACGACTTCCTGACAAATCTATTCTCGATGTTAACAAATTTCTCTTCTTCAGAAACGCTTTCCATGCCACTGTCAGTCTACATTTTATATCCTCTCCACTTCGACCATCATCAGTTATTTTGCTCCCCAAATAGCAAAACTCCTTTACCACTTTAAGTGTCTCATCTCCTAATCTAATTCCCTCAGCATCACCCGATTTAATTCGACTACATTCCATTATCCTCGTTTTGCTTTTGTTGATGTTCATCTTATACCCTCCTTTCAAGACACTGTCCATTCCGTTCAACTGCTCTTCCAGGTCCTTTGCTAACTCTGACAGAATTACAATGTCATCAGCGAACCTCAAAGTTTTTACTTCTTCTCCATGGATTTTAATACCTACTCCGACCTTTACTTTTGTTTCCTTTTTACCTACAAATATAAAGTATCGTAAACACACAGACAGAAAAGCTCGTTTTTGAATATCTACGCGCTTGGCGAACAACTTCTGAAAGTAAGATATATATTCGTAACAGATTTATGCACTACATGCCCGGAGCGATTTAAAATAGAACGACCTCATAAAACTAACTGCAGGAGAGGCACATGCCTGATTAAGATTCACTGGAAAAATCTTCAGGAAATATAGACCGCCAGCAAAGGAGATAGCTTACAAAATATTCCTTTGACCACCCCTTGAGTATTGCTATGCACTATGAGGTATGTACCAGATATGACTGACAGAGGAAAGAGAGAACAGCCAAAGAAGAGCAGCACGTTTTTTGACAGGTTCATTTTGTTGTGCCGGCCACTGTGCGAGTAAGCAACGACACAAACAAGGAAGGAGAGAAGTTGCGATGGCCGGCGGCTATAATCCAAAAATGATCTGTACATTGAACATTAAAATTATTACAATAGTTTATTTCTAAAAAGAAAATATTTCTAACCTAGCTTGCAGTGCTGCTTGTGCCTCATACAAGCAATTACTGTTCACTCTTACTACTCGGAGAATGCAGGCTAAATAATGCCTTCCTAATACTCAGTACTGATGCTCTCGAAGTCTGTGACCGAACACGGGCCGACCAGCGGTGGTCGGCTGGTTAGATCAGCGTTGACAGGGGGCGCTGAACTGTAGAGGTGTAGCGCCGCCCTCTCTTTCCACTGCACGCAGCTCAGCGCCTTCTTGATGCCACTTAACGGCGCTGCGCTGGTCGGTGCGTAGTCGGTGCTTTAGCACTGCACACATTTAGGGAGCATCACGGAATGATCAACCACCTGGAGTTGCAGATGATGCAAGAGAAACATTCTGCATCACGATGCGGTTTTCTGTTAAAAGTTCTGAGAGCGTACGTTCCTAGAACAGCCAACAAATATTTCGCTTCCTTGCGAGAAGACCGTGAATATTAAAGCAGAGAGATTAGAGTCCACACTATTGTTCCTCAGCAATTGTTCAACCCACGAACCACTCGCGACTGGAGCAGGAAAGGGGTGGCAAGTGATAGTGGTACATATAGTACCTTCCGCCACACACCGCAAGATGGCTGGCGGAGTATAGATGTAGATGTAGATATCGCCAAAGTGGCACCAAAGAGAAAGACTTGCACCGAGTGTTCTAACAACCCCAGGCGTGGTTTCCCGGCCAGTAATACCTTGCAATCGTTTTATTTTCATCGTTAAGGGGCTCCGGAACGCCCTATACTTGCAATGTTAAAATGACGCTTATAAATTACATCTTTCCTCACAAAGTATTTGAGGTAGGAAGTTGAACATTTTACAGATTGTTTATTGGAATATGGGCCACAACTTGACACAGGGATTTCACAAAATTTTAGTTCAGTTATTAAAGATGATTTTTTTTCAATTGTAATGAAAATTCACAACATTTTTTTGCAATTTTTTATTTATATATTCAAAAATATACAGTTTTTTGGGAAAAGGCTGTGTTAAATTATGCAGAAGGTACTGTGTAACATTTACTGAAAGTTTGGAACAAATATGTTTGGAAGATCCTTAGAAAACATGTAATTAGTATGAGAAAATAAAAGTTTTGGGAATCGAGCGACAAAGATTGGATTAACTTTTTAGTGCATTCCAGGTCCATAGGATGGATTATCTTCATCCTCTGCAAACTCCTCCTCCAGCTTCCTCTTGTTCCTCCTCCTGTTTACTCTTGCTTGTATTTCTAGACTCTTTACAGCCCTGTCTGCAGCCCGAAGGCGTTCCTTGTCTAAAGCAAGCATCGCTCGTTGTTGTGTTCGTAGATTTTGCTACCATTTTCTTCAGTTGCAGTTACTGCAACACTGTTCCAAAAGGTGGTCATGTATGAACACTTATCACATTTCAGTTTTATTTCACTAGCAAGTCCTACGTGCTTTATTATGGAGAGTTCAAGACCAACTTCACTACAATGAATACATCTTACACAGTTTGAAAAAATTCCTTTGAGAACCGACATATCAAATATTTCATTCACATCCGATTCGCCCATAAAACATTCATAGTTTTCACTCATTGAACCAAGCTTCTTCTGTGAAGTGTTTTCTTTCCCACTTTGACTGATATGTGCAGGTGTACTTGAGAGGTTAGGTTCACTCACTTGGTTATCGTCTTTATTGTTTACAGTAATAACACATACCTTTGGCTTTCCAACATTTCTCCTTTTCTTAAAAGCCTTCAGAGGATTTCTAATAACTTTACTTTTACTCATTATTATACTTCAACAAAACAGAGACTCAAGAAATTAATTACGAATATTTTCGAGATAACGACAGAGTAAATAAACATGAAACAATCGACAATCACAGGTTAGCCACAACACATACTTTATCTCACATCACTAAAATTTACCTGATGAACACGGACGTTAATAATAACACCATTTGACAGCAGTTTAACAGCACCTCAGTGGGTCACGCCCATGTAGAACACATTTCAAAAAAAAATTTTAAATAGTTGTAGTCTTCGGAATTGAATAACTTATATATCTATTAAAAGGCAATAGTCTGCAGATTCAGAAAACGCAAAAAAGTAAAAATTGAACTTTTCATGATTTTGAGCCTTTCCGGAGCCCCTTAATAATTTCATTCCCATTGTAATGACGCGACTCTAGACAGATGCATTCGACGCTGTAAAACAGACCACTTACTGCAGTATGACGTCTGAGCATTGCATCGTAGTGCTCGCCGGGCGTTACCATCCATCAGCCGGTCAGTGCACAGGTGATTACCGTAACCAGACACACTTCGGAGTCTGGCTTGTATGCCCACTGGAGCCACAACATCACAACGAACCTTTTTTTGCGCAAATAAATAAAGACCGTCAGGCCTGGCTGTGCATGCGTCGAAATAGCGAGTCATCTAGTTGTCAACCGTCATAGTGTCAGACTCCGGTATGAGGTCGCCATCGTTCTGCCATCGCCTGACAGGACCGCGAGTCATGGGGGTCCAGCCACAATGAATGGGCCGAGGATCGACCTGGGGTACTCACAGCCATCGAGCCCCACGGCCACTTATCAGCTCCAAATGCCGCCAGCCAGACAACTGTCCTGGGTTCGTTCCCTAGACATCACTTGCCGCGTTCATGTGGGACACAGCATTCCGTACTCAGAGTGCCTTGTCAGCCTGCAGTGTCAACCAGGACGTTGCTGGGCCACGGCCGGAACCACCGACAAGGTAAGCTTGCGCCACACCTGGGTTGCAATAAGCATATCGGATTCCTACTACAACGCTTCGTTGCCCAGGTCTGTGGTTTCAGCCGTGCCTTCCGGCACCGCGTGATGTAGGCCTGAGTTTTACCACTAGCTACCTGGTGTAACATCGGGATTATACAACTTCCGGGTGTCATCTGACTCACCCCGAACCACCTTCCTCCTCGAGAGCACACCGCCACGGTCTGCACCACCAGTCCACTAATTTCATTTCAATGAGTGTAATTCATTTTAATTATGATGCACCCTGTACGTAGATGCAGATAGTTCTTTCGGTAGCCCAGAAATCGTGTCAACGAAAACCGGTGCACAGTACGGGGTGCCCCAACACGAATAGTCAGTATTCAGAGATGCGACAGGAACGCTCATGGTAGCAAACAACTTCCTACGGACATAGCTGAGTAGTTTCTGAGGTAGAACACATTTCATGGTCATTTTTATATATTTTCTGTGTTATTCGCTATACTGTCAGGTTTACACATGCACACATGTTAGTAAATATCACAACATATTCTGGGGTAACTCATCATTGAGTAAAAGAGTGTTCATGGCACAAAAGCATGTAATCAGACTAATTGCTGGAGCTCATCCAAGATCATCCTGCAGACACTTATTTAAAGAGCTAGGGATCTTCACTGTAGCCTCACAATATATATATTCACTTATGAAACTTGTTATTAACAATCCGAACGAATTTTTTACTACTCAAGGTTAAATCTGGCTTTGGCTCAGAAGGGGTAAATTATGCTGCCACAAAAGTCTTTGGTCACTTACCTAACAGCATCAAAAGTCTGACAGATAGCCATATAGCATTTCAAAGGAAATTAAAAGAATTTCTGAATGGCAACTACTTCTACTCATTAGATGAATTTTTGGATACAGTAAGTGGGTAATTTCCCCATCCCCCCACCCCAAAAAAATATTAAGTTTCATGCAATATTTTGTGTAACGTAATATCTTGTATTGACATCTTTTATTAACTTGACACGTTCCACATCATTACGAAGTGTCGTATTCATGATCTATGGAACAAGTAGCAATCTAATCTAATCTAATCTACATGCATTTTATCAAGCGTCACGGGAAAATACGTATTTTTAACACATTCACCTCTAAACATTACCGTAAACGTCACATTACAGCTGTTGTACACCTCACAATAAATATTCGAATATCCCACCATCACCTTCAGTGCACTTGTGCATTCTTGAGAGAACGTGCTGCATAGCTTGTGTGAGTGTCTTTGCACATTCCCCGATGATGCCAGCAGCGTTCATGATGCGACCAAGCGTTCATGCGGCTGTTGATCTCGCGTGTTCACGTTCCATTTGCATACCTCAGACTTCATTCATCGTCACAAACAAAAATCCAACGGCGAAGGACCTGGAGATCTTTGTGGCCTCTTAATTGTACTGGGGAGAAATCACAAAGGCAGTCCCGCAGCATTCAGTTGTGAATCCACTCCCATTCATTATACCAGTAATTCAGTTCTGTTTCGGAAACAACTAGGAATGGGCCACATGTCCCTATGATATTTTTGCTTTAAATGAACGTTTCTGTCGTATCCCTGAATATTTACCGTTCCTCCTGTGACACCCTGTATATGATTAATATTTAGCATCTGTCAGTTTATTTTGGCAATTTGACTTTGCTCAGAATGATACCTGTGCTTAGAGAAGAAACTTCGTTGAAGCATTCTGTATTTCGTAACAATCACTCTAAAACAGTATCCCTTTCTTTTTATGTTTCTTGTGCCTTTGACCAAAACCGGCGCAGGGTAGACACGGTTATTAACTGATTTGGCATGGTTAATTTAAGGGTGGCCGAATGCACCCCGTGCCCCGCCTGTCTTTATCCCCCAGGGAAGGAATATGTGCACCCCCAACAATTTGCGTATCGTGTTATTCATGGGAAAGTGACCGAAAGTTTTGTAAATTTTTGCAAATCATGTGACTGAGACGGGGCTTGGGTACCCGGCTGGTATTCACCTAGTGCAATGTGCGGAAACCGCCTAAAAGCCACATCCAGGTAGGCCAGCACACCAACTCTTTTAGTTAATCCACCGCACGGATTCTATCATGTGCCAGGGCATCTGCCCCTCTCGGAAGCTGCGCTTTAACACACACGCTCTCCCGGCGAGTTAAAACAGCATCCTTTTCGTTATGAAAAAAGTTTTCTTCCCCTTCATCCAACAGTAAAAAATTCTTTATTGGGTGTCAAAATGTGCAGAAGTGATGGAATTTAAAAGTCGCCGTACAGATTATGCCACTCCGTCGACAACTAAGAGCGACCACAGAGACCTCCCGAGAGATGGAGAAAAATTAAAGATGTTGGGGTCCCAGACAGCTGCCGCCAAGTAATTAGTGAACTTTCACTTTGATCGCCTCCCCTAATTACGAGTTTACAACTCTTCTGAAACTAATTTGCTTGCGGCGGTGAATAATTTAACTGGCTGTCTTTATCCTCGGAAAACGATGGAGAGGCGCGAGGTGAGCGCGTGTCACTATTCGCCAATTTGGACCTCAGACTTCCAACCCGTCGTCGCTATCCGACAGGAAGCACTCATCCATTCTAAAATTACTGATAAATATTGCTCAGTTCTGATACCCTGATATGTAATTCATCGGCAAATGGTACATTATTCACGCTAAAAAACACCTATCATTATTCACAAACTTCCACCGATGAGTTGACATGTTATGACCACTAGCTACAATAGTTTATTTCTAAAAAGATAATATTCCTAACCTAGCTTGCAGTGCTGCTTGTGCCTCACACAAGCAATTACTGTTCACTCTTACTACACGCGTTAATTAGACATTTGAGATTTGGGGAAAATACGGTCGCCAGCCCTAAGGACAACTTCTATAATAACTGAAAATGAAAGATTAATGCACGTATAATTTCCACTAAAAGCGTGGCAACTGAAGGTTGACACGCGTTGTGTGAAAACTGAATGTTTGTCAGAAGTAATAAATTTCGCTGCACTCTGACTTAATTTAGTAAAAGAATTAATAAAATCGGAAAATTGAAAGTTAATTTAGTGACTGAAATTAATAGTGAACTTTCTTTCTGAAGCACTACGAAATTCAATAAAATAAGGTTAGTCTTGGGCTACCTCAAAAATCATTTCAAAAGCTACTTGAATCTACGCAATTTAGCTGGCCGGTGTGACCGTGCGGTACTAGGCGCTACAGTCTGGAGCCGAGCGGCCGCTACGGTCGCAGGTTCGAATCCTGCCTTGGGCATGGATGTGTGTGATGCACTTAGGTTAGTTAGGTTTAATTAGTTCTAAGTTCTAGGCGACTGATGACCTCAGCAGTTAGGTCGCATAGTGCTCAGAGCCATTTGAACCAATATACGCAATTCAGAAATAAGAGATTTAACTTTGAACTTGAATTAAATGATTCTGAACAATTAACAATAGTAAAATATAGTACGTACCAAGCTGAGCTGCAGTCACAGGTAAGCTAAAATATGGTAACAAAACTTCGACTCTTAATTTCTGCTTGTGCAATCTAAATATTGTATGAATACTTTAACTGAACATTGAAATTAAAGCAGTGAAATGGAATGATATTACTTTAATGCTGGCGTATGAATTTCAACGACACTCGGGTTCATTCCAGAAAAGGAAGGGACCCTGCTTGGTAATGCAATTGGGACAACGAGCAACAAAGGTTCATGCTTATGTTCTTATGTGTGTGAAATCTTATGGGACTTAACTGCGAAGGTCATCAGTCCCTAAGCTTACACACTACTTAACCCAAATTATCCTAAGGACAAACACACACACCCATGCCCGAGGGAGGACTCGAACCTCCACCGGGACCAGCCGAACAGTCCATGACTGCTGCGCCTGAGACCGCTCGGCTAATCCCGCACGGCAAAGGTTCATGCTAAGTTACTGTATTTTTGTGATGCAACGGTTTGAAAAGCTGAGGTGTACCATACAGTTCTAAAACTTTACGTGCTTTTAGTCTTCCTTGTTGGTTGATTGAAGGTGATCGGGGAGGTGGCGAGAGTCACTCATTCTCGGTCGTCGCTGTTGCAGAAGCTGGATGTTGGCGCGCCTTCTTCTCGACCCGGTCACCAGGCGAAACGGGCTCTTGATGTGCGCCAGCTAATGCTTCCCATCCGCGACACCGTGTCAGAAACTATCATAGCAAGTCGAGCGCAATTACATGCTGTCAAACCCCGAAAGCGCGGCAACTCGCGGGAGCGTCACACAACACACCTGCTCCACCGCCCTACTCCAGCCAGACTCTCCTCTGCCCCTGCTCTAAGGCAGAGTTAACACTACCAAAGATCCTAAACACTTTGGTTCTCCACACGACCTATCGATGTAATCGTTCGATAGCATAGTTTTCCCTAGGCAGACTCAGCGTAAAAATATTAATAATATTTACAAAACAAATCAATTATACATCGACATAAATGCATATATATATATATATATATATATATATATATATATATATATATATATATATATATTAGAACAATTACAATATATAAAGACACAGAAATGTCATATCTTTAGGTAACAAAATAAGAAAAAAATTTATAGTACAATAGATGGAAACAGGAGGATATGTATTTCCGGCGTTACAGGCCTGTATTGAAACCTGCAGCAATTTGCGAAAGAGTTGCACTTCTGTCACATTGAACGATTCTCATCAGTCGTCGTTGGTCCCGTTCGTGCAGGATCTTTTTCCAGAGGCAGTGATGTCGGAGATTTCATGTTTTACCGGATTCCTGTCATTAACTGTAAACTAGTGAAACGGTCGTACTGGAAAATCACCACTCCATCGCTAACTCGGAGATGCTGTGTCCTATCGCTCGTGCGCCGACTGTAAACACCACGTTCAAACTCACTTAAATCTTGATAACCCGCGGTTGTAAGAGCCCTAACCTATCTAACAACTGCGCCAGACAGTCGTCTCATATAGGCATTGCCGACCGCAGCGCCATATTCTGCCTGTTTACATATCTCTGTATTTGAACACACATGCCTATATCAGTTTCTTTGGCGCTTCAGTGTAAATGGATTTAGAAGTCTGTTTTAGTTGTATTGTATGTGTCTTTTGGAAATACCTGACTCTTATTGAACACCTTGGCCACTTCTCTCGACGAACAGTGTGACCACTTTTCGTGATCGGGCGCCATGTCGGTAATAGTGGTCTACAGAGGAAGTTATTAAACTGAATCAAATAAAGAGGAACTATATTTTAGTCCAAAAGACGTTATTTAAACATTGATATTGTAAAATATTATTACTTTCCATACAAATAAGGTAACAAGAGCAATAACTAAATGTCGTGTGACTAGGGCCTCCAGTCGGGTAGACCGTTCGCCAGGTGCAAGTCTCTCGATTTGACGCCACTTCGGCGACTTGCGTGTCGATGGGGATGAAATGATGGTGATTAAGACAACACAACATCCAGTCCCTGAGCGGAGAAGATCTCCGACACAGCCGGGAATCGAACCTGGGCCCTTAGGATTGACACCACTCAGCTACCGGGGGCCGACACAAGAAGAATATAAATGACTTATTAAACACCAGACGACTCAAAAAGAAAGATTTTACTGAAAAATATCGGAATAAGCTTTCTCAGTAAATCTCACAGACAACAATGGCGACTTTTGGCGGCCGGAGTGGACGAGCGGTTCTAGGCGCTACAGTCCGGAACTGTGCGACCGCTACGGTCGCAGGTTCGAATCCTGCCTCAGCCATGGATGTGTGTGATGTCCTTAGGCTTGTTAGGTTTAAGTAGTTTTAAGTTCTAGGGGACTGATGACCTCAGAAGTTAAGTTCAAAATATGTTGCATCATAGACATTCTTCATTTTCCGATGGATATCTACCGCTGTTTGTCATTCGGCAGACAAGAAAACATCACGTTCGTCCTGTCTGAATGTATTTGCTAATAACGTCACCATATTTCACCTCTCCGAATTTACCGCTCGCACGTCGAAAAGACGCGAATGTCACCCCAATCCCGTGCCTATACGTCGATACTAGTACAGGGTGGTCAGAAACACTCTGAAAACCTTGTAAGGGTGTTGCAGCACAGGGTGTGCTGAGAAATAACTGTTACGAAAAAAATTCGACGCCTTGCGCTGTTTCCAAGGTAATTAGCGTTTAAGTTGCGTGTGAAAATTCAAGCAACTCGCCAGAGACATTGTCGCCAAACGTGATCTTCGTTTGGATTCCTAAAACCGATCAGGAGGGCGATACAAAAAATGGACTTGGGACGGTACTTAAAATCGAACCTGAGGGACGGACTGAAATGTCTAGACCCTATCACATAAGCCATGAGAATGTAACGTTCTCTGGCAGCACGCATCCAAAGTGAAAGTTAAAAGAACATTTCAATGTATAATGCTCACTTTAACAAATAATTTATATGATATTTCTGTTAATTGAATTTCAAAAGGACACTTAATTTTGTGAGAAAAAAGATAATTATGAATTTTGCTATTATAAATGATTATTCAAAGAGTGTGAAATACTATCTGTGGCGGAGGATGTGAAAACCGACACAGAAGAAACTATATGTAATCATAAATGACAAAGACCGTGCAAGAATTAGTTACGATATAAATAGGCAATATATTGTAATAGAATCGCTTGTCTTCTGCACGGACTGAGCGGGAGAGGAACCCGTGACGGTACATTGGGCTCTTAAGTAGTCTTCATTTGTCATAAGTCGATGATCGACGCCATTTGTGGCTGGGATTGTAAAAGGTGTGTAAAGATTTTAATTGTTACTGTTAAAATATGTTCGTCTAGTAAAATCTGTTTGTCACAATTACTGCAAAGTTCGCACCGGACATTACCCGTTTCATTTAAAAAATTTCAACATTTTACTGGATATCGCTCGCGGTGCGGAGCTGCACCGCGAGCGAGCAGTCTGCAGCAGCGGCAGATTTAAATATATGATCGCAGTAACGAGCACATCCTAAAAAGCGTACAGGTAGAGGTCAAGGGAAATAATAAAGTGTTTATTTTCACAGCATTCCAGACGCAGACTAAAAAGAGATAGTAGATTTGATCTTGTGCAAAGCTGTAGCTTTTGTAAATATTCATTCAAAAAGTGATAAATTCTGAACATATCGTAATGTGTATTTAAAACTGGATAATTTTCATGAGAGCTTAGCAATATAAAAAAGAAAACATTTTCATATGGTAAAGATAGTCTTATGCTTCAAAGCTAGTCGGGGTATATCCAGTTAAACCAAAAATGCACTGCAACGTGAAAATGTTTGCTAAGTTCGATGGACAATAATATTTTCATTCTTGCACAAACAACTTTAGTACTTGAATAGAAGTAAAACTTTAATAATTATTTTGGAATATTCAAAGAAATTAATTTTTGTTAATCTGCAACAGAATATTACATACGTAAAGTAAAAATCACAGATGAAAAATTTATTGCAAACTTTCATTTCTCATGTCCATCCATGTATATGTTAAGTTTAATCTCAACGGTTTCCCAGTCAAACTAAACGCAAAAAGCAAAGAAAGTTTAAAACCAGACGGTCAACTCCCGAATAATTAAAACAGACAGAATCCCATTAAAAGAATAACTGACACTAACTGTCTCTGGCGGGCTGCTTGATTTTGCGCGAGAAAGCGCTGATTGGTTAAATTCAACGCTAAATAACCCTGAAACTTTGTAACATATCAAGTTTTTTTTCTTAACAATTGTTTCTGAGCACAACCTATCCTGTAAGACCCTTAGAACGTTTTCAAAGAGTTTTTAATCAGCCTGTACCAGTGTCGACGTATAGGCAAAAGATTAGTTGGCATTCTTGTCTTTTAGACGTGCGAGCGGTAAATTCGGAAACATGAACTATGACGACGTTATTAGGAAATGCATTCAAACAGGACCAACGTGCTGTTTTCTTGTCTGCCGAGGGACAAACATCGGCAGACATCCTCCGGAGAATGAGGAATGTGTATGATGCAGCATATTTCCTGAGAACCACCGTTGTGGAACGGCGCGCATAGTTCCGTGTTGATCGTGATTCTACACAAGATGCCGGTCGATCTGAGAGACCAGCCTCATGCATTACAGACAAGAGAAGTGGGAGAGACTCGAGAACTCGCCCTGTAGTCCTGGCCACCCTATAGTCCAGATCTGTGCCCACGCGACTATAACGCTTTCCGTGACTTAAAAAAAGGCCTTGAAGGGACGACGATTCCTGTTGGACAAGGATGTGCACCAGGCAATTACCGATTTCTCCACGCGGCGGAACGTGTTCTAGTAAACAGGTACCTTTAACGTGGTGTGTCGGTGGGACAATTGTCTCGATGCTAATGGTGATTTTATTTGATTTTCATGCCGATTCTGGACTGTATGGCCTCCGAATGAAAACTTTGTGTCCGTTCCTTATATTTTAGGAAAAAAAAAATGTTCAAATGTGTGTGAAATCTTATGATACTTAACTGCTAAGATCATCAGTCCCTAAGCTTACACACTACTTATTATCCAAGGACAAACACACACACACACACACACACACACACACACACACACACACACATGCCCGAGGGAGGACTCGAACCTCCTCTGGGACCAGCCGCGCAGTCCATGACTTCATCGCCCAAGACCGCTCGGCTAATACCGCACGGCTATATTTTAGGAATTCTTTTGTTTTCATTCACATGAAAATTATTATTTAGTTTCATAATGCTTATTTCTTCATTGCCGGCTCAACATGAATATAATCCCACACTTCACCCGCGGAGATGTGTTGTCGAAATACAACAAACATTTCTATGTACGCTATGCTTCTAGCATTTGTGCATCTTGAACATAAGCGCTTCAAGGAAAAATCAAATCTCTGCCGAAAATGTTGTGGCGTTAATGCAAACAGTGACGTAAACAGCAGTAAACGGGTTGTTTTGAAAGAACAAGGAAAAGTTGCTTCACATTCGTTTAATAATAACACTACGCTGAAAATATGGCAACCATGGTGCTTTTCCGTACGTTATTTTTACTGTAAGGGAGACGCAGAGGGATATTGTTTTCGTTGGTGTCTGTCGTTGTTTATGAGGAGCAGAAAAATGTTTACAGAAAATGATTTAATTTAAATGCGAAATACGGAATCAATGTAAAATCATAACGAATCGCATAAACTACAAATTTGACTTTATATCGCTGTTTAGATTCTCCGTTAAATAATAGGGAACGAATGCTACAACCTTCGAAGTGAAAAATTTAAAATGAAAACAATATAGCGATGCAGGCGTTTGTTGTAATGGATAAAAAACACAACGTCCCTGTTATGAGCAAACATGTAAAGGCGCTTCACAAACACTGCACTTAATCCAGGAAAACTGACGCGACGAAAAATAGCTGACCTGGTTTTAAATATATAAAATATCTGTTGCTTCAACTAACATTCTGCGTTACGCTTCTGATGTTATAAATTATACGAAAAAGTATCACGAATGCTTGCTGGGTTAGACTATCAAATGACTGTGAGCACTATGGGACTTAACATCTGAGGTCATCAGTCCCCTAGACATAGAACTACTTAAACGTAACTAACCTAAGGACATCACACACATCCATGCCCGAGGCAGGATTCCAACCTGCGACCGTAGCAGCAGCGCGATTCCGGACTGAAGCGCCTGGAACCGCTCGGCCACAGCGGCCGGAGCTGAGTTAGACAAAGCCATTTGCTTTGACAAATAGTCTCTGGGATTTTCTTTATTTGGTATAGTCTCTTTCTGACGATGCCTTGTGTCACGCAGTTCAGGCTGTACTTCTCATAACTTTATGCAGAGTACTCGAGCAAAAAATTAATTTTCATAATGTCTGATAATTTAAAATATAAAGTTATGTGAAAGTAGTAGTCTTAATAATAGCACACTTCAAAATGCTGCTGTGTGAAAATGATACGGCTGAAATTCTTCAAGCAGTGGAATACCGTTATTCATTAACTGTACATTAAAAATAGATATCGAACTATCAGTGTGTCGGTAAAGTCATCATCGAAACAAGAGTCCCACTAGGGTTTAATCTGCAATTGTCTGCTTATAGTGACGTTGTTAGTTTACTTTATTAGCCAGCCCATCGGTCTAGTTGCCAGAGGATGTCATTTAATGTAGAAACATCTGAGAAGGCAACCACGCTCCATAATGAGGGGGATTTCTATGTTAAATCGTAACAAAAGAGTGTTGGAGAAACAGCAGCGTAAGTAAGTCGGTGCCACTGTGTGCGCCCCAACCGGACACAGGGGGAACCCGGCTGCGTGGAGACAATGAGGCAGTCACCAAAGAGAACGTGACTCGGCCGGCCGTAGACTGAGTTTATTTAAAATGAAAATTGTCTGTGGAAGGTGGAGAAGGGTAAGGAAAGGGATGGAACTAATGATATCGGCTTCATTGGAACTTAATGCGGACTGATAAGCGACCAGTGAAGATGGGTGCAGCACCGCGACTCGAACCCGGTATCTCCTGCTTACTAGGCAGCTGCGCCAGCCGCAAGCTGTGTTTATTGGACACGCGTGGATTATTTCAGCACGCTACGCGGGCGGCTCATGTTCCCAGCTAGCGTCACCTATCCGCAGCCCCGTTCATGTCCCCCGTGTTCGTTAACTTTAGATTCCTGCTGGTGGTCGAACGCAATGCTCATCCGCACTGAACGTTGTGGATTCATTGCTTCTCGAGGCGAATCTGTTATATGAATGGTTGGTGTCTGCTCTTTCGGACATGTCTGAAAGAACAGAGAACACGTGTTCAGATAATTTATTTAAAATATTGTAAGATAAATGAGTCCTCTGTTGTACTGGGTCTTGTGTAGAGTTCGAACTGACTTCTAATGGACATGATTATAAGTTGTGCGTCAATTCTAACTATGGAATAGTGACGTTTGACTGCTGTATAAAAACGAGGAAGTACAGTGATGTGTTTTTAAACCACTGTGATTCGTGTTCTGAAATTAGAAAAGTGTGTAGATGAACTGATGGGACGAGTCGCTGCCAGTCTGAACACGGAACTGGGCTGGGTCATTTTAAATAGGGAGTTGAAAGTCTTTTTTTATGAAAGTGAGAAGCCGTTTATTCTTTGGAATACTATTATTTGGCGGTTTGGTTGACTTTCTACAGTAACAGCTGTAGGCGTTATCAACCTTCGATACTGACTACGCTATTAGATTTCAGTTAATTCAGGATTTAAGTTGCTATTATTAGGTAACAACTGTGCAGGGGATTTTTCCAAAACCCTTTATTGTGTGGCACCTTCCTAGGCTATGACCCGAACGCAGTGCGCCAAAGATTGGCTTCTAGCTTCAATTTATTGGCTTTCGGTTTGTACTCGTGCAGCCAGCTCAATAGTGCAAAGACGATACGACGAAGTGTTTGAGGCGATTTTTGTGTCAATAATGACGGCAGGGACGTAAGGACAACACAACACCCATTCTCCGAGCCGAGAAAATCTCCAATCATGTCGAGAATCGAAGTTGGGGCCCCTTCCGCTTGCAGTCTGCCACGCAAACACTGCAGTTACTGTCGCGGACTTGCACCTCGGTTCCGGTGGGGCAATGGACGATCAAATATCTGCTACCTCCTCAGTATCAGCAGCAGCCGGGATTTTTCTTCCTGCATATCAGTGATACTTAAGTTACTTTATATTGTTCCAAACATTAATGTAAGTAAACGAGATCCGACTGTATGGAAGACTCTTTGCTTCTTCAATATCAGATATCAATGGTAACCTTACTCCAGCATAAGGAAGATAGGCACAAAACATTGGTCTTCAACTAAACTCTAAGGAGTCACACGACATCCTCAGACACATTGAAAAATACTCAGCGAAAATTATTTCGAAACGTTTCCATTCTTTTACCCTTTCAAAAACTAGTGAAAGATTTCAGTGTTTTTATGGATAATCATTTAAACTGACAAGAACAGACTATCGTATCATACAGGTAACGTCTCTCTCTTCTTTTCGTGCAATTAAAAAGTTGAGGTCAATGTTGAATGTGTTGTTGAACATGGCGCGAATAGTGACGATTCCAAGTGATTCGAGCTACACATGAATGGTGGTGTAAGGTACTAGTCTAAAATGGGATTGTTTACTGACCCCAGTCCTTCGTACACTGTTGATTGGATGATTTTGGGGGAGGAGACCAAACAGCGAGGTCATCGGTCCTCCTACGCTGTGTCAGGGTGGACACAGCTAGACAGTCGATGTGGTTTAAAAATTCCATTTTCTTTACCAGTTTTTTTTAAATCACTGTTGTCTTCAACACTTCTCCACGCCTGTTAAATACCTATCATTACTACATAACTGTGGTATGAGACCTCACACGTTCAACATCAAGCTGTATCTGTCTTTAAACACACAATCTCCCTTCGTCTTCACCTCTATTTCAGACACAGGCCTTTAGAAAAGGTGCTCAGTAACGTGTTAACGACCCAGAACCACGCTGCATTCAACATAAAAGGTTTACCTCCTACCACATGCTTGGCTTCCCTCCCGGTACATCCAAGCTGCCTTCGCCCTGTCCAACAGCGAACCTATATTTCTATAAAATTACCAACACTATCCCAGCTTTCCTCATAATCTACAGGGAAGTTACAATTAAACTTTCACAACTTGAGCCAGAATAGATGGAAAACTACACATCCGCATGTCCTTACAAATGTTTCCACAACGTTTCATTGTCTTATGATCACCCGTTTCGCATAGGGATTGCCTCAAATAGCGAAAGTTTAGTTATAACCACATTTCTCTACATTTGTTTCCATCGATGCTGTTATCATACAGGAGTATATCTACTAGTTCTCCAGTTGATAGGAACTTTATGTTTTGAGAAAATTACTTATCACAAAATTAGTAGGACTACTATTACTGTAATAATATGTATTCATTAGTGAAACTATTATTATTATTATTGTTATTGTAGTTATTAAAGCTAATTAACATTTCTGTTATTGTTGTTTCTGATGCTAATGTAGGAAAATTATGCACTGTGCACAATACAATATTAACTCGCTAAGGATGTGTGCACTACTTTATTTAACCGGCATACTGCACCATCTCTTTCTTCCACATATTAATCGATGTTATTTCTGCAGTACCACTGTACATTACAATAGTGTGCGGCCAGGAAATGGGTAGTGCTTCAGTCATCTGGTGAGCTAACTTTCTAAATTGACTGTAGAAAAACTTAGTAAGGGTTCATTCTACATTATAACTTTGCGTCTAGTAAATAATTTCACATATAAATCTTGCATCTCTATGGAGGCAAATGATTAATGGTAGATCAAGAAATTGAAAGTATTGCACAAAATATAATGATACGAATATAGTCGTTATTACAGATATGTATCTTCTGCAATTAAAGCAGACATTTCCACTGGATAGTTACTCTTGTTAAATTCCCTATGTCACCGATGAAGTCTCATGGATAATAAACACAAAGTTAACAGTGACTGCAGCGTTCTTCTGGCTGAGAAACAATCCACTGAGCAAATATCGGTGCACACACTGGAACATTATTGAATAAATTATTGAACTGATATCAAAATCACACATTGAAATCATTATTAAGTTCAATTAAAGTTAAACAGGCAGTTTCTCATGGCACGTTTTGGTTGTATTGCACCACAACCCCCAGGAATATCCACCAAAAGGAGGAAAAAAGGGGAAAGTAATGTAAACAACAACAAAGGTGTATCTTAACGTAAATAAATAGCATTATCAAAGTGGCTAGTTGCTGTTTCCTGCTCAGTAAAAATCAACCTGTACGGCCAGGAGCCAGTCTTTAAATTGGACCTCGTATCGGTGACTTGTATGTCTATAAGCAATGGCAAATGAGTTTCCCAGACTATCATCCAACCAAATACTAAATGAGCTGGATGCACTATTCTACCAACGTGGAAAGGCCGTTGGCGTCTATCATCACTGCAACGACACTAAACAGCCTCTCCTGAGATTCGGTCGTACGTAAATAACCTACTGCTGCTCCACCCAACAGGTAGATTTCTTATAGCGAATTACTCACATAAAAAATAGAAAGATCTGTCCCTTTTTATTCGTCATCCTAACACTGGATCTTGTATGTTACGGAACTACCTGTTTTAGCAAACCCCCGCGGTCATGCTGAAGATTTGACTTGCCACTACTCTTTTCTGAATGTCACTAAAACTCCCAACAAGGTATCACTAACCTCTTTGCTTACCTCTTCATACTAACCATGAATGATTCTGAATAAGATAGGAAATTTTATTAAAAATAAGTACTTTTGCCAAACACTTAATTTCTGATTATGGATCAATTCTTTTTGTGATACCAAAATTGTTCCAGTAAACTCCAAAGCGTGATGAAGCGTGACAGAATCACTTTAAAGTACATAGACCCAATGTTAAAATTTGTGGAATTGAAAACAATCTTTGATCGCAAATTATTTTCTTTATTTTATGACCAGTTGCGATCTACGAAATAATCATGAGGAGCGGCTGTCTTCCTAAACTAAAATTTGTTGCCAACATAGGCAGCCTCAAAAGATGTGACAACATAATAAAACTGTGATGAAACAGGAACAGAGGACGCCATCATACAGTACTTTAAATAAACTACACACATCAAGAAAGTCTTGCATGACCCCAGTTCCTAAAACTCCTGACCGTAGGTGTTGACTGTGGTTTTTGTATCACGGACACAGTCCCTTTGACTGTTCAGAGATGTAACTAAACCCGCCAAAAGATGTAAACAACCATGGATGAAGATCATCTGTCAGACGGAGGGGCTCCGACAGCTGATAAGTTCCAGCCATTCCACCAAAAAGGAGGTACACGGCTCGTTTTGTCTGGAGTTCAACCCTGCCTAGACGGTCAATACCGCGATTCGATCGCGTCCACATTGTTACTTTGTGCCAGGAAGGGCTTTCAACAAGGGAACTGTCCAGTAGTCTCGAGGTGAACCAAAGAGATGTTGTTTGCACATGGAGGGGATACAGGGAGAGGCAGGAACTGTCGATGACATGCCTCACCCAGGCCGCCCAAGAGCTACTACCGCAGTGGATGACCGCTAACTACGGATTATGGCTCGGAGGAATCCTGACAGCAACGCCAACATGTTGAATGCTTTTCGTGCAGCCACAGGACGTCGTGTTACGACTCAAACTGTGCGCAATAACCTGCATGATGGGCAACTTCACTCCCGACGTCCATGGCGCGCTCCATCTTTGCAACCACAACACCAAGCAGCGCGGTACAGATGGGCCCAACAACATGCCGAATGGACCGCTCAGGATTCGCATCACGTTCTCTTCACCGATGAGTGTCGCATATGCCTTCATCCAGACAACCGTCAGAGACGTGTTTGAATGCAACCTGGTCAGGCTGAAGGCCTTAGACACACTGTCCAACGAGTGCAGCAAGGTGGAGGTTCCCTGCTCTTTTGGGATGGCATTATGTGCGGCTAACGTATGCCGCTGGTGGTCATGGAACGCGCCGTAACAGCTATACAATACGTGAATGCGATCCTCTGACCGATAGTGCAACCATATTAACAGCATACTGGCGAAGCATTCGTCTTCATGGACGACAATTCGCGCTCCCATCGTGCAGAACTCGTGAATGACTTCTTCCACGATAACGACATCACTCGACTAGTGGCCAGCATGCACTCCAGACATAAGGCCTATCGAAAATGCCTGGGGTAGATTGAAAACGACTGTTTGTGGACGATGTGTCGCACCAACCACTCTGTGGGATCTACGGCGAATCGCCGTTGAGGAGTGGGACCATGTGGACCAAAAGTGTCTTGAAGAACTTGTGAATAGTATGTCACGACGAATATAGATATGTATCAATGCAAGGGGACGTGCTACTGGGTATTAGAAGTACTGGTGTGTACAGCAATATGGACCACCACCTCTGAAGGTCTCGCTGTATGGTGGTACAACATGCAATGTGTGGTTTTCATTAACAATAAAAAGGGCGGAAGTGATGTTTATGTTGACCTCTGTTACAATTTTCTGTACAGGTTCAGGAACTCTCTGGACCGAGGTGATGTAAAACTTTTTTTGATGTATACTGTATTCTCATACCTACTTATCATCGTATGGATGTGTTGTGTAATAATACATCCACAATCGTAAGGAGAGGTGAGCTACAGAGTGGTGCAGTAACTGTCGTTCTGGGAAAGCTGGACAGGCGTAGAAATGATTAGTGAATAAGTTAACATAACAAATTTTCTTAACTTGTATTTCTTCAAGTGACGAAGACTCTTTACAAACATGACAGCAAGCCAGAGTGTCCAGGTCTTAGTGTAAATAATGATGAAGCTCTCTGACATAAAGCATAAACGCTGGTGCCAGAGCCGTGACTAGGTGGCACCTGCATAGCGAAGTGGTTCCGAACTTGGGTGAGGCGAATGGCTGCCGCCGGCCGCCCTCTGCTGTGGCAGCAGAGGACGTTCGTAGCCCAGAGCTGCTGCAGGCTGGCTCAGTGGGCGTGCTCCATTGGGCCTGCCGGATCCCTCTCAAACGCTGATGGCATCTGGCTGATACTTACAACTTCAGTGCCATCTTCCACGCCCATGGGTTGGTATCCATACGTGATGCCACAGAAAGGAAACAAAAAAGGTTTAGTATCGAAATGATGATTACAAATTATTGAACTAAAAGGTTTAACAGCCATGTAGTTGTTCTCTGCACGGATGGAGCTAAAGTTTCCTGAAGACTGACTCATAATCATGCATTAACCATGACTGTTTTCAGATATATACTCTGCTAGTCACTGTATACTGGTTAGGTGAAGGGTACTTGTGCTGCCAATATGTTTTCGTAGACGGGCTAATCTATGTTACCATATTATAATAACCCTACACGAATAATGCATTGTTACCTCATCTACATGGACACTCTGCAGATTACATTTAAACATCTGGCAGAGGGTTCATCGAACCACCTTCACAACTGTTCTCTATTATTCCAACCTCCAACACCGCGCGGAAATACCGGTCACCTATATATTTCCATGCGAGCTCTGATTTCCCTTATTTTATTAGGATGATCATTTTGCCCTCTGCAGGTCAGCATCAACAAAATATTTTCGCGTTCTGAGGTGAAAATTGGCGGCTGAAATTTCGTGAGAAGGTTTCGCAGGAACGAAAAACGCCTTTGTTTTGATGATGTCCACCCGAAATCATGTCAGTTGCAGTCTTCTCCCACGTATCGATAATACAAAACGCGCTGCTCTTCTAGGAACTTTCTATATGTACTCCGTCAATTCCGTCGGGTAAGGATCCCACGCTGCGCAGCAGTACAGTACGAATGTAGTGTAGCCAATCTCTTTAGTAGACCTGTTGCAACTTCTGTGTGTTCTACTTACAAAACGCAGTCTTTGGTTCGCCTTCCCAGCAAAATTTTGTGTGTGTTCTTTCCAATTTCAGTTGTTCATAATTGTAATTCCTAGGTATTTAGTTGAACTTACAGCCTTTAGATTTGACTAATTTTTCGTGTTACCAAAATTTAACGGATCCCGTTCAGCACTCGCGTGGATGACCTCACACCTTACATTATTTAGCTTCAATTGCCAGTTTTCGCACCATTCAAATGTGTTTTATAAATGGGATTGAAATTAGTTTTGATCTTCTGATAACTTTACTGGACGATACAGCATAATCTGCCAACAACCTAAGATGGCTGTTCAGACTGTCTCCTAAATCATTTACGTAGATAAGGAACAGCAGGAGCCCTCGAACACAACTTTGGAGAACACCAGGAATCACTTCTGTTTTTCTCGATGACTTCCCGTCATTACTACAAACTGTTACCTTTCTGACGGGAAATCACGAATCCAGTCACATAACTGAGACGATATTTCACATGTACGCGATTTGACTGTCAGATACAATTTTAAGGGCCTTGTAGAAGTCTAGAAACACGTAATCAATTTGAAATCCCTTGTCATTAGCACTCAAATCGCATGTGAGTAAAGAGCTTGTTGTGTTTCACAAAAACGATGTTTTCCAAATCTGTGTGACACAATGTATATTTCAAACTCCTGATGCATGTCGATGTTAATGATATGGGGCTTTCGCGAATGTTCCTGTTACCCTTTCGTCTATGCCATGTATCTTTGACATTGGTCTGCAATTACGTGTATCTGTCCTTTAAGCCTTTTTGTAAACAGAAATGATCAGCGAAATTGACTCTCGATGTATGTGAGGTAGGTAAGGGTCTCATACCTTACAGTGTTAAATACGTTGGGCCATTAGAGACTACGAATATGTTTCAGCTTTTCGAACTTATGACACAATGTTAATGTAATATGCTTTTGTTAGGTGACTAGAAAGAGTTAAAGAGTAAATAAATAGCAAATGATTGCAATACAACTGACATATTAACAATTTTCAATTCAAGGTAAATGTGACAACACATTTGTACTCTCATGTTTACCAAAGTAACAATCCCGTTTGCGAAATCTATCAGTGCTGTAGGTTAATATTTTACAGTTAGTACACCTTTACAGGGTATAGCATAACTAATGGCCTTCTAATTAATGGAACAGTGCTGTCGGAACGTGATGGGATTTCGAGACAATTAGGAGAAGTCTGTAACTTGGCAGGGGACATCTGTTACTCACGAAATCAGTTGAATTCAAGTGCCATATATCGAAGATCGGAGCGTTGAATCTCAGATCCCTTAATCGGGCAGGTAGGTTAGAAAATTTAAAAAGGGAAATGGATAGGTTAAAGTTAGATATAGTGGGAATTAGTGAATTTCGGTGGCTGGAGGAACAAGACTTCTGGTCAGGTGAATACAGGGTTATAAATACAAAATCAAATAGGGTTAACGCAGGAGTCGGTTTAATAATGAATAAAAAAATAGGAGTGCAGGTCAGCTACTACAAACAGCATAGTGAACGCATTATTGTGGCCAAGATAGACACGAAGTTTATATGCCAACTAGCTCTGCAGATGACGAAGAAATTGAAGAAATGTATGATGAAATAAAAGAAATTATTCAGATAGTGAAGGGTGACGAAAATTTAATAGTCATGGGTGACTGGAAATCGGTAGTGGGAACAGGGAGAGAAGGAGACGTAGTAGGTGAATATGGATTGGGGCTCAGAAATGAAAGAGGAAGCCGCCTGATAGAATTTTGCACAGAGCACAACTTAATCATAGCTAACACTTGGTTCAAGAACCATGAAAGAAGGTTGTATACATGGAAGAAGCCTGGAGAAACTGACAGGTTTCAGATAGATTACATAATGGTAAGACAGAGATTTAGGAACCAGGTTTTAACTTGCAAGACATTTCCAGGGGCAGATGTGGACACTGATCACAATCTATTTGTTATGAACTGTAGATTAAAACTGAAGAAACTGCAAAATGGTGGGAATTTAAGGAGATGAGATCTGGATAAACTGAAAGAACCAGAGGTTGTATAGAGTTTCAGGGAGAGCATAAGGGAACAATTGACAGGAATGGGGGAAAGAAATACAGTAGAAGAAGAATGGGTAGCTTTGAGAGATGAATTAGTGAAGGCAGCAGAGGACCTAGTAGGTAAAAAGACGAGGGCTAGTAGAAATCCTTGGGTAACAGAAGAAATACTGAATTTAATTGATGAAAGGAGAAAATATAAAAATGCTGTAAATGAAGCAGGCAAAAACGAATACAAACGTCTCAAAAACGAGATCAACAGGAAGTGCAAAATGGCTAAGCAGGGATGGCTAGAGGACAAATGTAAGGATGTAGAGGGTTATCTCACTAGGGGTAAGATAGATACTGCCTACAGGAAAATAAAAGAGACCTTTGGAGAAAAGAGGACCACTTGTATGAATATCAAGAGCTCAGATGGAAACCCAGTTCAAAGCAAAGAAGTGAAAGCAGAAGGGTGGAAGGAGTAAATAGAGGGTCTATACAAGGGCGAGGCACTTGAGGGCAATATTGTGGAAATGGAAGAGGATGTAGCTGAAATGGCAGATACGATACTGCGTAAAGAGTTTGACAGTGCACTGAAAGACCTGAGTCGAAACAAGGCCCCAGGAGATGACAACATTCCATTTGAACTGCTGATGGCCTTGGGAGTACCAGTCCTGACAAAACTCTACCATCTGGTGGGCAGGATGTATGAGACAGGTGAAATACCCTCAGACTTCAAGGAGAATATAGTAATTCTGATCCCAAAGAAAGCAGGTGCTGACAGATGTGAAAATTACCGAACAATCAGTTTAATAACTCATGGATGCAAAATACTAACGCGTATTCTCTACAGACGAATGGAAAAACTGGTAGAAGCTGACCTCGGGGAAGATCAGTTTGCATTCCGTAGAAATATTGGAACACGTGAGGCAATACGGGCCCTACGACTTATCTTAGAAGCTAGATTAAGGAAAGGCAAACCTACGTTTCTAGCATTTGTAGACTTAGAGAAAGCTTTTGACAATGTTGACTGGAATACTCTCTTTCAAATTCTGAAGGTGGCAGGGGTAAAATACATGGAGCGAAAGGCTATTTACAATTTGTACAGAAACCAGATGGCAGTTATAAGATTCGAGGGGCACGAAAGGGAAGCAGTGGTTGGGATGGGAGTGAGACAGGGTAGTAGCCTATCCCCGATGTTATTCAATCTGTATATTGAGCAAGCAGTGAAGGAAGCAAAAGAAAAATTCAGAGTAGGTATTAAAATCCATAGAGAAGAAATAAAAACTTTGAGGTTCGCCGATAACATTGTAATTCTGTCAGCAAAGGACTTGGAAGAGCAGTTGAACGGAATGGACAGTGTCATGAAAGGAGGGTATTAGATGAACATCAACAAAAGCAAAACGAGGATAATGGAATGTAGTCGAATTAAGTCGGATGATGCTGAGGGAATTGATTAGGAAATGATACACTTAAAGTAGTAAAGGAGTTTTGATATTTGGGGAGCAAAATAACTGATGATGGTCGAAGTAGAGAGGATATAAAATGTAGACTGGCAATGGCAAGGAAAGCGCTTCTGAGGAAGAGAAATTTGTTAACATCGAGTATTGATTTAAGTGTCAAATGGTAGTTTCTGAAAGTATTTGTATGGAGTGTAGCCATGTATGGAAGTGAAACATGGGCGATAACTAGTTTGGACAAGAAGAGAATACAAGCTTTCGAAATGTGGTGCTACAGAAGAATGCTGAAGGTTAGATGGGTAGATCATATAACTAATAATGAAGTATTGAATAGGATTGGGGAGAAGTTTGTGGCACAAAGTGAATACAAGAAGGGATCGCTTGGTAGGACATGTTCTGAGGTATCAAGGTATCACCATTTAGTATTGGAGGGCAGCGTGGAGGGTAAAAATCGTAGAGGGAGACCAAGAGATGAATACACTAAACAGATTCAGAAGGATGTAGGTTGCAGTAGGTACAGGGAGAAGAAGAAGCTTGCACAGGATAGAGTAGCATGGAGAGCTGCATCAAACCAGTCTCAGGACTGAAGACCACAACAACACATCGAATACTGGAGGAATCGTGAGAATATGGCAGGCAAGCGGCACTCTGACGGAAGGAGAGTTGAGATGTGAGCTCTATGCCGTTTCTTCTAAGTATTGTCGGAAAACATATTACAACCTCTCACATACATTTCGCGAAGTGACTGCAATGAGAAAATTTGGGGCTGATAAGAAGGTTTCTATAGAGAGACAATCAGCAGCAGAAGTTCCATCTTTGTTTCCTCGATAAATAAGAGACAAATTTTGTCGTAAGTTTTGTGGGCCTGTAAATGGATGGACTGAAACCTTAATAGGTAAACTAAATTTATATCTACATCTATATGCGTACCTTTCAAGCCATCGTACACTTCTTGGCGAACGATACCCTGTACCACTACTAATCATTGCCTTTTCTATTCCACTCGCAAATAAGGCGATGAAAACAAAGACTGTTTAAATGCCTCTGTACGAGCGCTAATTTATCGTATCTTATATTCGTAGTCAGTACACGAAATGTATGTTGGCGGCAGTAGAATTCTTCTGCAGTCAGCTTCAAATATTGCTCAAAAAAGGTTCAAATAGCTCTGAGCACTATGGGACTTCTGAGTCATCATTCCCCTAGAACTTAGAACTACTTAAACCTAACTAACCTAAGGACATCACACACATCCATGCCCAAGGCAGGATTCGAACCTGCGACCGTAGCGGTCACGCGGTTCTAGACTGAAGCGCCTTGAACCACCACGAGCGGCTCAAATATTGCCTATCAATAATATTCCTTGGAAAAAAACATCACATTCTCTCTAGGGACTCCCATTCCATTTCTCGAAGCATCCGATAACTAATTTGGCGGGTGCCAATAGTAGCACTTCTGTAGAGCTGTATTCTGAGGGAAGGCTGGGTCTGCAGACTCTTACACATTTAGGATGTGTTGGTCAGTAGACAGATATTTTACTGTTGCTCACTGGGTCAGCCTTTGTGAGATATTTCGAAAACACATCTCTGAACGTTTCGGTTTCCAGGAGGGATGACGGGGAGAATATTATTCAAAATCCCGGTATTTACCCCAGCGCCCACTTCTGAGAAGGATAGGACCACTTTTGCGACCCTGAAATCATTAACGGCTTTCCGGCACGACGAGTGGTACGTTGTTGACTGGGGGCAGTACAACCCTGACATGAGGGCTAAGGTTTGTGATCCAGTGGCGGCGGTGGCAGCTGCTCACATGCGACCCGATGACAGGGCAGGGACTGTGGAGGGGGCGCTGGTGCCGGCCGGGATGGCCGAGCGGTTCTAGGCGCTTCAGTCTGGAGCCGCGCGACTGCTACGGTCGCAGGTTCGAATCCTGCCTCGGGCATGGATGTGTGTGATGTCCTTAGGTTAGTTAGGTTTAAGTAGTTCTAAGTTCTAGGGGACTGATGACCTCAGATGTTGAGTCCCATAGTGCTCAGAGCCATTTGAACCATTTGAGGCGCTGGTGAGGTGCAAAGGAGAGAGAGAGCTATAGACTGACAGGTCTCAGCAGGATTAAACTGGGAGCAGTATACCAGAATTCTAAGTGACTCACATCCACCAGCATGAAAAAGGCGACTGTGAGGCAAACGCAATTAGCGTTGGAATGTCTTCGGCTATTTGACGACGGTTACCACCCTTTTTGGTATCGGAGGAAGTGACTACCTAGACTATGGGAAGCCCCCAGAGACGTCACAGCAGTGTCTGTAACTATTACCCGGCGAGTTTATTCGAACAGTCACCATCCAAAGTGACTCTCATGATCAATTTAATTAATTAGTCAATATATTTGATATTAACGACGTGCCCGGTGGGTGGAAGCGAGAACAAGAGTGCCACGGATACGATTTGGGAACTGGAGGGGTGATCAGGCGCTTTTTCGTTGTGCCGAGATCTTTTAACAGTATTTCAATCTGCCACCTACACAGAGAGAGAAGACCATCACAATAAAATCATCTATATCACCGAATTTAAGAAGTGGTACATAGCACAAACTTGATATTTACAATTCCTCTGTCCTGCGACCTCGAAAGACTTTGTAGGTGACAAGGCATCTGGTTACTTTAAGAGATAATGGCTGAAATATTTATCAACCATGTAGAAAATAATATTCTAACACTAAATGATAACATCACAAGCAAAGCTAAATTCTATAAGAGATATGTAGATGACATCCTCATTCTGTTCTGTACAGAGGATGAAGTGATAAACCTTTTTAACAAATTCAATAGCCTACACAAAAATTCACCCTTGAACAGGAAGAAAACAGCACCATACCTTTTCTTGACATAAAAATATCAAAACAGAACCAAAAGGTACCTCTCAATGATGCTTATAGATCAATGCTGTACACAACACACAAATTTCAACTTCAGCATACAGAACTCCATCAAGAAATAGAAACCATAACATAGGATTGACAAGAATGGAGAAAGAGATACAGTAGAAGAAGAATAGGTAGCTTTGAGAGATGAAATAGAGAAAGCAGCAGAGGATCAAGTAGGTAAAAAGACGAGGGCTAATAGAAATCCTTGGGTAACAGAAGAGATATTGAATTTAATGGATAAAGGAGAAAATATAAAAATGCAGAAATGAAGCAGGCAAAAAAGATTACAAACATCTCAAAAATGAGATCGACAGGAAGCGCAAAATGGCTAAGCAGAATTGGCTAGAGGACAAATGTAAGGATGTAGAAGGATGTATCACTAGGGGTAAGATATTTACTGCCTACAGGAAAATTAAAGAGACCTTTGGAGAAAAAAGAAGCACTTGCATGGATATCAAGAGCTCAGATGGAAACCCAGTTCTAAGCAAGGAAGGGAAAGCAGAAAGGTGGAAGGAGTATATAGAGCGTCTATACAAGGGAGATGTTCTTGAGGACAATATTATGGAAATGCATGAGGAGTTAGAAGAAGATGAAATAGGAGATATGATACTGAGTGAAGAGTTTGACAGAGCACTGAAAGACCTAAGTCGAAAGAAGGCCCCAGGAGTAGACAACATTCCATTAAAACTACTGACGGCCTTGGGAGAGCCAGTCCTGACAAATCTCTACCATCTGGTGAGTAAGATGTATGAGACAGGGGAAATACCCTCAGACTACAAGAAGAATATAATAATTCCAATCCCAAAGAAAGCAAGTGCTGACAGGATGTGAAAATTACCGAACTATCAGTTTAATAAGCCACAGCTGCAAAATACTAACACGAATTCTTTACAGACGAATGGAAAAACGTAGAAGCTGACCACGGGGAAGATCAGTTTTGGATTCCATAGAAATATTGGAACACGTGAGGCAGGGGTAAAATACAGGGAGCGGAAACCTATTTACAATTTGTGCAGAAACCAGATGGCAGCTATTAGAGTCGAGGGGCATGAAAGGGAAGCAGTGGTTGGGAAGGGAGTGAGACAGGGTTGTAGCCTATACCCGATGTTATTCAAACTGTATATTGAGCAAGCAGTAAAGGAAACAAAAGAAAAATTCGGAGTAGGAATTAAAATCCATGGAGAGGAAATAAAATTTTTGAGGAACGCCGATGACATTGTAATTCTGTCAGACACAGCAAAGGACCTGGAAGAGCACTGCCACTACCAAAGGGTGACACGGAACTTGAAGTTCTACCACCACAGCTTCAAAGTACTATGCTCTGCTGTTATTCAGCCGTTGCCTTGAGTCTCCTCTCACTTGCCCACAGAGACAGTTGGACCGGATCTGAACCAGTGACGCTGTGTACTAGTAAACTGCCACAAAAAAAACCACACACACACTGGGCTCCACAACTCCTTTCGTGTGTCCTCCCCCTCCATCGGTTTCCCCCCTCTTTTTCCTTCACTTGTGCGGGTCCTCTCTCCCCTCCCCTCATCCACCCTCCTGTCTAGCGCAGTGTTTACGTTATTGTCCAGTGATGTGAGTCCCCTTTTTTAAGTTTTGCGAACAGAAACCATATTGTCGTTAGGTGTGTTTTTTAACTCTTGCCTACAGAAACCAGACTGTCGCCGCGTTTTTTAATTGTGCCTGTATAATTATTATGTGTTTCGATCAGCATCACCCATCCTTTGTTTTAATGTTATCACTTCCACAGCTTTTCGCCATGTTACAGTTTTAAACGGTCACTGTTTTATTGTTTATTATCTATTCATTATCATTTAACTCTTCTGTAGGCCGCAGAGCAGCATGTTACGCTGCTGCCAGCCCCTCCCCCGGCCTCTGGAAGGAATCGAAATTCAATAAAGGAAAAAAAGGTGCACTGGGACAGTGGTTCGATGTTATAATACACACATCAAAAAAAGTTTTGCATCACCTCGGTTCCGACAGTTCCGGAACCTGTACAGAAAATTGGAATAGAGATAAACATAAACATCATTTACCCCCTTTTTATTGCTCATGAAAACCACACATTGCATGTTGTGCCATCATACAGCGATACCTTCAGAGCTGGTGGTCCATATTATGTCGTAGACACCGGCACATCTAATACCCATTAGCACGCCCTCTTTCATTGATACATGCTTCTATTCATCGTGGCATACTACCCACAAGTTCATCAAGGAACTGTTGGTCCACATGGTCCCACTCCTCAACGGCGATTCGGCGTAGATTCGTCACAGTGGTTGGTGGGTCACATCGTCCTTAAACAGCCCTTTTCAACCTAGCCCATGAATTTTCGATAGGGCTCATGTCTGGAGAACATGCTGGCCACTCTAGTCGAGCGATGTCGTTATCATGGAATAAGTCATTCACAAGATGTGAACGATGTGGGCGCGAATTGTCGTCCATGAAGACGAATGCCTCGCTAATATGCTGGTGATGTGGTTGCACTATCGGTTGGACGATGGCTTTCACGTATTGTACAGCCGTTACAGCGCCTTCCATGACCACCAGTGGCGCACGTCGGCCCCACATAATGCCGCACCAAAACGGCATGGAACCTCCACCTTGCTTCACTCGCTGGACAGTGTGTTTAAGGCGTTCAGCCTGACCAGGTTGCCTTCAAACACGTCTCTGACGATTGTCAGGTTGAAGGTATATGCTCATCGGTGAAGAGAACATGATTTCAGTCCTGAGCGGTCCATTCGGCATGTTGGGTCCATCTGCACCGTGTTGCATGGTGTCGTGGTTGCGAAGATGGACCTCGCCATGGACGTCAGAAGTGAAGTTGCGCATCATGCAGCCTATTGCGGACAGTTTGAGTCGTAACACAACATCCTGTGGCTGTACAAAAAGCATTATTGAACAAGGTGAACTTGCTATCAGGGTTCCTCCGAACCATAATCCTTAGATAGTGCTCATCCACTGCAGTAGTAGTCCTTGGGCGGCCTGCGCGAGGCATGTCATCGACAGTTCCTGTCTCTCTGTATCTCCTCCATGTCCGAACAACATCGCTTTGGTTCACTCCGAGTCACCTAGGCACTTCCCTTGTTGAGATCACCTCCTAGCACAAAATAACAATGCAGACGCGATCAAACTGCGGTACGACCATCTAGGCATGGTTGAACCACAGACAAGACGAGATGTGTACCACCTTCCTGGTGGAATGACTGGAACTGATAGGAGGTCGGACCACCTCTGTCTAATAGGCGCTGCTCATGCATGGTTGTTTATATCTTTTGGCGGGTTTAGTGACATCTCTGAACAGTCAAAGAGACTGTGTCTGTGACACAATATCCACAGTCAACGTGTATCTTCAGTAGTTCTAGGAACTGAGGTGATGCAGAACGTATTTAGATGTGTGTATTATTATCCACCCTTATGTTTCTCCCGCTACCTATTCCCTTGTAGATTGTCAGAAGGCCACTCCCCTGCACTTAAGTGATCGCTTCCTGTCGTATTACTATTACCCATCCCTAAAATATAGGGCTATTGGCTAGACTCAATGGATCAACTCCATAGTGCTACCGTCATACCTATAATATCCTCTCTACATCCAGCAGTTATTGATGGAACTGGATATAGCTATTGTCTAGTCTTCAATCAATGGAAACTACCCCTTCCCAACTCCCATACTTCATAATGAGAGCAAGAAATTTGGATTTGCCTACAAATTTTTGAATTTCTCGCCAGTAGGAATAGGAAAGTTGAACTGTATCACGATTCTGGATCGGCCATTGTGGTTTGTGCTGACATAATTAGACTGTGTAAGTAACCTAAACATAATATGCAAATTGAATTTTTGTAAATAAAAATATATTATTATTATATCATTTGCAATACAATGTAATTAGTCTTTGAATTTGTCATCAAAATTAAAATTTACCATGAAATCTTGAATTTCCCGCCATTATTGAATTTGCCACCATTCTTTCTGGGTGTGGGGAGGGGGGGCAGGGTGTGGGAAGGGGACATGTGCTGGCCAGGGAAACCCATATCATCATCAGGGGGTGGGGTAATTAATTGATGAATTAATTAACTTGCATAATGAATTTAACTTAAATTTGGTATACAAAGAGTCCTCATACTGCCATTACCTTACTACTGGTTTCTGTGATGCCACACTTTCTGGACTTAATAAAATATTGTCAATATGACTTATTTTCTATATTACTTCAGGCCTAAGCTTATTTTGCAATTGGTTTCGCCTTGAGGTGAAAATTGACATTACATTTTACTGCTAATCAGGAGCGATGGTGGCGTTAAAGTCTCCTGGTCTCAGAGGTCCAAAGTATCTTCATAAAAGCTTGGTAAATCGATTAGTACAATTCAGTAATCTGTATACTTATTTCATGCAAGGAGCAAATTTGTATCAGATGTTGCATGCAAATTTGAATTACGGTTAAATGCATTTGCCACTTCATTCCTCTCTGTAAAACGGCACTTTGAGAACATACGAACTTTTCTTATGTATCAATATGTAATTAGGATATATGTTACAAATGGGCTTTTATGTGGTTATGGTTAAGTCAGAGAAATACATTTTTAGTCTCGTTACACCATATAGCTATAGGCTTATACTCACGTAATTTGGTTTTGTGTAATGAACTAAGCGTTATATTTAGTGAGTGTAATGTTTTGAAGCATCATAAGATCACAGAAACGCCGTTGAGAGCCTATAAACCCCAATATTCTAAGTTGGTATATGATCAAAGTGTTGAAACCAATAAATAAAAAGAGGTACATATACTTCTTATGTAATAAATTACTATTCTCCAGAAGTTATATTGGCACTTGGAATTTAAATACACGTACACACACGCGCACACACACACACACACACACACATATATATATATATATACACTATAGGTTCGTGAAAAATATCCTTTTGTGCCAAGATATGGTATGTTATGTAAGGGCATCGATGGCGACACTCCTTAAAGGTCGAATCGCAACGGCGACATATTTAAATTTTTCCAGACTATTCGACATGTGTTCGCCTTTTTGACCCAAGCGGAGTGTTGTAGTCCATTGTGGACTATATCTAGGACAGTATCGTAGTGACAGTATTGTTTTTGTAAAAAAATGTTTCGTTTAGGTGATAATGTTTTGGAACTGAATGTTAGTGGAAACAATTGAGCTAGAGAGTACTTTATGTTGAGTACTGTATTACTGAGCAACAATGTGGATTCTGATGTTGAATCTTGCCAACAGTAATTACAAACTTAAAACAAACTGGATTCATGACTCTTTCAATAGTAGCTAATTCATGCATGAATTTTGTTTCTGAAAAACAGTGAGTGACTGTGACTTAGCTGTAAACTACTGACATACAAATCACCAAATAAACAAAATTGTGCCTTATACTGTCATTATTTCAGAGACCTTTGCTGTGAAAAAAGGACATTAACTTTTTATTAGTAGGCAGTTTGGTGTTATCTAAGTCAAACTAATTAACGGTTAGTAATAAAGGAGTAAACAGTGATGATAATATTATAGGTCGTGACAAAGTAGTTAACAGAAATTATAACACGCCCATTGGTGATGGTACACTACAACGAACAAAAATCAACACCGCTATCAAGACGTTCTCGAAGGATTTGTCACCTTAACGTTATATTACGTACTTCAATTACAGCTGTACCATGAAAAGTGTCGAGTCTTTTTCACTAGGAGTCTCTTTCACCTGAGGCGTACCGCTACACGTACCACGGTTATACCATCAGGACTGTCATGAAGAAGGAACTGCATGATAACTACGTTATGTGGGGTTGCATTAAATCAGGAGAAATCTCTCGGCAGACATCCATGCTTGATGGGAGATAATAGTGTTCTAGACATCATAACGCGCTCACTGAGCGCTCAGACCTGAAAAGAGCGACATGAGACACTTCCCAACACATCGTATTTTCACTGTAGTTTCTATTTCGCGACAGATCGTTCCTTACTTCTCGAACAGCTCTCGTATAATAGAATTTTCGATTTGCGAGCCCATGGTGTCCATAGTTGCTCCATAGATTATTAAAGTATTTGAACCTCCCTATCAATTAATAAAAAATCCAAAGCAAAAACCTGACTATAAATGGGTATTTATTTTACCATACTCTTTTCGTTGTATTTACTAAAAACGTCGTCATTGGCTGTATAGGTCGTCTGATTTTTGTTTCCATCCAGGCGTGTGTCTGCATCCACGTTCTGCTAGATATTCTTGAATGTAACACTGGTGTTATTGGATTATTACCACTTTTAACTGTAGCATTACACATTTACTGACAAAAAAGGCTACAGATTGCACTGATAATGTTTATTTAAGTTAGTCTCTACGAAATCAGTTATGAAGCAGCAAAAACTTTCGTACATTCTTCCGCTGACTGCACAAGATTTCGCATGTTTTCCACATAGTGTAAGACAGATTAATCTTTACAGATTCCTAATCTAATTGATAAGTCTGAAATTTATAAATGTGAATATGTAATACAGAAGTATCACCATACTATTTTAGTTCACAAAAACAAATAAACTGAAGTGAAGTAGCTCACAGTGTAGAAGTGACAGCGTTCCATGATGTGGGACGTAGCGGGGAGGCGGAGGGGGAGGAGAGGAGGTGGAGTTAAGAATTGGAGTGTGGTAGGTAAGAGAAAGATAGCCCGTGGGATGGAGAAGAGAGGGCGTAATTGTGTTTGAGAGAGGGTGAAGTTTTATTATGTTGACTGCTTCTTGTACGCGTGTTGCACTGAGACCGTGTCTTATGTTCCGTACTTGCTCATTCAGAGAGCATTTTAGTGAGCTAGAAAATGTGCTGCTCAATGAAGAAGAGGAACATTTTATTGTGAGATAAAAGTAATACTGATAAAACTCGTTAATCTCGCCTGAGACATTTTTCTCGTAAAAGTGACAACTGTGCCGCAATTTAGGTGGTAAAGTGAAGGCAGATTGTCGCTAGGAATTATGTTTCTAATTTGGAGCAATGTTTGTCTGAAGGGATAAACAGTTTTGGCTGCAAAACAAGCTTTATTCATTTATATTTTGCCAATAAAGTGTTCGCCTAATTTAAGGCATCTTGAGACTGGCCTACAAAAAACCAAAAAAAAAAAAAAAAAGAAATACAAGCTTTTCTTGGAAAATGACATGGCCCTGATTTAGTAAAAGTTTGGACAACCAAGTAAAATACTAAAACCAACTTACTGGCACAACAAGTGTTACACACATATTTCGTCGTCCATGCAAACGTTTTAGTGGGCGAACACCGTTGTGAATATTTTAAGAACATTGCGTGGTGATCCCTGAAATGAAAGTAAGTGGGATATAATAGCCAAAAGTATTCAGAAGCCAGTAACTAATCTTGTCTATCAAAGACGTAGAACAGAAATATTTTAAAAGTAGCGTTGGGTACACGGGAAATCACGTTTAAAACACATAAAAAGCTCTGCGGGTAGTTGCCCTCTTCTTACTTTGCCCAGTGCCCTATGAAAATAAAACAACCCAAAAGATAGCCAAAACGGTATTCAAGGCGAGTAATCTGCTTGTGCCTTTAAGTTACGTACTGAAAAATGAAGAGACAGTAGATTACCTTGTAGAGTATATGGCACAGTCCAAATGACACCCAAAACGGGATAAGGGCAACTATACACTGAGGTTTTTTACGAACTTTAAACGTGACTTCCCGTGTACTCAACACCACTTTACATCAGTAACTTCTTTTAAAAAATTTTTTTGCTGTGTATCTTTGATGGATTAGATCAGTTACTGGCTTCTCAATATTTTCAGCTATTACATCCCATTTATTTTTATTTCTTAGTGTACTGACAACGGTGTTTGTCTGCTAAGACATTTGCAACATATGCGTTTAACAACTGTTAGCCGTCCAGAGTGGCCGAGCGGTTCTAGGCGCTACAGTCTGGAGCTGCGCAACCGCTAAGGTCGCAGGTTCGAATCCCGCCTCGGGCATGGATGTGTGTGATGTCCTTAGAGTAGTTAGGTTTAAGTAATTCTAAGTTCTAGGGGAGTGATGACCTCGGAAGTTAAGTCTCATAGCGCTCAGAGCCATTTGAACCATAACATCTGTTATATCAGTAATTTGGTTTTAATATTTTCCCTGGTAAACCAAAGTATTATTAAATCGGGGTCACGCCATTCTGAAAGAAATGTTTATATTTTTCTTTGCAGGACAATCTGAAAATGCCTTAAAGAAGGCCAAACGCGTTATTGGCAAAATATAAAATAATAAAACTTTTTTGCAGCCAAGACCGTTTGTCTTTTCAAAACATTTATCACTGGTTGCCGTAACATATCGCTATGAACTGGAAAGCGCTCCAGTATTTGCTTACTGATATTCGCACATGTTAGAGTAGTTTCGAGAATTTGTTGTACACTGGCTGGTTCCTACTTCAATGGCCGACTACTGGTATATGCCCCAGTGGTCCTCTGTGGCCTTTGACCTCAGGGCAGTGGTCCGCCGTGGCGAGGCAGCACTCACCCTTCCTCCTCAGCAGCCATGGCGGTCGGTGGACACGGAGTGCAGGCGGTGACGACACGGACAGCGACGACGTAAGCGGCAACAGCCCGTCGAGAACTGGAGCCGCGGCGGCGCCGGCCGGTGGGGCTTCTGGCGACTCGGCCAAGCTAATCGCATTACCAGCAGCGGCGGCAGGAGGTGGCGGGGTCTAGCTGCCACGTCCGGCGGCCTACACTTCCGAGACCGCTTCAAGTGCCGCAGTCGTACCGTAGCTCTTACAATTAAGGCCCCCACATTTGAATCCTGCCTCGGGCATGGATGTGTGTGATGTCCTTTGGTTAGGTTTAAGTAGTTCTAAGTTCAAGGGGACTGATGACCTCAGATGTTAAGTCCCATAGTGCTTAGAGCCGTTTGAACCCCACATTTCCACTTGCTGTTGACTGACTTTTTCGGCGCTTTTCCTATCGCAAATCACTAATTTGAAGGTAGTTTAGCCTCATTGATGTGGCTGTGGGTTCACGTCCCGATTAATCACACAATGACACCAAAAGTACTTCGAAGTGACATTCATGAATGTTCTAATGTGTGTGAAATCTTATGGGGCTTAACTCCTAAGGTCATCAGCCCATAAGCTTGCACACTACTTAATCTAAATTATTCTAAGGACAAACACACACACCAATGCCCGAGGGAGGACTCGAACCTCCGCCAGCACCGGCCGCACAGTCCATGACTACAGCGTCTTAGACCGCTCGGCTAATCCCACGCGGCTGACATTCATCTTTTGGAAACATAGTTGTAGAGTACTTTTTTCTATCGTTTCGGAATGACTGACTTAAGTTCTAAAAATCGTGCACTCGACTTCTTCCTGCTACACTACTGGCCATTAAAATCGCTACACCAAGAAGAAATGCAGATGATAAACGGGTATTCATTAGACAAATATATTATACTAGGACTGACATGTGATTACATTTTCATGCGATTTGAGTGCATAGATACTGATAAATCAATACTCGGAACAATCACCTCTGACCGTAATAACGGCCTTGATACGCCTGGGTATTGAGTCAAACAGCTTAGATGGCGTGTACAGGTACAGCTGCCCATGCAGCTTCAACACGATACCACAGTTCATCATGAATAGTGACTGGCGTATTGTGATGAGTCATTTGCTCGGCCACCATTGGCCAGACGTTTTCAATTGGTGAGAGATCTGGAGAATGTGCTGGCCAGGGCAGCAGTCGAACATTTTCCGTATCCAGAAAGGCCCGTGCAGGAGCTGCAACATGCGGTCGTGCATTATCCAGCTGAAATGTAGGGTTTTGCAGGGATCGAATGAAGGGTAGAGCTACGGGTCGTAACACATCTCAAATGAAACGTCCACTGTCGAAAGTGCCGTCAATGCGAACAAGAGGTGACCGAGACGTGTAACCAATGGAAACCCATACTATCGCGCCAGGTGGTACGCCAGTATGGCGATGACGAATACACGCTTCCAATGTGTGTTCACCGCGATGTCGCCAAACACGGATGCGACCATCATGATGCAGTAAACAGAACCTGGATTCATCCGAAAAAATGACGTTTTGCCATTCGTACACCCAGGTTCGTCGTTGAGTACACCATCGCACGCGCTCCTGTCAGTGATGCAGCGTCAAGGGTAACCGCAGACACGGTCTCCGAGCTGATAGTCCGTGCTGCTGCAAACGTCGTCGAACTGTTCGTGCAGATGTTTGTTGTCTTTCATACGTCCCCATCTGTTGACTCATGGATCGAGACGTGACTGCACGATCCGTTACAGTCATGCGGATAAGATGCCTGTCATCTCGACTGCTAGTGATACGAGGCCGTTGGGATCCAGCACGGCGTTCCGTATTACCCTCCTGAACCCAGCGATTCCATATTCTGCTAACAGTTATTGGCTCTCGACCATCGTGAGTAGCAATGTCGCGATACGATAAACCGCAATCGCGATAGGCTACAATCCGACCTTTATCAAAGTCGAACACGTGATGGTACGCATTTCTCCTTCTTACACGAGGCATCACAACAACGTTTCACCAGGCAACCCCGGTCAACTGCTGTTTGTGCATGAGAAATCGGTTGGAAACTTTCCTGATGTCAGCACGTTGTAGGTGTCGTCACCGGCGCCAGCCTTGTGTGAATGCTCTGAAAAGCTAATCATTTGCATATCACAGCATCTTCTTCCTGTCGGTTAAATTTCGCGTCTCTAGCTCGTCATCTTCTTGGTCAGTAGTGTATTTTATTTGTTTTATTTCACACATCTATTTCCGTAGGACCAAACTGAGGAGCAAATTTCCATGGTCATGGAACGAGTCAGTACATGAAATTAGCATCAGACATGTTTACAATAAAAGAAATAAATCTGACACAGAAGCTGTGCAGGGTACAAGATATCAGCATCATCAACACTGTGAGACAGGAATTTGCTCAAACAGAATAGAAGCAGTGAGCCATAAGGAAATTCTTCAGTTTACACTCGAAAGAGCGAGGATATCTTGAATATTTTTTAATTCTTGAGGTAACTTAACCGAAACTGGACGTAGCAGCTTACAATATGCCCTTCTGCACCAGAGTCGACGTGGTGCAATCGAGTATTAACAGAGTGAAAGCTGCTAATTCTTGTGACCGCTCCCATATTGTTAACAACACGACAAAAATTCCGCTAACTTACACCACATATCACTCGTTGCCCGTTTACGAGCAAAAGACACTTTGGGGACGGGAACAGTTACCCAACAATGTAATACTGTATGTCATGGACAAATGAAAATAAGCGAAGTAGACTCATTTTCGAGTTGGACTGTCACTTCCTGCAGATACTGTTCTAATGTTGTTAGGTCTATGACTTTGCTTACGCCGTTTTTCCTCGAAGTTAGGGGGTTAATTGGAAATGACTTACAAAAGTTTTTATGATGTAAAGTACTGTCCATCCCTGGCCACTACTTTCTCCTATACATACGAGTCCCACGGCGGATAAACTGGGTGTCTTTTGAGGAGATCCATGAATCGATCCAGTTCTGCACTTGTTCATATGACCTGAGGTGCTGGTCAGCCAGGCAGTGTGCCATTGATCGAAAAAGGTTGTAGTCGGGGCGAGCAATATCTGTAGAACGCCGCGGGTGGTCTTTGCGACTTGCGGTAGAGCACTGTCGCGCTAGAAAATCACCTTTTCGTGTCTACCTCTGTATTGTGGCCGTCTGTATTTCAGTTCTGGGCTAAGACGCATCAGCTGATTTCGAGAAAGATCTCCTGTATTGTTTCCGTCGGTGTCAGTAGCTTCGAAAACCTTCTATCTTCCATCGCTATGCCGGTCTTGGCGTCAAAATCACCGTCCTTGAATGGCTGAAACCATCCTCTGCACGTTTTTTCACCAATAGGTGCCCCACCACGGGTCTTACCCAGCGTTTTGTGAGCCCCAGCCGCAAATTTCTTCATGTTAAAGCAGAAAATTAAAAATTTCCGTAAATGACTGTCACTGCGTCCGTAAGTTGACATATTAAGCCGAGAACAACTTTATGATCCAATGAAAAATCAGTAAATATTTTCATAACCTTCTGTTTACAAAATGCCTAAGCTTATCGTATCGCACAAGCTTTCAACTGCACCATCGCTTGCCGCTACCGCCATCTAGTGCAAAACAACAGCAGCAGCAGCATTCAGTTGAGCAAGACGCTGAACATTTGTCTACATAAAGTTTCATATGGTTCCAGATGACAAACTGTGAAAGAAACCAGCCGCGGAGAGGCCGCGCGGTTAGAGGCGCTATGTCACTGATTGCGCGATCCCTCCCGCCGGAGGTTCGAGGCCTCCCTCGGGCACAGGTGAGTGTGTTGTTCGTAACATAAGTTAGTTTAAGTTAATTTAAGTGGTGTGTAAGTCTAGGGAGCGATGACCTCTGCAGTTTGGTGCCTTAGGAATTCACACACATTTGAAAGAAACCAGGCACTATGAAAACGTAATACCTCAGGAAAACCACACCGTATAAAAAGGTATGAATACATAACATTATGTGTTCTTCAAAAATTTGTAATTTCTGTTTTAAAAACTAATATTTACCTGTGCACAAACAGCAAAGAACATCCTTTGTGTTCAACAGCCATAAATAAAAATCCCACAGATGATGATGCAACTGCAGTGAAACATGTTCGGGATATAAAACAAAATTGTGTTTTGCCAAAAACGTATTTAAAGTGTTTGGTGTTTTAAGAAATTCCGTATCGAGGATTTATAATGCGTACAGGAAAGCGGGAAAATATCATCCGCTAAGTCACAAAGTGGACGTAAGTGTCTGTCTGAATGATCGTGACATACGGTCACTGAAGAAGATTGTGATGAGAAAACGATGACAGCCGCCAAAGTCACTGCAGAACTAAATGTCGTGCCCGGGAACCCTGTCTGCACCAATACAACACGAAGGGAGCACCATAAGCAGGAAATTAAAGGGCGAACTGGGATTCCAAAACCACTCATCTGTAATGCAAACGCTCGTAACAGGAAAAAGTGGTTTCGCTACCATAAAACGTGGACTATGGTGCAATACAAGAAAGTAGTTTGGTCGGACGGGTATTGTTCCGCACTTTCCCAAGTTCTGGCCGAGTTTACGTCTGGCGCACGCCGTCTCAAGTCAATGACGAAGGCTGCTTGCTGCCAAGAGTGAACCATAACGGGGCTTCGGTGATTATTTGGGAGTCTACATTCCAAGAGTGAGTCATGGCTGGGGATCGGTAATGATTTGGACAGCCATACCGTGGTGTTCTGTGAGCCCCATGCATGCAATGGAAGGTCGCATTAGTGTCAAGAATTGTGTGAGCATTTTGCCTGGTCAGGTCCATCCCACGGTGCAACGTTTGTTCCACAGTGGTTATGTGTTCTAACAGGATAGGGCTAGTATCTTCCAGGACTAGTTTTGGGAGTATGAGGATGATTTGTCGCATGTCCCCTGGCCAACACAGTTAGCAGATGTCAGTACGTACATACATACATGAATACTTGTTCCACAGACCATGAATACGACATTTCATAACGATGTGGAACGTTTTCTTTAGACAAAATAATTAATTAATAATAACTTTTTTGCAGTTACTACTTCGTATCTAAAAATTCATCTATTGAGTAGAAGGAGTTGTCATTCAGAAATTCTTTTAATTTGCTTTTAAATGTTGGTTGGCTATCTGTCAGACTTTTAATGCTATTTGGAAAACGACCAAAGATTTTTGTGACAGCATAATTCACCCCATTCTGTGCCATAGGAGATTTAATCCAGAATAGTGAATATCATCCTTTCTTATAGTGTTGTAGCTATGCACTTCGCTGTTATTTTTGAATTGGTGTTGCTTATTAATAACAAATTTCATAAGTGAATATATGTATTGCGAAGGTACTGTGAATATCTCGAGTTCATTAAATAAATGTCGGCAAGGTGATCTTGGGTAGGGTCCAGTTATTATTGTGCTTACACGCTTTTTTGCAATGAATACTTTCTCTCTTAATGACGAATTACCGGCCTCGGTGGCCGAGCGGTTCTAGGCACTTCAGTCCGGAACCGCGCGACTTCTACGGTCGCAGGTTCCAATCTTGCCTCGGGCATGGATGTATGTGTTGTCCTTAGGTTAGTTAGGTTTAAGCAGTTCTAAGTTCTAGGGGACTGATGACCTCAGAAGTTAACTCCCATAGTGCTCGGAGCCATTTGAATCATGACGAATTGCCCCAAAATATGATGCCATATGAAAGCAATAAATGAAAATAGGCATAGCAGGCTAATTTACAGATACGTTTGTCACTATGATTCGCAATAACCTTCATAGCATATGTAACTGAACCTAGCCGTTTCAGCAGGTTATCAATGTGTTTCTTCCAATTCAACTCCTCATCAATGCACACACCCAGAAATTGTGAATACAATGCCTTAGCAACAGACTTCTGTTCATAGTCTAGATTTATCAATGGTGTTATGTCATTTACTGTACAGAATTGTATAAACTGCGTTTTCTCAAAATTTTGTGAGTCCATTTGTAGAGAACCAAATGGCTCTCAGCACTATGGGACTTAACAGCTGTGGTCATCAGTCCCCTAGAACTTAGAACTACTTAAACCTAACTAACCTAAGGACATCACACACATCCATGCCCGAGGCAGGATTCGAACCTGCGACCGTAGCGGTCGCACGGTTCCGGACTGCGCGCCTAGAACCGCGAGACCACCGCGGCCGGCGTGTAGAGAACCACTTAATAATTTTCTGAAAGACATTATTTACAATTTCCTCAGCTGATTGTTTTTTGTTGGGTGTGATTACTATACTTGTATCATCAGCAAAAAGAACTAGCTTTGCATCTTCATGAATACAGAGTGGCAAGTCAGTAATACATATTAAGAACCAACAAGGGACCCAAGACTGAAACCTGTGGGACACCATTCTTGATACCTCCGCAGTTAGAGGACTCTGATGATTTTTGCCGACTACCTGTACATTTAATTTCAACCTTCTGCATTCTTCTAGTTAAATATGAATTAAACCATGTGTGTACTGTCCCAATCATACCACAATATCTAAGCTTATCTAGAAGAGTTACATGATTCACACAATCAAAAGCCTTTGAGAGATCACAAAATATCCCAATGGGTGATATTCGGTTATTCAATGCATTTAATATTTGATCGGTGAAAGCATATATATCATTTTCTTTTGAAAAGTCTTTCTGAAAACCAAACAGACATCACAAGTATTGCGTCGTTATGGTATACTTTGTACAGAAGTGTGCATGATCGCTATCCACCGCTACCATTGTTATCCAAACTTTCCGCTTCATTGTAGAAACATTGGCATGAGATTCTCTTTAAAAACATACAGAACTTTTTTTATCCATTCCAAGATGACTGTAAGTTGTTTTGAACCCTAACCAGTTTCTTACACAGTTTTCGGCGTGGAGATTTGTTGTGATTTTTGTGTACCCATATTTTTCTCCGCTCTCAGTAGTTGCACATATTTTCTATGGTACGAAGATCGTGTGATTTGGTAGCCCAATCTAGATTCGGTAAACCAGCGGCGCTCGACTGCAGTCTTGTGACACGGATGTTGTCGTTCTGGAAGACTACAGTGTGCACAGCGTACTCCAGCTGAAGATGTGGAAGGATGACACTGGGGCACCGAGTACTGTATCTGCCGCAGTAGAGACAAAACGCGAACGATATTCTTCAAGCTGTTTTCATTGGGAAAAAGAACAGTAAACAATAAATTGCTGAGTTCGACAAAGTAATCGAAACAAAACACAGTTCAAGCAAGAAAAAAAAGTATGGATCCCACTTCGGATCTTATAACAGAAGAATAACTAAATAAAATGTTTTCCTCACAAGTCTATCGCCGGAGAAAGTCCACCAAAGGAAAGACAGAAAATTGAGAACTTCTAACATTGCAGATCGTCAGCAATTGTGAATAATTTAATGATTATAAAGAATCTGCCTCGATTGCAAATAGAAACCGGATGATGACCTATGTTTCGGTGCGGATAACCACGCCTTCTTCGGAACACAGTAAAACTACAAACTGCCTAAAGAGGCATGGTCCAACATTAATAAAGAACGCCCACAAGGGCAAAAGACTCGCATAAAATGTAAAATAAATGGTACGAGTGTACCATGTCAATAGCTGTACTCAGCTCAAACGTCAAAAGCGTGATTCCTCTCCCCAGCCAACGTTCGGTGGGCCGTGGGCTCTCAGGCAAACTGACAGAACCAAAAATGCTACAGTGTGATCGGCACATCATTACCACAAAGCTGTCAGGGAGGCCAGACCACCGTTACACGACACTCTTGGAGTCACTGTCTGAAGCTACCACCCCTGAAGATCCGGGACTACCAGTAGAAGACGCGCATGGACGTTAGGGGCGGGATGTCAGATCACTACAAGTCCAGGCGGCGTGTCGAATTGCCTTCCGGCCGGCCGTGCGCCGTATTATAAGGCCGGTTGGCGGGCAGATCTTCTGGGACTATTTTCAATCACGTAAGTGGGGTAGGAAAATAGTCCGCTTGTTGATCGCTACCATTGGCGCGACTGTCAGTCCGCGATGCTCGGGTAGCGGTCTCTGGCGGCCGTGTTTTCGTCTCCGACAGCGGCCTCAGCCGTTCCGTAAATGTCTGCTTAGGTTTCGCTCGCTGTGATGAAGACATCCCGCATCTCTGTTCTGTCATGCGGGATGCCGAGTCGCAGGCGGACGGGACGGATGCTGCACCGAGAACGTTGAATTATACCTCAGGGTTCATGTTCAAGGTAACCTTAATAAGTGAGCCCATGTCATGGTACGAAAACCTGTCCCAGAAGAATCACAGAACCAGCTCCGGCCTGCCCGCACAGTGCGGAATTAACGCGTTATTGGACAGCTGGTGCTCTCGACGCCTTCTACCTTTGAAGAAAGTCAAAATCGTGAATCGTCGGACCTCACTACATGCGTACACGCAGTTACTTTCAGGTTCCTGTGTTGTTTGGGCCAACGAAGACGTGTCGCTGCATGTGCCACCACGAAGAATGTCTTTCGCCACGCGCCCAACAGCACACGTCACTTGCATTTAGTTTTACGTCTGCATCTACTTACATATTAAGCAAGCCACCGTACGGTGCATGGCGGAGGGTACCACACACCACTACTAGTCATTTCCTTTCCTGTTCCACTCGCAAAGATATCGAGGGAAAAACAGCTGTATAAATGCCTCCGCGGGAGTACCACTTTCTCACATTTTACCTTCGCGGTCCTTCCGCAAAATGTACGTTGACAACGGGAGAGTCGTTTGGCAGTCAGTTTCAAATGCCGGTTTTATAAATCACTGCAATAGTGCCTCGCGAACAGTGATTCCCATTTCAGTTCCCGAAGCATCTACTTTATACTTACATGCTCATCGAACCTACGCTGAATTCTTGAACTACATTTGTTTTTCTTTAATCCGACCTCGTGGAGATCCGAAACACTCGAACAGTACGCAAGAATGGATGGAACTAGTGTTCTAAGGGCAGTCTCTCTTCAGAGATGAGCTACACTTTTCCAAGATTCTGCCAATAAAACGAAGTCGAACATTCGCCATCCCTACTATCAACCTGGTTTGCTCGTTCCGTTTAATGTCTGTTTCCTACATTACGCCTAGATATTTAATCGATGTGACTGTTTCAAAAAGCATCCTACGAATGCAGCATCCGAAAGCTCATATATAAGCTCATCTATACAGAAATACGGCGCATAGAACACTAGTGGGACCCATTCTTGCGTGCTGTTCGAGTGTTTTGGATCCCCACGAGGTCGGATTAAAGAAAGGCATCGAAGTAATTCAAGAATTTAGGCTAGATTCGATGAGCACGCAAGTGTAACGTAGATGCTTCGGGAACTCAAATGGGAATAACTGTTCGCGAGGCACTATTGCAGTTAATTTATAAAACCGGCATTTGAAACTGACTGCCAAACGACTCTCCTGTCGCCAACGTACATTTAGCGTAAGGACCACGAAGATAAAATGCGAGATTTTTCTACATTTAGAGCACGCTGCCATTCCATGCACCAACTAGAAACTCTGTCTAAGTAATCCTGTATACTCCTACAGTCACTCAACGACGACACCTTCCTATATTTCACAGCATCACTAGCACACAGCTGAAGACTTCTGCTTACTTTCTCCTTCAGATCACTTACGTGTACAGAAAATAAAAGCGGTCTTTTCTTTTCATACATTCCTGGGCCACACCTGACGACATCCTTGTCCCTGATTAACAGTCACCGGCGAGGATGAACTACTAGGCTCTTACTTAGTAAGACTTCGAGACATATCTGAAAACCTATTCCGTATGCTTTTACCTTCGTTAACAGTCAGCGGTGTGGCACCATGTAAATGCTTTACGGAAATCGATGAATATGGAATCCACCGGTTGCCCTTTATTCATAGTTCGCAGTATATCATGTGAGAAAAGGCCAATCTAAGTTTCGCACAAGCGATGTTGTTTTCTCAATCAATCCTGATTTGCCGCGCGGGATTAGCCAAACGGTCTAGGGCGCTGCAGTCACGGACTGTGCGGCTGGTCCCAGCGGAGGTTCGAATCCTCCCTCGGGCATGGGTGTGTGTGTTTGTCCTTAAGATAATTTAGGGTAACTAGTGTGTAAGCTTAGGGACTGATGACCTTAGCAGTTAAGTCCCATAAGATTTCACACATTTGAACATTTTTGATTCAGTGCTGATTTGTGAGCAATAGTTTTCCTGTCTCAAGGAAGTTCACTATAATCGAACAAAGGGTGTGTTCAAGAATTCTGAAACAAACCGATGATGAGGATATTGGTCTGTAATTCTGCGGGTCTGTTGTTTAAATTTCTTGTATACAGGAGTAACCTGGGATTTTCTGCAATCGCTTTGGACACTGCTCGGGGCGAGAGTAAGGGTCCAAAGCCGCAGTTTACTCTGTGTAAAATCGAATTCGGTTTCCATCTGGATCTGGTGAATTATTTGTCTTGAAGCTTTCCAGCTGCTTCTCTACGCCACGGACGTCTATTACTATGTTTCCCATGCGGGAGTCTGTGCAACCGTCAAACGACGATATATTTGTATGACTCTCCTGCGTGAATTATTCGTTAAACATGAAATCTAAGTTTAGGCTTTTCTTTTAATATCACCAGATCGATCGACGAGTGACTGGATAGAAGCTTTCGACTCGCTTAGTGATTTTACGTATGACCAGGATTTTCTCAAGTTATCGGCAAGATGCTGATGCTGGTAATAGTTTCATGATTCACTTATTAATCTTCTTACGGACACACGATTTTCTACTAACTTCCGTTTGTCTATATCTACATCTACATCCATACTCCGCAAGACACCTGACGGTGTGTGGCGGAGGGTACCCTGAGTACCTCTATCGGTTCTCCCTTCTATTCCAGTCTCGTATTGTTCGTGGAAAGCAGGATTGTCGGTATGCTTCTGTGTGGGCTCTAATCTCTCTGATTTTATCCTCATGGTCTCTTCGCGAGGTATACGTAGGAGGGAGCAATATACTGCTTGACTCTTCGGTGAAGGTATGTTCTCGAAACTTTAACAAAAGCCCGTACCGAGCTACTGAGCGTCTCTTCTGCTGAGTCTTCCACTGGAGTTTATCTATCATCTCGTTAACGCTTTCGCGATTACTAAATGATCCTGTAACGAAGCGCGCTGCTCTCCGTTGGATCTTCTCTATCTCTTCTATCAACCCTATCTGGTACGGATCCCACATTGCAGAGCAGTATTAAAGCAGTGGGCGAACAAGCGTACTGTAACCTCCTACTTCCTTTGTTTTCGGATTGCATTTCCTTAGGATTCTTCCAATGAATCTCAGTGTGGCATCTGCTTTACCGACGATCAACTTTATATGATCATTCCATTTTAAATCACTCCTAATGCGTACTCCCAGTTAATTTATGGAATTAACTGCTTCCAGTTGCTGACCTGCTATTTTGTAGCTAAATGATAAAGGATCTATCTTTCTGTGTATTCGCAGCACATTACACTTGTCTACATTGAGATTCAATTGCCATTCCCTGCACCATGCGTCAATTCGCTGCAGATCCTCCTGCATTTCAGTACAATTTTCTATTGTTACAACCTCTCGATACACCACAGCATCATCTGAAAAAAGCCTCAGTGAACTTCCGATGTCATCCACAAGGTCATTTATGTATATTGTGAATAGCAACGGTCCTATGACACTCCCCTGCGGCGCACCTGAAATCACTCTCACTTCGGAAGACTTCTCTCCATTGAGAATGACATGCTGCGTTCTGTTATCTAGGAACTCTTCAATCCAATCACACAATTGGTCTGATAGTACATATGCTCTTACTTTGTTCATTAAACGACTGTGGGGAACTGTATCGAACGCCTTGGGAAAGTCAAGAAACACGGCATCTACCTGTGAACCCGTGTCTATGGCCGTCTGAGTCTCGTGGACGAACAGCGCGAGCTGGGTTTCACACGAGCGTTTTTTTCGAAACCCATGCTGATTCCTACAGAGTAGATTTCTAGTCTCCCCAAAAGTCATTAAACTCGAACATAATACGTATTCCAAAATTCTACAACTGATCGACGTTAGAGATATAGGTCTATAGTTCTGCACATCTGTTCGACGTCCCTTCTTGAAAACGGGTATTACCTGTGGCCTTTTCCAATCCTTTGGAACGCTACGCTCTTCTAGAGACCTACGGTACACCGCTGCAAGAAGGGGGGGCAAGTTCCTTCGCGTACTCTGTGTAAAATCGAACTGGTATCCCATCAGGTCCAGCGGCCTTTCCTCTTTTGAGCGATTTTAATTGTTTCTCTATCCCTCTGTCGTCTATTTCGATATCTACCATTTTGTCATGTGTACGACAATCTAGAGAAGGAACTACATTCTCTGGTTGTTTACTGAACCGAGAATGCCACAGTCTCTGTTTTCGTAGCATTTTCCGATTCTGATTATTAAATCACGAAGTATTCTTTCCATCCTTAATCCACTTGTATTGTATTGTATGCTAACCGGGGACCTACAAACGACGGAGAGGCTCCCTCCCCGCCGCAGCCGCAGTGGTCCACAATCCCACGACGACTACCGCAGTACACGTCACCCCTCCGCCGCTCCACGCCGAACCCAGGGTTATTGTGCGGTTCGGCCCCTATGGACCACTCCAAGGAACGTCTCACACCAGACGAGTGTAACCCCTATGTTTGCGTGGTAGGGTAATGGTGGTGTACGCGTACGTGGAGAACTTGTTTGCGCAGCAATCGCCGACATAGCGTAGCTGAAGCGGAATAAGGGGAAGCAGCCCGCATTTGCCGAGGCAGATGTAAAACCGCCTAAAAACCACCCACAGACTGGCCCGATCACCAGCCCTCTACACAAGTCCGCCGGGCGGATTCGTGCCGGGGACAAGGTGTTCATTCCCAATCCGAAGAGCATCTCCAATGCACGATTTACAATCGCAGTGTTCTTCCAGCCACTGGATGAGCTGGAGCTGCACTCACTGAGAGTAGCAGTTCCTGTCAGGTATGAAAGCGATCGCCACTGAAACGTTCTGCCACTCTGCTGCGCTCGTTGTCGGTTTGGATCTTTTTACCACAGTGTTTGTTTTTCTTACACCGTTTTTACAAACCAATGTCCTTAACATCAATTTGTCACCGAATTCTAGAACATACTCTCAGTTAGAATGTAATAAATTTCCTACAGACCGAAAAGCTTATTTCCACGAATCTAAACGGTTTCAGAAAGCAACGCTAGTGTGAAACTCAGCTTGCCCTTTTCTCAAATCATATACTGTGAACAATGGATGAAGGGTAACAGGTAGTTTCATATTTCTAGGTTTCCGAAAAGCATTTGACATGGTACTCCACTACAGACTGTTAAAGAAGGTACGATCATACGGAATAGATTTTCAGATGTGTGAGTGGATCGAAGACTTCTTAAGTAACAGAATCTGGTGTGTTGTCCTCGACACCGAGTGTTCGTCAGAGACGAGGTTATTACCAAGAGTCTCCTAGAGGAGTGTGATAGGACCACTGTGCGAGGTGCCATGGTGGAGAAGAGTTTGTACCTCTTTCATTCAGGCGAATTTTGCATGAGATCTGGACATGAGCTCGACCCCCTCCTTACATACCACCTAATTGATTATGTGCGCAACGGTAACGGAAGAAAATGATGGTGGACCCTGCTAGTTGGTAAAATAAGGAGTGCACACTCACAATACTTTAGTAAAAATCGTAATCTACTCAGGAAAAAAAGAGAACTTTATCATAATAAACAACATTAAATGGGATTCTGAATACATCTACGAAATGATATGTGGATTAAATATTACAATGAGATTTATTATACATCACAACATAAATGTACATGATTATCGACACAAACAGTGGGTTAAAGGACAGGGCACACTGAAATATTACGAGAATAAGAGTTGGCTCGAGAGCAAGGGGCTCCTAGTCTCTGTGATGCAAACGATTGACGATAATGACTGGAGGCCCCAATAAATCAAATATTAATTTCCCGACTACATAGCAGTGTCGCAATTAGTAGTGAGAGCTCAAATGGGATCACATGGAGAAACAAGCAAGGTGGACTTATAGCAAAGCGAATGCGAGTGCTGCTGAGGGATTCAGTATAAAATTGATAAGGTCATACAATGCCGGAGCTGGAAAATACTGTACCAGTACTGAAATCTGCAGCACGTCGTCGGTAGGCAGCGTCCTGATGATGTAGGCACCGACTTCTGCCGTACAGCAATTCTGTGTCAACCCCTGGCCGCGAAGGCTGTCCGAGAATTCGAAGTCCTTCCCAAAACGAGCGACGAAGTCACAAGACCGTCTGACTCTGAGGAAGATCAGATCCCCGAATCCCTCCTGTGATGCGATGCAAGAGCGAAGCCAACATTGGTCAACTCCCTACTCTCTTTGAAAACCGCGAATAAGCATTCAGTGCTACTTTCAAAATTCCCCCACACTGTCTCGGAACAGCCTTATGGCGTCAACTAGCCTCAGTTTAAGTTGACCAATCATGCCTCTGCTATTCAGCAGAGGGCACTGAACTTGCCATTTAACCGGCTACGAAAACAACCTGCCTAGACCACCGGCCATCCAGTGCCAGACAGTCGCACTCAGTAGGGCACAGTCCACAAGTACTCTCAGAATCAGTAAGACAATGTAGTCAGTCGGTGCCAGGGATCTCCATTCCGGACGCGCCGGAACGGTAAAGACACTCAGACGTCTCGCAGGTCGTTTCACCCTGCGTACAACAGGCGAAACTCGACCGACGTCAGTCGTTCCGCCAGGCGCTTAAACCTATTGTACGAACCCCACAGAATTCAGGGAAGCGCAGCCCCCAACCGGAAATGCAGTGTGCCGCGTCCTCCGATGACTGCTTCGCACAAGCCACCCAGAGCAGTAGAACAACATGTTTAGGAATCAAGTGAAAAGTATTTTTCGAGCTCTCAGTATAAATACTCTCATTACAGTAACCTTATTCGGTCTGTTACTACCGTGCAATGACACAGAACATTAATAAAATTGGTGAAAATGAGAGGAGAGATGCAAAAGAGGGCATGAAATCTCTCAACTGTTATTTTCTTTACACATAAATGTTTTGATGTGCGGGGTGGGCAGCAGTTTGTGGTTGTGTGATGGTGATGCTTTGATTGATATATGGGAAGGTGTCGAATATGAGTGACTGTAGCATGATACAAGACGACTTAGATTAAATTTCTAGTTTGTGTGATGAAATGGAGTGGGCTAAAAAAAATTAATTAATTAATATGGATGAGTGAGGGGGCGTAACGCTCAAAGAGACATGAAATGGAACGAGTATGTGAGGATTGTGGTAGGGAAGGTGGATGGTCGACTTCGGTTTACTGGGTGAATTTTAGCAAAGTATGGTTCATCTGTAAACGAGACCGCACATAGGACGCTAGTGCGACCTATTCTGGAGTACTGCTCGAGTGTTTGGGATCCGCACTAGGCTGTGTTAAGGGAATATATCAAGCTGCTAGATTTGTTACTGGTAACTTCCAGAAACACACAAGTTTTACGGGCATGCTTTGGGAACTGAAATGGGAATCCCTGGTGGGAAGGCGACTTACCTTTCAAGGAATACTATGTACAGAATTTAGAAAACCGGAATTTGAGGCTGCCTGCAGACCGATCCTACTGCTGTCAGCGTACATTGCGCGTAAGGACCACGAATATACGAAACGAGAAATTAGGGCTCATACGGAGGCATAGAGGCAGTCGTCGTTTTATCGGCCTATCTGCGAGTGGAACAGGAAGGGAAACAACTATTAGTGGTACAGGGTACCCTGCGCCACGTGCCGTATGATGGCTTGCGCAGTATGTATGTAGATGTACATGTGGATGTAAATATTTTATATGTGTGAGAGTGGGTCTCCATCCCCTGTTGACACATTGGAGAGTCTGCGGTGGTACACCACAAATTTGGTCAACTTCATTCCCCAGTTGGTCAAGGCAACTTCCGAGCATGAGAGATCCTTTGCACCATTCTCTCACGTCCTCGAGTCGACCCATCTGAATGCGGTGATTCCATACGACCGAGATACACACAGCTTACTTGCCATGGTAGAGGCTCACATGGCCGCCTCGTTCCAGTTATAAGCCATCTGCAGAGCACCATAATGACCCATATGACTTTTCAAGGGGCGACTGATATTTTATGTAGAGAGATTAGATATGACGTTTCACATCATTGCATATCCCTTCACTGTATATCTACTGAATGAAAAGTCTAGCTGCCTGTCAAATGAATACGCTGAGTTTGTCTTCCTTTTCTAAACGTTGAACATACGTTAAATCACAGTGGGAAATCTGTACTCAATTGTAGTCTATATATTTTGAAGTTTGTTGAAATGAGCTCGCCGTGGTGGCCGTGCGTTTCTAGGCACTTCAGTCCGGAACAAGCGAGACTGCTACGGTCGCAGGTTCGAATCCTGCCTCGGGCATGGATGTGTGTAATGTCCTTAGTTTAGTTAGGTTTAAGTAGTTCTAAGTTCTAGGGGACTTATGACCTCAGAAGTTAAGTCCCATAGTGCTCAGAGCCATTTGAACCGTTTTTTTGTTGTTGAAATTACACAAAATAACAACTAATTTTTGGGGTATTTCTTTGTGCTCCTATAAGGTATGACTTTTTTCATTTTACGTCTTCTCTCGTCCTGTTTGTTGTGTACAAGTTGGATGAGAAGAGCCAGATTTTGTATAAAAAAGGAAGGCCCCTAGGAAGGTATAAGGCCGAGTGTAGACGAGTTATCCCATCCGCTACAGCGTAAAACCTTTTCCACAGCGCCGGACTTGTTACAGAACACCAAGCCGTTTCTCACTCCCGGTACATTCTCACGTTCGCCCGCACTGAAAAGCAACCTGTTGCGTTTGAGTTGCGATCTGCAGCCGCCGTAAAGTGGCGATGCGGCAAAGCAGATCTGCTCTCCCGTGTTGCGTTCTGCGAGGTAAAGCTTGGCGAAGGGCGCATAACACGTAGATATCGGCTTACAAATGCTAATTGTACAGGATGGTTATCATTAAAGTTTCGCTACCTGTGTAGACGGAAAACTATTTACCGTATGGGTATCCAACTTTATAGGAATGATGTTCAGCTGTGTGCTGCAGAATTTACGTTGTTAATAGTGTTAGTGTCATTGTTTGCCGCTAGGCGTCGGCACTGGTACGACGAAGTAGGAGCAGCTCTGGTCCCAAAGACCTAAAGACATTGCGGCGAGGCAGGGTCGGTCATATGCGTTTTTGTTATCGCTATCGTTCAGTCTACCTACGTCGATAGGATTCCTGCCGATGTCCCCTCAATCTGTGGTAGCAGATACGTGCTATGCAGTGTAAAGAAGCAATGATGAAACCACCACCTAATACCTACCACACAGAGGCCACGTAACTCTAGTTGAAAATTAGTTCCCGGAAAGATCACGATTAAAAAATCGGGCGTTCGGACTCTTCAGTCTACTTGCAGCAAAGCTTTTAAAATTAGATTAACTCTGATTTTTATTAATATTGAAACACTTGAAATGGCTATCAAGTCCGTATTTAATATGGTAAACTGTTATCATTCGAAGTTGACTGTCTGTACAACAAATATTCACTCAAAAAGCAGCCAGAATTTTAGTAAGTCCGAACCAACTAATTTTTATGCTCTACCAGTCACAGACCCACAACTATTAGCGAGTTAAACATTCGGTCGTTTCAGTGGTCAGTGTTAGTTTCAGAGGTGCTCGCCAAAATATTCCGTACAGAGCACGGAACACGTCATGCGGAGTTATTACTACAACCAGAAAGTTCACTTGCTCATATCTCTCAAACTATTTAATTTAGAAACACCAAATTTTCATTAAAATGTTCGTAACTCTAGTCGCTTCAGTGACGATATGTTCGAACCCAGTTATCTCACTATTTCCACATCTAACAGAGTATTTTAAAGGAGCGATCTGACATCGTGTTATCCGTAGACCGGCTAGCAAGGGAGTTACTCTCCTATACGCTCACTCCTGTTTTCGTGGGCGAACAGCTTAATTCTGATTGGCTGTTGATCTAAACGATCAATCAGAACGTACTTCGTACATAATTCTCGCGGCAAATATTGCTTTATCCAATCACTAATTTTATAGTAATTTATATCAGCAGAACTCCAAATTCTTGAATTTTGTTTAATCAAAATAAACAAAGTGCGAAATATCCTTCAAATTGATAAATAAACTTATTCTGTCTCTAACTTCCATTCAGGATACTTTTATACAAAGGCAAGCACACTCCTACATACGTCACCTGAATCGTGGTTGCAACATAACTTTCCCACGGTTCGTTTGTAAAAGGTTTTACGTAAAATGAAATGTTAAATTTTAACGTATGTCATTCATACACTCTCTCAATCATTCTCACGCAATCACACGGCAAAATATAATCAAATAATAATTTTGACCGATTTTTGTATTTCGTAATGCACAGTGCCTGAAATTTTAAGAAGAAGATTCTAATTGACATGCAGTGTGAACGGCGTACATTACTGTGATCTGCTTCGGCAACATGTGATCCCTGCTCTACGACAGAAGGTTACTTCGAACTCATCTGTTTTGTTGCACGATGCAGCACCACGTCACAGTGCTCATGGGGTCACTCGGCTACTCCGGAACACACATGGAGAAAACCGACTGATTGACCGGTCCTTCCAAACGGGGTGGCACCAACATCGAGAAATTCGAACCAATGCGATGTGTGGCTACGGGATTACCTAAAGGACAAGGTTTCTCAATAGGTCCCTAACACATGTTGGAGTTTGAAGATGAATTTAGCGAGATAGACAACACACCACCTGAGATGTTTCGGGCAGCAGTAGAGCAACTCTAGTGCCATTCCAGTGTGCCGTCGATGCAGATGGTTGCCTCACTGAATAACGTTTGTAACCTGGAGCGTAAAGATGGTACACAATCAACAAATGTTAACCTCTTAAGTGGAAATGAAAATGTGTTTTTTCAATGATTCAATCATTATTTGTCTTACGCATGTCCTTACAAATGCTTTCACAAAGTTTCGTTGTCCATAGTCACTCGTTCGTCATGTAGAGCCTCTCAAGTAATGAAAGATAATTAGTTTGATGTATGGCTCGTTTTTCACGATAAATAGCAATAAAGTGGAACAAGTCTAAATTCACACTGAAAAATAGTTTGTAACAATAGCTACGTGCCAAATATTTATAAATTTTCTTTTGAATTTTACACTGAAGAGCCAAAGAAACTGGTACACCTGCTTAATATCGTGTAGGGCTTTCGCGAGCACGCAGAAGTGCTGCAACATGACGTGGGATGAACTTGACTAATGTCTCAAGTATTGCTGGAGGGAAATAACACTATGAGTCCTGCAGGGCTGCCCACAAATCCGTAATAGTACGAGGGGGTGGAGATCTCTCATGAACAGCATCCCAGATATGATAATTAATGTTCATGTCCGAGGAGTTTGGTGGGAAGTGGAAGTGTTTAATCTCAGAAGAGGGTTCTTGGACATACTCTGTAGCAATTTTGGACTTGTGGGATGCCGCATTGTCCTGGTGAAGTCCGAATTCGTCGGAAAGCACAATGGACATGAATGGATGCAGGTGATCAGACAGGATGCTTACGTATCTGTCACCTGTCAGAGTCGTATCTAGACGTATCAGGGCCCATATCACTCGAACTGCACACTGCCCACACCATCACAGAGCCTCCATCAGGTTTAACAGTCCCCTGCAGACATGTAGGCTCCATGGATTCATGAGACTGTCTCCATACCAGTATACGTCTACCCGCTCGATACAATTTGAAATGAGACTCGTCCGACAAGGTAAAATGTTTCCAGACATCAACAGTCCAATGTCGGTGTTTAAGGGCCCAGGAGAGGAGTAAAGCTATGTGTCGTGCAGTCATTAACGGTACACGAGTGGGCTAAAAAAGATGGTTCAAATGGCTCTGAGCACTATGGGACTCAACTGCTGTGGTCATAAGTCCCCTAGAACTTAGAACTACTTAAACCTAACTAACCTAAGGACAGCACACAACACCCAGCCATGACGAGGCAGAGAAAATCCCTGACCCCGCCGGGAATCGAACCCGGGAACCCGGGCGTGGGAAGCGAGAACGCTACAGCACGACCACGAGATGCGGGCTACACGAGTGGGCCTTCGACTCTGAAAGCCCATGTCGATGATGTTTCGTTAAATGGTTCGCACGCTGAGACTTTTTGATGGCCCAGTATTGAAATCTGCAGCAATTTTCGGAGGGGTTGAACGATTATCTTCAGTCGTTGGTGGTCCCGTTCTTACAGGATCTTTTTGCGGCCGCAGCGATGTCGGAGATTTGATGTTTTACCGGATTCCTGATGTTCACGGTACACTCATGAAATCGTCGTACGGGAAAATCCCCACGGGATCGCTACCTCGCAGATGCCGTGCTCCATCGCTCGTGCGCCGACTATAGCACCACGTTCAAACTCACTTAAATCTTGATAACCTGCCATTGTAACAGCGGTAACCGATGTAACAACTGCGCCAGAGACTTGTTGTCTTAAATATTCGTTGCCGCCGGCCTGTGTGACCGAACGGTTCTAAGCGCTACAGTCTGGAACGGGGCTGCTGTTACGGTAGCAGGTTCGAATCCTGACTCGGGAATGGATGTGTGTGGTGTCCTTAGGTTAGCCAGGTTTTAGTAGCTCTAAGTTCTACGGGACTGATGGCCTTAGATGTTAAGTCCCATAGTGCTCAGAGCCATTTCAACCTTTTTTTTTCTTTTTTTTATTCGTTGCCGACCGCAGCGGCCGTATTCTGTCTGTTTACATATCTCTGTATTTGAATACGCATGCCTGTTCTAGTTTCTTTGGCGCTTCAGTGTATTATTATTATTACTATTATTATTATTATTATCGTTAAATATACAGATGTGAGATAGTAATTCCTTCCCAACACTTTTACACGTTAAAACAATAGAAATTCTTCTACGAAAAAGAAGGAGTTGTCAAGGAGATATTTTTCAATTTGTCCTCAACGTTTACTTTGAAGTCGGTCAGACATTATATATCACTGGGTAAGTTATCAAAAATATTGGTTTCGGCATTGCGCACGCTTCTTTGTGCTACAGACAATGAATGTCATTTTTCTTCTGGTATTGGAATTATGTATATCTTTGTTACTTTTGAACTGTATTGGATTACTTACAGTGCATTTCCTGAGGGAATTAATATATTGCGAAACAGTAGCCAGAATGCCCAACTCCTTAAAGAGATGTCTACAAGATGAGCACGTTTTTGAGCAATGTGAGGCTTTCTTTTCTTAAAGATGAGTTACACTAGAACCTTAACAAGTTTTATTTTAGTTATCATTTTAATTAAACCCAGCCGGCCGCGGTGTCCTTGCGGTTCGAGGCGCTTCAGTCCGGAACCGCGTGACTGCTACGGTCGCAAGTTCGAATGCTGCCCCGGGCATGGGCGTGTGTGATGTGCTTAGGTTAGTTGGGTTTAAGTAGTTCTAAGTTCTAGGGGCTGATGACCTCAGCAGTTAAGCCCCATAGTGCTCAGAGCCATTTGAATCAATTAAATCCACTCTGTGTTTGTAGCAGTTGTACAGGAGAGTTAGTACCTAGGGTGCGACTTAGGAACACGTGTGTAAAGTGGGCCGTTTTCATTTCAGGAGCACAGAAAGTCTGTTTATGTATTTAATGTAGCGTAAACACTGATGCTTCTTAAAAACTTTTCAGTTAGTTTCTGGGGTGCGTATTATATGGTTGTGTGACGCGACAGCGTGAAGTCACATGACGCCCTCAGTTTACAAGCTGCCTAGCAGAGACAGTTTATATGTTTACTCCAAAAGCCACCACACGATGTCGGAGGGTACACTTTGCGCTCCTGCCGCTTTATTCCTTTTCGTGTCCCATTCGTGAGTGGTACGCGAGGAAGGTCAACAGATAGTCAACATCCACATGATCTCTCTATATTTTCCTTTCGTGATCATTTCGTAGAGTGCACTCTAAGAAAAAAAAGGTATTGACCGAATGGAACGGAAATAGGTAGATGTGATGTACATGTACAGATTACAGTTTCAGAAAAATTGGATGATTTCCTGTAGGGAAAGAGCTTCGCAAACAGAGCAAGTCAGTAACGCGATGGTCCACCTCTAGTCTTTAGGCAAGTAGATATTCGACTTGGGACTGTTTGACAGAGTTGCTGGATGCCCTCCTGACGGTTATCGTGCCAAATACTGTCCATCTGACGCATTAAATCATCAAAATTCCGAGCTGGTTGGACGGCGCTGGCCGTTATGCTCCAAAAGTTCTCATTTGGGGAGAGATCTCAAGGCCAAGGCAGTGTTTGGCAAGCACAAAGACAAGCAGTAGAGACTCTCGCCGTGTGCCTGCGGTTATTATCTCGCTGAAATGTAAGCCCAGGATGGCTTGTCATGAATGACAACAAAACGTGGCGCAGAATATCGTCGACGTTCCGATGTGCTACGAGGGTGCCGCGGATCGCAACGAAACGGTCTTGCTATGAAATGGAAGAGCACCCCAGACCACTACTCTGGGTTGTTGGGCCGTATGGTGGGCGACAGTTGTTTGATATCTCATCACTGTCTGGGACGTCTCCAGACGCGACTCCGCTGGTCATCGGGCCACAATTCGAAGTGGGACTCATCACCAGAGACAGTTCTACTCCCGCGAATGAGATTGCAGTCTGAATGAGGCCGACACCACTGCAAACGAACCTGCTGGTGACAGAGGTGGATGGTAGTCGACGCAACAGGCGACATGAGCTCACTCCCCTTTCTGTGAGTTTCCTGTTGATGGCCATAGTGGTCGCTGGAGAATCCATTGCAAGTCGGATCGATGATAATGATAAACCCGTGGCTGTGAGTGCCTCTTTTACGACTGTCCGGTCCTGACGTTGTGTCGCTTCTATATTTCGACTGATTGCTTCTTGTCGATGTGTTCGGCTATGGTTCACCCATTATTTACAACGTCTGCCGAATGCTCCAACCGGCTTCTTTAAAGCCAGTTACACGTCTTCTTTCAAATTCTGACATATGCATATACTGTTGACGCGCCTGTCTGCGAGCATAGTTGCTGCCCAGCTGAATGCACGAAGTGAAATTCGCAAAGGCTTTACGTCCTGGTATCGACATGTCCTCTGTTTACTACCCTTGCCAACTGCACGGTGAAACTGCGCAGCAACCTCAACATTCAGTCATCAGCCGCGAAAGTTTACATTTTTACATTTTATGCCGACAGGTCTATGAATATCAATTAGTAACCAGTTTACGTAACTCCCTCGTGGTGCCGTTTTTCTTTGAGAAACGCAGTTATTGGATGTAAAACAGGGTACATGAAGTGTGTTATTCATATTAGCTGATGGTTTCACAATAAACCGACAAACTGCAGCACTGTCTCTAATTTCAGATTCTCACTAATTTCAAATTTTTCAGGATATATACATGTGAACAGTGGTGAGTACCAAAACCGCAGCTTCTATTAGCAATAGCGTGTGCACTGCTCGTTCCAGGAAGGATTTGTACAAATCCATGGATCACCTGGATAACTACGATTCAGATAACAAGAACCATGTTCCTCAAAGCTAATACACTGCCGGCCGCCGTGGCCGAGCGGTTCTAGGAGCTTCCGTCCGGAAGCACGCAGCTGCTACGGTCGCAGGTTTGAATCCTGCCTCGGGCGTGCATGTGTATGATGTCCTTAGGTTAGTTAGGTTTAAGTAGTTCTAAGTCTAGACCTCAGATGTTAAGTCCCATAGTTCTTAGAGCCATTTGAAGCTAATGCACTTCATAAGTTGTCTCTGACCAGGTAAATATGAATAATTCTTTAGGCAAGTAAATAATATTAAGTAATGTCCATTACCATTATTTAAGTGAATTTACGCACGTGACAGTGTGAGGGCAGAAATGCTAAGGGACTTCCTTAGTATCTTAGATCACTTTTTGAGGTTGTAACACTTCATTATTTCAAAACTTATAACACAAATCTTAGTATCATAAACTGAAACAACATAGACGTTTTAAAATTGTATTTTTGAGGGGTTTTACAGTAATGCTTAGTTAACTCGCTGAGGAAGTAAAGAATCGTAAATCAATGGTAACTTGACTGTTCAATTTCTCAAAACAACCAACTTTTCCCTTGCCACAGATCATGGTCAAGACCTTCACATACCGGATGGTTACAATTAAACTCACAGTGTTAGAGTGGTGTATTGCGGACAGTATACATCACAGGTGTCTTCATTAATCGGTGCGCTCGTGGAGTGTCCTGAAAAATATAATAGTTCCACTTTCTACCACCATTTGAATACACGGTGCTGTAAGCAGTCAGAAAGTGAAATTTTCCCTCTTTTGACGTCAGTATACTGTTTTGTCGCCTGGCGACGGATGCCAATCTCTCTTAAATGACTCTTGGTATTAAGAGTTAAGAAGGTTGAAGTTTTCTGTACGAAACGCAATGTCTATCGATAAGAAAGACTGTGCACTGCTGGTGAAGTTGTGTTATCAGAACGGCAGCAATATCAACGCTGCATTGCAGGAACATTACCGAGAGAAACCGTTGCGAAGAGGCCCCATGTCAATAAATTGGATAAACAATATGGCGAAGAAATATGAAGAAACATGTGAATTAGGTGGTACACTACGGAGAGGGAGTGGCCTATTCTCTTAGCAGTTGTCGCTAAAGTTGCTGTAGTTATAGCTGACCGTTGAGCACATGCCTCAAATTCTGCAGCCACTTCTTGAAATGTGTCATGGGAATTGTCTCTCTTCTGGGCAGCAATTCAAAAGATTTTGTGGCTCGTTTAACACTGATTCAGAATGTGCACCAAAAGAAGCGTCAAGATAGGCTACAACGCTGTGACTTTGCCCTTCGGTTTTTGGTACGCGTGGAAATGGATGATATGAGGCCTGGGGATATTTTTTGGATGGACGATTCACATTTTACTCAGCACAGTGCCATGTATGTACAGAACTGTCGCGAGTTGGGTTCTACTACGCACATGTTTTGCAAGGAAATCTCCTGGACTCAGCTTACGTGACTGTGGGGCATGGCTTCACAAGCTCCTTCAATCCTTCAATCCTCGGACTGTTTTTCTTGGAGGAGATGACACGTCACGTGCCTGTCACGTGTACAGTGCCATCTGCACGCTATTATGACCTCCTTGAGCAATATGTGATTTCAGCTTTGCAAGAATGCAACTATGTCCACATCGCTATTTTCATGCATGATTGGACGACACCTTGACAGGTGAAAAATTTGCTTTTAGAAACCTTCGGTAACGACCGCATCATCTATACGAAATTTCAAGATGTTTTGCCTTCCAGATCACTCGACCTAAATCTATGTGACTTCTGGTTGAGGAGATATCTGCGTGATCTTGTCAGTCAGAGATATATCCGGACTCCTCCTCATCTGAAGGGTAGCACAGGACGACATATCACTCTGGTTACATCGGATTTGGTGAGGCAACTGTCAACCATGTCGTGTTAAGGATGCGGCATGTTGTTGAGACGGGAGACCACATTGGAAACATGTTGCAACTTGTGACCATAAACGTACCAGAACCACCGTTATCATGTGTTTGATCGTTTCTCCTTTTGTCCAGCACGCACATCACAAAATGATTGCTTACAGTGCCATATTTTCACTTGCTGGAAGAAAGTGAAACTATTATTTTTTTCTGCATCCTCCATGAGTGCACCGATTAATGAACATACTTACGCTATTTCCGCATCCTGCAACGTATACAGTCCACATTGCAGCACTCGGTACACCGTCAATTCAATTATGACACCCAGTACGTCTGGGGAAATTGTTCGACTCTTCTGCGACTGAACAATATCCGTATTTTTGTAGTATATCAGGCCTCTTTTCACGTCTTCCCCTGGAAGTAGATGAGCATAGCGGTGAAGCTATCACGCTTGCTAAACCAACCCGTGAGGAAACGTGCTGCCATTCTTTGGATTTCTTGCGCCTCCTTTACAAATTCTACCTGCCAAGATTCTCAGACTGAGGGACAATACCAAACAACCTGTCAGATTCTATCCTGAGTGCGTAACGGTCACAAAACTTGGCTAAAGTAATTTCTTTAGCAAAATTTACTAATGTACAATAAAGCATCAAGAGGCCAAAGATGGAGGCTCTAGTATCTTTTGCAATGTGAATCAAGACAGGGAGGGGCGATTGTCCCCGGCAACAAGCAAGGAGCCTGCCATTGGTCGAGAGGAAGGTAGGGAAATAGAATCGGCACGTTTTTGTAGTAAATAATCAGTACCTACAAAGTTAAATTTAAGATCGAAAAGGATGAAAAGGGTACATATTAATCAAGTATTTTAAATAGGAATGTACATAACTTTCTGAAGCAGGTGAGTGTCAAAACTGTTCAAGTAACAAGGAGGCCGAAAACTGAACAATGGGAGCTTTTCTTGGTGCCGGATGGCATGGAGGAAGAGAAACTGCGTTCCCTGCTGATGACCGAGGTCGATGCAGTTAGAAGGTCGACAGTGAAGGTGTCACGGTGGAAGGCAGGCTGCCCGGTGTGGTGGTGGACACTTCAGCGGGCTGCCGAAACTCACCTCGGCACCCGCCAACGTAGTCCAGCACGTCTTCTCCAGCTGCCATCATCAGTGAGATTATTCAGCAGCCGGGTTCGAAGGTTTCGGCCAGAAACGGGAGAGAAATCGGCTCGTGACATTTATGTTGTAAAGGGAAGAGTCCCATCTGTAAAACAGTCCACAGTCTGATACGACGTAACTTCTGAACTGAGGAGCAAACAGCAACTGCATAGGCTTGCTGGGTCATCATCTAATAGCTGCCATCAGCGATGTAACTGTATGGTTGACAATTGTTTTTGTTGTTTTATGAGAGTATCAAAATTAACAGTAAAGTCTACTTTTGTATGTCCTGTAAGAATTCCTTCAAAAGGTGAGGATATGGCTCTGAGCACTATGGGACTCAACTGCTGTGGTCATAAGTCCCCTAGAACTTAGAACTACTTAAACCTAACTAACCTAAGGACATCACACACATCCATGCCCGAGGCAGGATTCGAACCTGCGACCGTAGCGGTCGTGCGGTTCCAGACTGTAGCGCCTTTAACCGCTCGGCCACTCCGGCCGGCAAGGTGAGGATAGATAACTGAATATTTGTGCAGGTCTACAACTATCATCTAGACAGAAAGTGAGGACAGTAAGCAATAACCAGATTTCGGTATTACAGCCATCCGTATAAGTACACCAGTATTCGGGCATATACACATAGGAGGAACATAATGACATACATTTATAGACTGAGCGCTGGGAATGTAGTCACTTAATTGTGCTTTGGTCTTCTCTTGGGGTCCTAATTTTCAAGAGCCTTAGATTAGCACATCATGGAGCTTTATCTGGATGGTGGCGCTGTTGACGGACGCGTACAGTATTTCGTACTTGGTGGACGCTAACAAGGTTTGGAGGCTGCTTGGTAAGCTACGACTTGAAAGTAATGTATACCCTGCATTGACAAGACAAAATCTATAATCATATTTCCAGTGTTGAGCTGACTGTAGGCGCACATACCGAAGGTCAACAATTAAAAATAAAGTAAGAGGTGATTGTTCGTGAAATGTTACGCAGCGAAGAGCAGCTGTGGCTGTGAGTGTAGCGGGTTGCTGCTGTGGGAAAGTAAAGAGTTTCGGTTGCCTGACCGAGTAGTAGCCTGCAGGGGCGCAGCTGCTTTCTTTTGTACGTTTTATAACCCTACGGGACGCGACAAGGGGCGGCCGGTTGGCATTTCGATTACTGCAGCCGATAGCAAACGAGACATGTCTGTTCGTGCCGTGTATTGCTGGATGCAGTAGAGTGGAGTGCGGAAGTAAGGTAAGGCGATAGAGGGCGTTGCCAAATGAATGTATCAGACTGAACAAAGAACTAAATCAGTCATGGAAGCTGACAGGATTATTGTTCGTATTCCGCCGACCTTAACAGGAGCCGATAAAAAAAAAAGTTTCGATGGATGTAGTGAGGGAACACTAGCATAACTAACGGTAAAACAAACAAAATAATGAAGGCAGATAGCAAGAGCAATTTTGGGGACCTGTCGCAAGTGGCGATGTACGTGACAAGACGGTTTAAAAGTTAGGAACATTATCTGTAAAATCAAAATCTTTGGAATAAAAACCATATAAGTTCAAAATGGATACGAAAGAATACGAGGAGGGGGGGGGGGGGGGGGAGGCAGGGGAGATGAAGAACAAGAGACCGAGGATACAAGAGAAGTTAATATGAAGAAGATTATTTAGACGAAAGTCAGACTGAGGTAACTGGATGTTCACTGTTCACACTCAAAAAAATGGTTCAAATGTCTCTGAGCACTGTGGTTCTTAATATCTGAGGTCATCAGTCCCCTAGAACTTAGAACTACTTAAACCTGACTAACCTAAGGACATCACACACATCCATGCCCGAGGCAGGATTCGAACCTGCGACCGTAGCGGTTGCGCGGTTCCACAATAAAAGCGCCTAGAACCGCTCGGCCACATCGGCAGGCGATGTTCATACTCGATACTGCAACAAGTATTAGGAGCCATGCAAGGTAATACAGTATTTTTAAAGGCAAACAGGGGACCAGTAACGCTCGCATATTTAAAATATGGATGTTGGCAACACAAATACACGCGGACAACAAGACTTTGATATAAGAAATGGCGGGATCTATGAATACAGGCTTAGAGTCAGTGAAGAAAGATTTGGTTGTTATTAGAACGGATATCAACTGAAACCGAGATAGAAGGTAAGGAAGTCGAGTCAGCTAGAAAAGAGTCTAATGGGCGCGCATTCAAACGACTGATATCAGCTTAATTTGATAGGTAAGCGAAGTAGATGAGATAGTAACGATCAAAACCAAGACCCTCAGCAAAGAAAGGAAAGAAAATCTTGAAAAAGGAATTCCACAAACTCGTTCTGAGCTGATGGAGGAAGAAGATAAAAGGAAGATAGCTGCTTCCGCAATCCAGGAAAAAGTAGAATCAATAGAAAAAGGTTCTAAGGAAAAGAGCCTTCCCTTGAGTATCACTTATTGGTGTCACACAGTAGAGGAAATCAGTATAAAGGCACGGATTTTTGCAGGAAAAATAACAGTCGGCTGGAATAGCTGTGACGGTTTGTGGGCAGTAGTGTAAGATCCAGTATACGGAGAGATGAAGTCAAATGCTATCGCAACTGGTGTCAGTAGTACACCATAGAACAAGACATCAACGGTCCAGGTGGCAGAGGGTGGAACTCTTTACGAAAGTGCAAAGGCAGTCGGCTCTGTGTCGCGTATGTGCCTTCGCTGCAGATAGGAAACAGACGCCATTAGTGAAGTTGAGTGTTGTGTACGTAAAACACGAGTGTGACAGTGTCACTCGGGCTGGTTGCAGTGGCCGAGCGGTTCTAGGCCCTTCAATCCGGAACCGCGCTACTGCTGCGGTCACAGGTTCGAATCCTGCCTCGCGCATGGATGTGTGTGACGTCCTTAGGTTAGTTTAGTTTAAGTAGTTCTAAGTCTAGGGGACTGATGACCTCAATGTTAAGTCCCATAGTGCTGAGAACCATTTGAAGTGCCACTCGGAAAACCGTTATCGTGAGATGAAAACGCAAAAATTAGTGTTTACAAGGAAATAGCACTCTCGAATCGTCATATCGCCAAGAAGCTGAACCGTTCAAGTACAGTGATTGATAATTTCGTTAGACTAGCCGCATGACATGGACAGAACGTAGAATATGGGTTACATACACTATTTAAGGCATCGAAACGGTTCCTTTTGCGTAAAGCAAGCGCCTCAATTCATTATTCTTCTAAACGTACGGCTGATTTATTGTTGTCAGTAACGCTCAGACGTGTACGATAAATTTTGTCGAACGACAAAATTCTTGCACTCAAGAAACAACTCCACAAGTTTGCTCCAACACACAAACATAAACAGACTAGATAAGTGTCTGCTGAAAAACGTATGTCATGGGCTTCAGAATGGAATAAAGAGATCTTCAGGGATGAGAAGAAGTTTAATTTAGATGGGCCGGTTGGGTATCAGTATTACTGGCATGGTCTGAGACGAGAGAAGCCGGTATGAATGAGCAGAAATTTTGGTGGTAGAAGTATTATGATTTGGGCATTATTCTACGCTAAAGGCAAATCACGCACTGCTTGGCTGTAAACTATACTGAACGCTAGCATGTACACTGAGATAGAACTAACTAGAATGAGGACCTAGGAAACTAAAGTCTCAAAAAGATAATGCATCTGCGCATGTTTCTGCTACAACCAAAAAGTTCAAATGGTTCAAATGGCTCGGAGCACTACGGGACTTAACCTCTGAGGTCATCAGTCCCCTAGAACTTAGAACTACTTAAAACTAACTAAGCTAAGGACATCTCACACAACCATGCCTGAGGCGGGATTCGAACCTGCGACAGTAGCGGTCGCGCGGTTCCGGACTGTAGCGCCTAGAACCGCTCGGCAACTACGGCCGGCACAACCAAAAAGTTGTTTGAAGATACAGATATGAATGTCTTTCCGTGGTCGGCACATAGCCCGGATGTGAACCCCATTGAAAACTTTTGGAGCATACTTGCAAGGGGTGTTTATCGCAATGGAAGGCAATATGAGGCCGTAAGTGAGCTGAAAATTGCGATACGAGAAGAGTGGAAGACAACTCCACCGCATTAACTACAAACTCTAACAAAATCAATCCCGAAGAGAATTTTTAAGGTGCTTAGGAAGATCGGAGATTGGACAAAGTACCAACAATGCAATAACACAACAGGACAGTGAGTGCCTATACATCAGTTTCCACCCAGGAAACGCAAACGCCTTATTTTGTTACTCATGTTATGAAAGAAACTATGTGATTCCGTCATGATTATTTGTCTTACATGTATTTACTACTTTCATAATAAATTCGATACAGTATGCTATAGCCATTGTACTGTTCCTTTGGTAGAACGCTGCCTTAGGTCGATTCCACTACTGTGTGGTTAGCGTAAGGGGCAGCCAAATGAAGACGAGACAGATGAAAAAGAAAAAAAATATGGCTGTGACAGTAGCTGGCCGGAAGATGTTACCTACATTATTCTCAGTCGCTAGATGTACAGTGTAGAGAAATGCGTTTCTACGTAAGGTGAGGAAGATTCAGTCCGACAGTTATGTTTTGGAACATAACTTTACAACAATATTTCACTTGCGACGATGTAAAGATATTGTGTATTTTTAATTTATTTGTAATATGTTGTTGTTGTTGTTGTTGTTGTTGTCTTCAGTCCTGAGACTGGTTTGATGCAGCTCTCCATGCTACTCTATCCTGTGCAAGCTTCTTCATCTCCCAGTACTTACTGCAACCTACATCCTTCTGAATCTGCTTAGTGTATTCATCTCTTGGTCTCCCTCTACTATTTTTACCCTCCACGCTTCCCTCCAATGGTAAATTTGTGATCCCTTGATGCCTCAGAACATGTCCTACCAACCGGTCCCTTCTTTTTGTCAAGTTGTGCCACAAACTCCTCTTCTCCCCAATTCTATTCAATACCTCCTCATTAGTTATGTGATCTAGCCATCTAATCTTCAGCATTTTTCTGTAGCACCACATTTCGAAAGCTTCTATTCTCTTCTTGTCCAAACTATTTGTCGTCCAAGTTTCACTTCCATACATGGCTACACTCCATACAAATACTTTCAGAAACGACTTACTGACACTTAAATCTATACGCGATGTTAACAAATTTCTCTTCTTCAGAAACGCTTTCCTTGCCATTGCCAGTCTACATTTTATATCCTCTCTACTTCGACCATCATCAGTTATTTTGCTCCCCAAATAGCAAAACTCCTTTACTACTGTAAGTGTCCGATTTCCTAATCTAATTCCAGCAGCATCACCCGACTTAATTCGACTACATTCCATTATCCTTGTTTTGCTTTTGTTGATGATCATCTTATATCCTCCTTTCAAGACACTGTCCATTCCGTTCAACTGCTCTCCCAAGTCCTTTTGCTGTCTCTGACAGAATTACAATGTCATCGTCGAACCTCAACGTTTTTATTTCTTCTCCATGGACTTTAATACCTACTCCGAGTTTTTCTTTTGTTTCCTTTACTGCTTACTCAATATACAGATTGAATAACATCGGGGAGAGGCTACAACCCTGTCTCACTCCCTTCCCAACCACTGCTTCCCTTTCATGTCCCTCGACTCTTATAACTGCCATCTGGTTTCTGTACAAATTGTAAATAGCCTTTCGCCCCCTGTATTTTACCCCTGCCACCTTCAGAATTTGAAAGAGAGTATTCCAATCAACATTGTCAAAAGCTTTCTCCAAGTCTACAAATGCTAGAACCGTAGATTTGGCTTCCCTTAATCTTTTTTCTAAGATAAGTCGTAGGGTCAGTATTGCCTCACGTGTTCCAATATTTCTGCGGAATCCATACTGATCTTCGCCGAGGTTGGCTTCTACCAGCTTTTCCATTCGTCTGTAAAGAATTCGCGTTAGTATTTTGCATCCATGACTTATTAAAACTGACTGTTCGGTAATTTTCACGTCTGTCAACACCTGATTTCTTTGGGATTGGAATTTGCAACTACCACATGATAATGTATATAATTGATTTACTGCATATATTAAATGATATTTTGACACAGATTTATGTTACGCTTTATGAACAACGTACGTGCTTTAAAGATTTGTTGAAATTAAACAAGAAAAGCATGCCATTTTAGCTTGTCGTTACACTTGTATCTTCTTCTTTTAAGTATAAATATCACGTCACATTTTCTATAATTATCAGGAATACTGAAGCACTGTCAGTATATATTAAATAAGTTCATAAGCTTTCCGCATATTTCAATGCTTCTCAATTTATTCCATCCAAGCCAAATGCTTTTCGGTTTTGATCTCTCTAAGCAGATATTCTTGATCCACTGATAGCAGTAATGTGTGAGAGACTCTTATGAGATGTAAGGACACCAGGTCTAAAAGTAAATCACACAAAAATCGGTGTTTTTCTGGTAGACCCATATATTTTATCTTCTGATTTAAGCACAGTATGGGAGCTTGTAACGCCCATTTCATTCAAATCACTGTTATCATCCTCATCATCAACATCGTCATCATCATTAGCAACCGGTGTTAGCGTGTGGACATGCAACAGCGCGCCAGCGTCCGCCCAGTATGCTAGTTGAGACGCTTGAAACTACGTAGACGGCTTCCTCAGCTGAGCCGCATGTTTGACATGCCGCTCAGAGTGCCCCGGAAGCTTTAATATTCTATTGGCGTGCTGAATAATGTACGGCGTCTAAATTATTCAGACGTATGATTAATAGACAGCGGCGTCTTAGCTGCAAAGGGGCCATCTTGCAATCTCGTTGGCGTCCCGCTACATAATGCATGGTCCGAGACAGGAAGTAAACCACGTGTCAACCCGACACATTTAGCGGGCGAAAACGCCTTTGTTCTTGTTCCCGGCGATCGAAGTGCGCTGTTTGCAGACGATATCGCGAGACGTCGTGTTTTCAAAATGCGACGCGGCGATTTTTCACAGCCGTTTGCGGCTGCTTTCAGCAGTACCAAAAGAGCCCTCTGCTTTCGGGAAATTTAATATGGAAATTAGATTTGAACCAGCAGAGATTGATTGTGGAAACTTCGTCGGCCAGAAGCTTATCATTAATCTATGGCTATACAGGTCATCAGCTCCTCGTTCTGTCAGCTCTATACCTCTGACTGACAACCAATAGAATTAAGTATTACTTCTATATCGAATTAGGATGTGTGTCGGATACTACAATACTGTTTTAGACCGTGCATCGGGTACTCAATTACTGTTGTTCTATATTATGGATATACTACAGTACTATTTTATGCGCTGCAAAGCGGCAAAACATCAGACTACTATCTTTGATATTTATGTTTGTAGCATATTATAATCTTCAATTTATATTCCTGCGATTTTATAAAGGATAAAAAGGTTTCTAACAAAGTACTTCCCATTATTTTTGCGACCATCTACATATACAGGGTGGTCCATTGATCTCACAAAATAAGCATCAAACGAAAAAACTACAAAGAACGAAACCCGTCTAGCTTGAAGGGGGAAACCAGATCGCGATATGGTTGGCCCGCTAGATGGCACTGCCATAGGTCAAACGGATATCAACTGCTTTTTTTTTAAAATAGGAACCCCCACTTTTTATTACATATTCGTGTAGTACGTAAAGAAATACGAATGTTTTACTTGGACCACTTTTTTTGATTTGTGATAGATGGCGCTGTAATAGTCACAAACGTATAAGTACGTGGTATCACGTAACATTCCGCCAGTGCGGACGGTATTTGCTTCGTGATACATTGCCCGTGTTCAAATAGACCGTTTACCAATTGCGGCAAAGGTCTATATCGTGTTGATGTATGGCTATTGTGATGAAAATGCCCAACGGGCGTGTGCTATGTATGCTGCTCGGTATCCTGGACGACATCATCCAAGTGTCCGGACCGTTCGCCGGATAGTTACGTTATTTAAGGAAACAGGAAGTGTTCAGCCCCATGTGAAACGTCAGCGACGACCTGCAACAAATGATGATGCCCAAGCAGGTGTTTTAGCTGCTGTCGCGGCTAATCCGCACATCAGTAACAGACAAATTGCGCGAGAATCGGGAATCTCAAAAACGTCGCTGTTGAGAATGCTACCTCAACATCGATTGCACCCGTACCATATTTCTATGCACCAGGAATTGCATGGCGGCGACTTTGAACGTCGTGTACAGTTCTGCCACTGGGCACAAGAGAAATTACGGGACGATGACAAATTTTTTGCACGCGTTCTATTTAGCGACGAAGCGTCATTCACCAACAGCGGTAACGTAAACCGGCATAATATGCACTATTAGGCAACGGAAAATCCACGATGGCTGCGACAAGTGGAACATCAGAGACCTTGGCGGGTTAGTGTATGGTGTGGCATTATGGGAGGAAGGATAATTGGCCCCCATTTAATCGATGGCAATCTAAATGGTGCAATATATGCTGATTTCCTACGTAATGTTCTACCGATGTTACTACAACATGTTTCACTGCATGACAGAATGGCGATGTACCTCCAACATGATGGATGTCCGGCACATAGCTCGCGTGCGGCTGAAGCGGTATTGAATAGCATATTTCATGACAGGTGGATTGGTTGTCGAAGCACCATGGCCCGCACGTTCACTGGACCTGACGTCCCCGGATTTCTTTCTGTGGGAAAAGTTGAAGGATATTTGCTATCGTGATCCACCTACAACGCCTGACAACATGCGTCAGCGCATCGTCAATGCCTGTGCGAACATTACGTAAGGCGAACTACTCGCTGTTGAGAGGAATGTCGCCACACGTACTGCCAAATGCATTGAGGTTGACGGACATCATTTTGAGAATTTATTGCATTAATGTGGTATTTACAGGTAATCACACTATAACAGCATGCGTTCTCAGAAATAATAAGTTCACAAAGGTACATATATCACATTGGAGCAACCGAAATAATATGTTCAAACGTCGTACGTTCTGTATTTTAATTTAAAACACCTACATGTTACGAACTGTTCGTCTAAAATTGCGAGCCATTTTTGTAACTATTACAGTGCCATATATCACAAAGCGAGAAAAGTGGTCCAACTAAAACATTCATATTTCTTTAAGTACTACATGAATATGTAATAAAAAATGGGGGTTCCTATTAAAAAAAACGCAGTTTCTACCCGTTTGACCTATGGCAGCGCCGTCTAGCGGGCCAACCATAGCGCCATCTGGTTTCCCTCTTCAAGCTAGGCGAGTTTCGTTCTTTGTAGTTTTTTCGTTTGATGCTTATTTCGTGAGATATGTGCCCGGTCACTATCAATGGACCACCCTGTATAAAGATAATATTATGTAAATTGAGGAGGGAGGGGGAAGAACGGAAAGGAAAGGGAAGGAACTATTGATGTCAGGTGCATCTGGACTTTATGCGGAATCAGCGGCGACAAGTGAAAATGCGCGCCGTCCCGGGATTCGAATCCGGGATCTCCTGCTTACTAGGCACTTCCATCAACCACTACGCCATCTGGACACGGCGATTATCACAACTGCGCAGACCGTCTCGGGGCGCCTCACAGCCGATCCACATTCCCACCTAGCCGCACCCGTCCGCAGTCCTCGCCCTTGTCCTCCACGCTCGCTACTTTGAGATCCTCACAGAAGGTCCAACGCAGTTCTGCATCCGCACTGAAGGTGGTGGGTTCATTGCCCATCGAGATGAGTCAGTTACATGAATTCGTAGTGCCTTCTCTTTCGGACGTGTGCGAAAGAGCAGACACCACGCGGAATCCGCAGCTATGACACGCATTATGTAATCTGAAGAAGCAGGGGCCGGCCGGAGTGGCCGTGCGGTTCTAGGCGCTACATTCTGGAACCGGGCGACCGCTACGGTCGCAGGTTCGAATCCTGCCTCGGGCATGCATGTGTGTGATGTCCTTAGTTAGGTTTAATTAGTTCTAAGTTCTAGGCGACTGATGACCTCAGAAGTTAAGTCGCATTGTGCTCAAAGCCATTTGAACCATTTGAAGAGGCAGGGGGAGGGGGGGGGGGGGGGAGGAGAGAGTAAAGGAAAGGGAAGGGACCATTGATGTCAGCTACATCTGGACCTTATGCGGAATCGAATCCCTGTCCGGCACACATTTTCACTCATCGCCGCTGATTGCGCATGAAGTCCCGATGCAGCTGACATCAATAGTTGCTTCCCTTTCCTTTCCGTTCTCCGCCCCCCCCCCCCTCTTCAATTTGCATAATATGTGTCACAGCTGCGACTTCCAAAAGGACAGACACCACGCATTCATGTAAAGACAATATATTGAGAAGCAATTGAACTGTGGCTAACCCTTGATTCACTTCGACAATGACCACGTCTTTGTGTAAGAAAATCCCAAAAACTCAACGAAGATATACAAATTCATAGATAATCTAACGAAATATTTAGCTTCCAAATTTACGTGTTTTATAATAGTTTTTATCTTTCGATAATTTATATGTCACTGGAAAGCTTAGAGGATGGAGTGAACACAAAGCATTTTAGACTATATTACGACAATTGAGTTGGTATAAAATTCAAATACTAATAACATATGAAGGGTTTATTTCAATAGTGGTACAAGTCTATTACCTCCACTTTTCTGCCTATAATGCTTCTGAAATTAATGATCCAAACAAACAGAAAGATAGCAAGAAGCCATAAGCTAGAATATTTCTGACTTCTCAACTGCAGATTTTTCAGCGCTCATTTAACTTTAGGACTCTGTATCTCAAAATGAACAAAAATGGACTTGTACCACTGTTGAAATACTCCCTTCATATACTCCATCTCAAATCTAACTCTGATCACGTTTAATTCATACAGATACTGGTAGTAATTTCACGTTCGGATTTTTTTAACACTGAAACGATAATTGAAACTTAAAAATCATGTTAAGTAAAAAAGGCATCATCAAATTATAAATAAGTTTTTGTGAGTATCCACAACAATCATCGGCATGAAGTCCCTTAATATGCTGGAAGCAGGAATGCAGAACTGTATTTATATAGATCTGATCGTCACGAAGAAGTGGAGATATTCGATTAAAGTTACTAACATATAACAGGCACTTAAGGTAAATTTGAAAAATTGTCAGTCACTTGCACAAAGAAGTCCATATGGACAAATTGTGTTGATACACAAGTTTGTGTGCCATGACTGGCACGGAAAAACGGATAAGGTATCCGCTTCTCAGCTGTGCTATGAAAGAAGATGTGTTTAGTAATGTCTCTGTAACTTAAACTGTTGCAAAATGTTAGGGCCCATGTAGAAACTTTAACGGGTTTGATATAGGCCTATAAGTGGATGAGGGAGCAACAAATAACTGAAACTCATAGCCTATTCTTAATCTGTTATTATTATAATCACAAAATCCATTATCCACCCTTCTGACAAAATGCAAATGCGAATCTTGGGATAATAACTACGCAGTTTCGACTTCTACGAGATCATCAAGACCAAAGCTAATTATACTGTGACCCCTCTTTTCGTTGGGTGACAAACGTCAGGCGTGATGACACAAGCGAATGCCACCACAGAGGTTTGGAAGGTAGGTCACACTTCACAGAAAAATAGTTGGAACGGTGTTACCTTTCCTTTTATCTAAATGCAAAATCTGAGATACTGCAAGTCCTTGACATAACTGGAAGTCCTTTGTAGCACTATGAGAAATTCAGCCAAAATCAAACAGCAGACCAAGACCACGTCCGCAACGTACCATGCCAACAGGGAAGAAGCTGGCTTATACAGTGGTCAGCCGTAACATTATGACCACCTACCTAATAGCCGATATGCCCACCTGTAGAATGGATACCAGCGGCGACGCGTTGTGGCATGTAAGCAGTGAGGCCTTGGAAGGTTGCTGGAGCCAGTTGGCGCCTCATCTGCACTCACAAGTCACCTAATTCTCCCAAATTCCGGAGAGTGAGCTCTGACGCCACGTTCAGTCACATCCCAGATGTGTTTGACGGTGTTCAGATCTGACAAATTGGGGGCCAGCACATCAATTAGAACTCGTCACTTTGTTCCTCGAACCACTCCACCACACTCCTGGCCCTGTGACATAGCGCATTATCTTGTTGAAAAGTGCCGCTGCCGTTGGGAAACACGATCGTCATGAACGAGCGAACGTGGTTTGTGACCACTGGATGATACCTCTTGGCCATCATGGCGTCTTCCACTAGTTCCACTGGACCCACGGGCGCCCAAGCGAATCTTGTCCGAGCATAATGCAGCCGCCGCCAGCTTGTTTCCGCCCCTCAGCACACGTGTTAAGGAACTGTTCCCCTGGATGACGATGGATTCGCGCCCTCTCATCGTCATGGTGAAGAAGGTACCGGGATTCATCAGACCACGCAATTCTTTGACACTGTGCCATCGTCCAGTAGCAATGGACACGTACCCATTTCTGTAGTAGTTGCCGATGTCGTGGTGTTCACATGGTACTGTACGATGGCACAGTGTCAGAGAATTGCGTGGCACAGGTACTTTCATATTTCTAGGTTTCCGAAAAGCATTTGACATGGTGCTCCACTACAGACTGTTAAAGAAGGTACGATCATACGGAATAGATTTTCAGATGTGTGAGTGGATCGAAGACTTCTTAAGTAACAGAATCTGGTGTGTTGTCCTCGACACCGAGTGTTCGTCAGAGACGAGGTTATTACCAAGAGTCTCCTAGAGGAGTGTGATAGGACCACTGTACGAGGTGTCAGGGTGGAGAAGAATTTGTACCTCTTTAATTCAGACGAATTTTGCATGAGAACTGGACATGAGCTCGACCCCCTCCTTACATAGCACCTAATTGATTATGTGCGCAAAGGTAACGGAAGAAAATGATGATGGACCCTGCTAGTTGGTAAAATAAGGAGTGCACACTCACAATACTTTAATAAAAATCGTAATCTACTCAGAAAAAAAGAGAACTTTATCATAATAAACAACATTAAATGGGATTCTGAATACATCTACGAAATGATATGTGGATTAAATATTACAATGAGATTTATTAGACATCACAACATAAATGTACATGATTATCGACACGAACAATGGGTTAAAGAACAGGGTACACTGAAATATTATGAGAATACGAGTTGGCTCGAGAACAAGGGGCTCCTGCTCTCTGTGATGCAAACGATTGACGATAATGACTGGAGGCCCCAATAAATCAAATATTAATTTGGATGGATTGTCGGCTGCGGAGGCCCATCGTTTAGGAGTGTTCGATGCACTGTGTGATCAAACACCCTTGTACTCTCCCCAGCATTAAATTATAATGTTAGCTCCGCTACATTTCGCCGCCAGTTCTGTTTTACCAGTCTGCCCAGCCTACGGCGTCCGAGGGGTGGGCGCTCAACCCCACGAAGTCTGGACGTGGTTTCAAGTTGATTTCACCACGTGTTGAAGACTCTCACCACAGAACTTCTCGAGCACCCCACAAGTCGTGCAGTTTGCGAAATACTCGTGTCAAGGCCCCGGGACATCACAATCTGCCCTAGGTCGGATTCAGACAGATCGCGCGCCTTCCCCATTCTACACATGAGCAGCACGATCGCTGGCACCACATTCATCACGCGTGTGTCTGACATCCACTCATGTCTCACCAGTTAACTCCGCTGTCGCATGGACGGGTTTATATCGACAGCAAATTGTGGCCATAATCTTCTGGCTGATCAGTGTATCTGGTAACCATACAGACAGAATGCAATGAGTAGACTGAATTGCTGATAGACTCTGAGCTGATGTCGTAAACGCTGGATCATTTATGGATAATTAATTGAATTGCTTTAATAAAATTTTAAAACAAAATTCAACTCACGAGGAACCACTGTTATTAGGATTATCATCAAACAATAACATAAACACAATTCCCAATATCTGATTCAATTTACAACCATCAAAAGCAACGTAAGTGTTGTGATCAAACACATATTAAAACAGAAGAGAAACAGTTACTGATATCAGGGTGTCTACTAGTAAACACAAGATAATTATGGTACATGTATTAGCAAATGAGATAACATCTCTACAGAATAATGCATGTGCAAGATTGGTTACGAGTGGGCCGTAAGGTCCAACTTCGCGTAACATTCTACAAAAGCTATACAGTTACACGAGGCGTAGTCATAAAATTTTAGCCATCCCGGTACTCACTGAAATCACCGCACCACAGTGCCTTAGCACGCCCCTAGAGGAGCCGCAATAACATAGTGCAGCCCACGTTGGAAAGGTGAAATGTCATGTGGAATTTCGTTTTCAGCAGCAACGAAAATGTTGAAGTTGTGACCGGCCAATGCAGAATGATAAAGTGTGGCAGACGCTAGACAAAGCAGGTACACAACGTCGTATTTTCAGACTGGATGGCTATCCTCTCAGTTAATAGTTGTTTGGACATCCTCCGTGGCCATCCTGGACCAATCGAGTCTATATTCAACTGAAAGTCGTCGGGTCCAACCAACGAGAGCAGTAATATTGCGGATCGAGAAATTGAAGTCTCACTGTACCACCATCATCTCACTGTCAATTTTGGACACGTTCTGGTGGGCGTTTTTTATCTTAGAAGAAGCATTGGTCTGTCTTTTCACAAAACAAAATTTAACTGATGTTTTTTTAACGAGAAATCTGCTACGTAATATTCCTTGTGCAGGGTGTCTCAGACCTCTCGGGTCAAATTGAAACAGGTGATAGTGGGTCAACAACCGATTACACTGAGATACAGAACCAGTTGTTGGAACTGCCTATTTATTGTGTTATGGACATACACACGGTGCACCGCGTAACAACAACGTAGCTCATGGTAATTGCTCAAAGCGACGACCGCCAGTCTCAATGCATGTATTGCAACGGCGCATTCAGTCGTGCCACACTCTCGCAGAGATACCGGATGTCTGTTGTACACTGGAACAGGCAGCAGGTGTTAAACAGCGTACTCTCCTGACCACCAAGATCACCTAAAAGGACCTTATTTGATGCTTCCCCGCTTAAATGGTGTACATTTCCTGGTGTTCCTGCGAGATATGCTGCCACAGTTCTTGGAGACTCTACCCCTTATTGTTCGCGAAAGGAACATTGCACCAGCCCACTTCGATATTAATGTCAGCGAGCACGTGATCAAAACGTACCCTTATCGTTGGACTCGAAGGGAGGTCCTGTCTCATGGCTACCGCTATCGCCAGATCTCACATCTCTGGACTTTTTTCTCTGGGGTTACGTTAAGACGTTGGTGTATGAAAGCCTGCAGAAACCCATGGAGACCTGCTTGTTAGGGTCCAATCTGCGCGTCCTCTAGTACGACAGACACCAGGGATCTTTGAGGGAGTGCGGCAGCAGAATTTCATGCGTCGTTGCCATGATTACATTGAGACTGGCAGTCGTCACTTTCAACAGTTACTATGAGCCACATTGTTGCTATGCAGCGTATACTGTATATGTCCAGAACACAATAAATATGCATGTCCGACCATTGGTTCCGTATCTCTCAATATAATCGATTGTGGATCCATTATAACTTGTTTCAATCTGACCCAAAAGATTTGAGACATTCTCTACACAGAACGTAGGTGCCATTACCCCTCTTACGTTGTGCGACTGCGCTGAAGCGGTAGTATTATTTGCATTTCCAAGCACCTCAGCTTGAAGTCAGTTACACGTCGGCATTATGGTGCTGCAATTTTAATGGTTAGCACTGTACACAAGCGATGTCAGCGCAGTTGCTACGGGTGCAGCTTGAGCTAACAGCTCTAAACAACAGGTGAATTTGAACAGACAGTTGTGAGGAGACAGTATTAGTCTCATGCTCCTCGGACTATTTTCTCGATAAATCACAACGATATGGAACGAGCTATTTAACATACACATCGCAAATTCATTTTCAAATATGACAACATGCTGAATATTTATATATTTTTTATTTTTTTGTAGTTTATTACTGTTGTTAAATACACAGAAGCAAATTAATAATTGTTATCCACTACCTTTTACGCATTACAATAATAAAAATTATTCTAAGGAACAGGAGTTGTCAAGGAGAAACTTTTATAATTTGTTTTCAAATTTTATTTGCTGTCTCTCAGACATTTTATATCACTGGGTAAGTTTATATCGCTGGGTCAATTATCAAAAAATGTAGTTTCCGCCTCTTTCTGTCCTCAAGACAACCTTAATGTGGAGTAATCAACGTAGTTTTTCCGTCTGGTATTGTAGTTATGTACATTATTGTGTCTTTTGAACTGCATTGGATTATTTGTAACAAACTTCATGAGGGAATAAATATACTGTGAAGCAGTAGTCGTAATGCCCAATTTCTTAAATAAATGCCTACAAGATTATCGTGGGTGAGCACCATGCATTATTCTTACAGCATGTTTTTGAGCAATGAAGACTTTCCTACTTAAAGATGTGCTGCCACAAATTATTGTTCCACATGATGTTATTGAATAAAAATACTCGAAGTAAGTCAACTTACTGAGTTTCCTCTCCCAAAGATTTTGCAATGATCCTAAACCCAAATGTGTCTGAAACAGGTTGTTTTAGAAGTTACAAAATGTGCTTTTTCCAGTTGAAATTCTCATCAAAATGGACACCCTATTTACTATTTTCTCGCCATACGTCACATTAATCTTGGTATAGTACCCCAACATGCGCAGAAGTGAATATGCTGTGTCCTTTTTCAAGAGCGAGTGAGACCATTCACATAAAACCAATCAGTTATACTTTTAGAACATTGTTCATCAGTTACATTATTAACGCATGTACACTTGGATCCATTACTACGCTACCGTCATCTACAAAAAGAACTAATTGTGCCTGCTGTATACCAGCCGGATGATCGTTTACATGTTTGAGGAACAACGGTCGACCTAAAACTGAGCCTATGGGAACCTCATACGTTATTTCTCCCCTCAGAGTAGTGTCCTCGGACTAAATTGGTTGTTTTACTAAGCAGAACTTTCTACTTTCTTTTGGTTAGTTATGACGCTATTCATTCGTTGCCCAAACCACCAATCCAATAACACTTTCGTTTATCTAGTAGAGGAGTGTGATTCACACAATTAAGTACTTTAGACGAGTCACAGGAAACACCGACCGGCTCTATTACTGTATTTAGCGCTTGTAAAAGCGTGAACACATATATGGCATTCTCAGTAGAGCAACTCTTCTAAAACCAAGGATATTATTGCTGTTCAGGTGAGATGCAATAATAAAATACATCTCCTGTGAAATACAATTCTAGAATACATGAACTTATCAAAAATTTTGGAAAATGATGTCAACTGTAAAACAGGTCGATAATTATTCACATCTCTGCCACCACCTTTCTTCAACATTGTTTGGCGACGTCATATTTCAGTCACTCTGGAAAAATGGCTTGAGTTAGTGAAGCATTATATATGTCAGATGAGAGAAACAAATCTTTAGTGCCATAGTGGAAACACTGTCAAAAACACTTATAAAGATAGTGTGACAAAACTGAAGTACAATAAAACACACTCTCGCGTTGTGTACGTCTTTCTCCATGCACGTTCACCCTCACACCGACGCCATCCAGTCCTGTCAGGCGGTTCTTGAATCTCTGTTCTCAAAAGCAGCCAATCAGAGGCCACAAATAGTAGTGTTTCCTTGTAAGAGCGCGCTATGAACAGCCGGAGGGAGTCGTTTCAAGTGATCGCCAACGCACCCAAATCATGATCGCGACGCAATACGTGTCGCCTAGTTAGGTTCATCCCATATTGCGCAATATTACAGTTTCCATACAAAGCATCAGTTGGCCGGCGTAACTGTGCCGCAATATATCAACCTCAGGTTTGACATTTAGTGGGTCTCAGCATAGAAAATCATTTTACCTCTCTTACTAACGCGCTGCTATAACTTATTGTGTCACAGTTATGGTTATTTCTTACGTAACTTTATGTGTGGGACACAGCTCTGATATGGTAGCCTGAAGGTCCTGTAATGGTCGCACGATAATCCGCCGTACATGTGATTTTTTATCCCCCAGTAAAATGTTAGCTAAGAACGCCATGTTGAAAGGCCGCACTAAGGATGTCTGCTAAGTGATGGAATTAGGGCCGCAAGCCGGGGGAAACCGAGACGCCAACCAGCCTCACCCACCAGGAGTCTGAGTACTTGGACAGAGCCGGCCGAAGTGGCCGTGCGGTTAAAGGCGCTGCAGTCTGGAACCGCAAGACCGCTACGGTCGCAGGTTCGAATCCTGCCTCGGGCGTGGATGTTTGTGATGTCCTTAGGTTAGTTAGGTTTAACTAGTTCTAAGTTCTAGGGGACTGATGACCTCAGGAGTTGAGTCCCATAGTGCTCAGAGCCATTTGAACCATTTGAACTTGGACAGAGGAGGTGTGAGAAGATGGCACATAGTTCACAGATGGTGTCACCGATCAAAAAGAAGAAATTAATTAAAATTTGGTCATGCCATTTGTGCATTATATCCATTCCTGACTGACATAACCTAATTAGATACTCCAGACCAAGATAGAAAGCTGCCGGAAAAAAGTGTAACACCTTCAAGGACTGTGTTCAATCGCACCATGTGATAATTTGTGCTTACTAAGGATTCGTAGTGTTAGTGATTCATGTGTCACAGTCATTGGCGATCAGATGGCGCTCTGAGCGTCCTCTATTTTCACTCTGCAGCCACGAACTCTGCTGAGTTTCGAGGTGAGCAGTGACGGAAACCTTCATTCTAGGATACAACCACCGCCCAGTGGCAAGTCAATACTCCTGCTGAATAGCTTCAGCCATTTGAACAGGGTCACATTGTGGGCCGTTGCGAAGCTGGAGGGACATGTCGTCGGATTGTTGTGTATTTTGGGCACAATGTATCGCTGGTGTTTCGCTATTTTCAATAGCGTTCTGTGAAACATTTCTACACGTGTAGCTCAGTGGCTAGACGTTCTTGTAGCACAGATGCTCGTCATGATCGACACGTTGTGAGGGCAGTAGTGGCTGACCGAAGATCACCCAGGGAAGAAATTTTGGCACATGTAGCACCTCATGCGTCACCAGCGACCAGCGACCTTAGGAAACCATCCTACTGCGACCACATGCGCCTCTTGTCAGGGTACCACTGACAGCACGGCCCGACAAGCTTTGCTACTCTGGTTCCGTGAAAGAGCTGGTTGGATACTGGAATGGCGCTCTGTTGTCTTCAGTGATGAGATTAGGTCCTGTCTGTCCGTGAGTGACGGACGTACCCGTGTATGGAGTAGACTTGATGAACAGCCTATTCAGAGCGCATTCGCTCACGACTCAAATGTCCCATCTCTGGCTTCATGGTGCGGGGGCCCATCAGTTGCATCCCGTAGTCACATTTGGTTTTTCTACTAGGTAAAGTAACCATTACCCGCTACATTCTACAGGTTGTTACCTCGTGCTACTGCTATTTCTTCGATAGCAAAGTGATGTGCTTTTTCAGCAAGAATGAACACCTATATCTTTCCGTGCGAGCTCTGATTTCCCTTATTTTATCATAGTTATCGCTCCGCCCAATGTAGGTCGGTGTCAACAAAAAATTTTCGCATTCGGAGGAGAGAAACGCCTTTCTTTAATGATTTCCAGCCCAAAATTGTATCATTTCTGTGACACTCTCTCCCATATTTCGCCATAATACAAAACGTGCTGCCTTTATTTGGACTTTTTCGATGTACTCCGTCAGTCCTACCTGGTAAGGATCCCACACCGCGCAGCAGTATTCTAAAATAGGACGGACAAGCGTAGTGTAGGCAGTCTCCTTAGTAGGTCTGTCACATTTTCTAAGTTGCTGAGCGCAACATGCTCTCCATGGTGTACAACAAATGCCCTATCCAACAGGATCGCTAGATCTCTAGCCGACTGAACAGGTATGGGATACGATGAAGCGGCAACTTACTCGTTATCCAGGGCCTGCAGAAACCATTGTCAAATTGCAAAAACTGTCGTAAGATACTTGTGACAAGCACGTTTCATTTGAATTTATAAAATTCGCCTATAGTGATGAACTACCTGAAACCTCACTTGTCAATAAAATGACCTTGTTCTTGAGGGTGTTACATTTTTTTCCAGCGGCGTAGAAACTGAAATTAATCTTGAGTGCATCCCATGAACCATAGACCTTGCCGTTGGTGGGGAGGCTTGCGTGCCACAGCGACACAGATAGCCTTGCCGTAGGTGCAACCACAACGCAGGGGTATCTGTTGAGAGGCCAGACAAATGTACGGTTCCAGAAGAGGGGCAGCAGTCTTTTCAGTAGTTGCAGGGGCAACAGTCTGGATGACTGACTGATCTGGCCTTGTAACATTAACCAAAACGGCCTTGCTGTGCTGGTACTGCGAACGGCTGAAATCAAGGGGAAACTACGGCCATAATTTATCCGGGGGGCATGCAGCTTTACTGTATGGATAAATGATGATGGCGTCCTCTTGGGTAAAATATTCCGGAGGTAAAATAGTCCCCCATTCGGATCTCCGGGCGGGGACTACTCAGGAGGACGTCGTTATCAGGAGAAATAAAACCGGCGTTCTACGGATCGGAGCGTGGAATGTCAGATCCCTTAATCGGGCAGGTAGATTAGAAAATTTAAAAAGCGAAATGGATAGGTTAAAGTTAGATATAGTGAGAATTAGCAAAGTTCGGTGGCAGGAGGAACAAGACTTTTGGTCAGGTGAATACAGGGTTATAAATACAAAATCAAATAGGGCTAATGCAGGAGTAGGTTTAATAATGAATAAAAAGGAATAGGAGTTCGGGTAAGCCACTACAAACAACATAGTCAACGCATTATTGTGGCCAAGATAGACACGAAGCCCACGCCTACAACAGTAGTACAAGTTTATATGCCAACTAGCTCTGCAGATGACGAAGAAATTGATGAAATGTATGAGATAAAAGAAATTATTCAGGTAGTGAAGGGAGACGAAAATTTAATAGTCATGGGTGATTGGAATTCGAGAGTAGGAAAAGGGAGAGAAGGAAACATAGTAGGTGAATATGGATTGGGGCTAAGAAACCCCAAAGAGGAAACCGCCTGGTAGAATTTTGCGCAGAGCATAATTTAATCATAGCTAACACCTGGTTCAAGAATCACGAAAGAAGGTTGTATACACGGAAGAACCCTGGAGATATTAGAAGATATCAGATAGATTATATAATGGTAAGACAGAGATTTAGGAACCAGGTTTTAAATTGTAAGACATTTCCAGGGGGCAGATGTGGACTCTGACCACAATCTATTGGTTATGAACTAGATTAAAACTGAAGAAACTGCAAAAAGTTGGGAATTTGAGGAGATGGTATCTGGATAAACTGAAGGAAACAGAGGTTGTAGAGAGTTTCAGGAAGAGCATAAAGGAACAATTGACAAGAATGGGGGAAAGAAATACAGTAGAAGAAGAATGGATAGCTTTGAGGGATGAAGTGGTGAGGGCAGCAGAGGATCAAGTGGGTAAAAAGACGAGGGCTAGTAGAAATCCTTGGGTGACAGAAGAAATACTGAATTTAATTGATGAAAGGAGAAAATATTAAAATCAGTAAATGAAGCAGGCAAAAAGGAATACAAACGTCTCAAAATTGAGATCGACAGGAAGTGCAAAATGGCTAAGCAGGCATGGGTAGAGGACAAATGTAAGGATGTAGAGGCTTACCTCACTAGAGGTAAGGTAGATACTGCCTACAGGAAAATTAAAGAGACCTTTGGAGAAAAGAGAACCACTTGTATGAATATCAAGGGCTCACATGGAAAACCCAGTTCTAAGCAAAGAAGGGAAAGCAGAAAGGTGGAAGGAGTATATAGAGGGACTATACAAGTGCGATGTTCTTGAGGACAATATTATGGAAATGGAAGAGGATGTAGATGAAGATGAAATGGGAGACATGATACTGCGTGAAGTATTTGATAGAGCACTGAAAGACCTAAGTCGAAACAAGGCCCCGGGAGTAGACAACATTCTATTAGAAGTACTGACAGCCTTGGGAGAGCCAGTCCTGACAAAACTCTACCATCTGGTGAGCAAAATGTATGAGACAGGCGAAATACCCTCAGACTTCAAGAAGAATATAATAATTCCAATTGTGGGGCGGTGGGTGGAATTTATGTTAATTTTATGCCGTTTATATAAATGTTAGGTTTGTAGAATGAAAAATCAGTTCCTATTATTTAGAATGTTATTTATGCTGTCTTTCACCGTTCTCAACACTGACTCTCTAACTACAATGTTGGCAACCAGAAAGTGATTAGCAAAACGTGCCCACTTCATCTGAGAATACACTTATAGTTACAGCTTATAGCTCTGATGAATTAGGAGATTGTCTGGGATTTATAATCAAAAACGGTCATGAAAAAACGTTCTGTATTCTGAAAGTCACAGATGAAAACAAAAGAATCCACACAATCTGACTAACAGAGCAGTTCAGAGTCTAATGCGCTGATGCAACTATAAATGTCCAAATTAAATGTTTAAATGAATGCTCGCCATAATTTGATGATAAGGTTCATCAAACGCCACGCTAAATAATGGTAGAATGTTTGTCCCGCGGCGGCACGTGAAAATACGACATACACAAACTGAAGATATATCATTAAAGTCAACCCAGAATTAACACATCACTCGACAATGATTTCGTGGTTACGCGTATCTCGAGTAACTTAACACGGCATCCGAGGCTGTTTGTAGCAATGATACCGACGCGACGCGACGCGACGCGACTCCTGACACAGATGGCGTGCTGTTCAGCGTCTGGAGAGAACTGGGGCCTTCCTTCCTCGCGCAGCGTTCTTATACATAAAGCCGCGGTGCGGGCGGTTAAGGGAACGCCTGATCAAATCGGCTCTCCCGACTAGCCGCTGGGCTAGTAATGCACCACTTTAAGTTACCGAATAAATCATAGCTTCTTTTGCTGATGACCGATGAAGCTCTCAATTTAAATGTGCATTCAACACACAGGTAAATAATCATAATAAAAGTTTGACGTGGCTAAGTTAAATATTTTATTTATTTCATTTTTAAAGTATTGCGCAACCTTTATGACGTCAGAGCTAGTTACAGCGGACTGGCTAGCACACAATGAAAAGACTGATGTGAATTTACTATGGCGTGAGTATGCTGCTTCCCTACACAATCCCAAAGAAAGCAGGCGTTGACAGATGTGAAAATTACCGAACTGTCAGTTTAATAAGTCACGGCTGCAAAATACTAACGCGAATTCTATACAGACGAATGGAAAAACTGGTAGAAGCTGACCTCGGGGAAGATCAGTTTGGATTCCGTAGAAATATGGGATCACGTGAGGCAATACTGACTCTACGACTTATCTTAGAAGCTAGATTAAGAAAAGGAAAACCTACGTTTCTAGCATTGTGGACTTGGAGAAAGCTTTTGACAATGTTGACTGGAATACTCTCTTTCAAATTCTGAAGGTGGCAGGGGTAAAATACAGGGAGCGAAAGGCTATTTACAATTCGTACAGAAACCAGATGGCAGTTATAAGATTCGAGGGGCACGAAAGGGAAGCAGTGGTTGGGATGGGAGTGAGACAGGGTTGTAGCCTATCCCCGATGTTATTCAATCTGTATATTGAGTAAGCAGTGAAGGAAGCAAAAGAAAAATTCGGAGTAGGAATTAAAATCCATGGAGAAGAAATAAAAACTTTAAGGTTCGCCGATGACATTGTAATTCTGTCAGAGACAGCAAAGGACTTGAAAAAGCAGTTGAACGGAATGGACAGTGTCTTGAAGGGAGGATATAAGACGAACATCAACAAAAGCAAAGCGAGGGAAATGGAATGTAGGCGAATTAAGTCGGGCGATACTGAGGGAATTAGATTAGGAAAGGAGACACTTAAAGTAGTAAATGAGTTTTGCTATTTAGGGAGCAAAGTAACTGATGATGGTCGAAGTAGAGAGGATATAAAATGTAGACTGGCAATGGCAAGGAAAGCGTTTATGAAGAACAGAACTTTGTTAACATCGAGTATAGACTTAAATGTCAGGGAGTCGTTTTTGGAAGTATTTGTATGGAGTGTAGCCATGTATAGGGTGAAACATGGACGATAAATAGTTTGGACAAGAAGAGAATAGAAGCCTTTGAAATGTGGTGCTACAGAAGAATGCTGAAGATTAGATGGGTAGATCACGTAACTAATGAGGAAGTATCGAATAGAATTGGGGAGAAGAGAAGTTTGTGGCACAACTTGACAAGAAGAAAGGATCGGTTGGTAGGACATGTTCTGAGGCATAAAGGGATCACCAATTTAGTATTCGAGGGCAGCGTGGAGGGTAAAAATCGTAGAAGGAGACCAAGAGATGAATACATTAAACAGATTCAGAAGGATGTAGGCTGCAGTACGTATTGGGAGATGAAGCTTGCACAGGATAGAGTAGCATGGAGGGCTGCATCAAACCAGTCTCAGGACTGAAGACCATTACAACAACAACAGCATCTCATTTAATGAAAGCTGTTACGGCGTTCAGTAAATGCAATTATGTATACTTTCAGGATACATGTTGAAGTTATTTTATTCAAGGAATTCATTGTTTTTATTGGCGTAAGGAAAAGGAATAAGTGCCTGCATAATGAGTAATTTATTTACATTGCCCTCTCCTGGATGAGCATCGTTGGTGAGCATGACGGTGATGTCTTGGACCCTGGAAAAATGTGTTACTCCGTGCCTCGTGGTGTGGGTAGCCATCAGCTATAACTTAAAGCCACGGCTCATAGTGGTTGAGAGAGTTCTGACAGCACAAGGGGACACCACGGACATTCTATATCCTCATGTGTTATCTAATGCTGTAGTATCATAGTGCCATTTTTCAACACGGCAATGCTAGTCCACACACGGCACTCGTCTCTATGAACTATCTGCGAGGTTTCGAGGTACTCTCGTGACCAGTAAGCTCTTCAGATCCGTTAACAACAGAACATGTGTGGATCCAGCTCGTACGTCACCTTCGTCTCAGCGTCTGTACCCATGATAGCTGTATACCAGCCTGGCTCAGGAGAGGAAACAACCGCTTTGTGACACCTTTGTGAAGCGAATCAACGTGTGTGTCCAACACTAAGGACGTTTAGCGTAATACTGATAAATGGACTCGTACTGCCAAGGTCTTTTTATATATGGCTCTATTTTTTAATCAGTGAAATAACCATCTCAAGCCATAAAGTATCAATTTCGTTTCATCCTTTCATTGCGGTCTCTACACTTCCTTTGTCAAGCTGTGTATATTAAGTGAGAACTCAGGAAATGGAAGTTGGAACAACTGACCTTAAACCCAGTCCTTCAGCCCACGAATAACAAGAACCGAGAAAGCCATGATCTAATCAGGTTAAATAAATAACATCTTACCAATCGTGACTCTAAGATGCTGAATATCAGGCTATCACAATTATAGACCGCAAGTACAATATGGCTAAGCGTTATTGAGTGGTTTAATTATTAATTGCTTCTTTAGCCTGACCATATTACGCTCTGGGACTGGGTGTTGTGTTGTCCTAATCATCATCATTTCATCCCCATCGACGCGCAAGACGCCGAAGTGGCGTCAAATCGAAAGACCTGCACTCGGCGGAAGGTCTACCCGACGGGAGGCCCTAGTCACACGACATTTACATTTACCTAAGTGCTACTAGCACCGAGTATAATGATTTAAATGACCAATTCCTTAATTCAAGTGTAGCGATTTTTTATCTAATTTAGAAAGAGCAGTAAAAGTTGAAGTTAAAACCACAAAAGTGAAGCTAGATAAGAGTTCTGCTAAAGTATTCTTAATATATTGGAAAGTATAGTTTTGTAGGAATACAGTGCAAGATTTTGCAAATAATATTGTCTAAAATACCTGCTTCACAGGTGATAAAAAGGCAAATACTTTAAGCTCATATTCAGAAATAGTGTGGTTTTGATTTCTATCATGAATGGTTCCATATTTTTGAAGTTAATTAAGCCCAGTATTGTATTTTATTGTCTTACAAAGTAAACTATGAACTACTCCAAGTGAAGTGAATGATTGGCTTTTTTGAAATAGTCTTTCCTATTGTAACAATCAAAGAGCGTTGACTAGTGAAACTATACTAGTTTATGGGTCCCCTTCATATTCTCCACTAATTAGGAAAAAATTGAGCTACTACTGTTGCCTAGGAAAACATATGTAGAGGACTTTAAACAGAGTATTTATGGTATTATTCATCTTTATTTGTTTTTTTTTTTTCATGTCAGTTAAGATACAATCCCCTGATGTCCAAATTTAGCTCTGCAGTTCATGCAGTAACGTTTCAGAATTTGATTAAGTAATGATCTTGAGTGTATCTGTCATTAATATGAGCTTGGTGCAAATTTGCTTTCTATGATTACTGGTCTGTGCGTTACTGGTAAGTGCTGCTACACACAGTTCAGAGTGCACTGCATCAGTATGTATCCTGTGTGCTATTCAAAGGGAAATATCAACGAAAGTAACTTCAATAACCAATATCCAATTTTATTAAACATATATTTCCAAATTAATGTGTCTAATTGGGCTGGTGACCGTTCATTTTTTTTATTCCCTTATGATTTTACCACTTTCATTAACTCCCAAGGTTAAAACCCGTTTAGTTTTCCTGTTAATTTCACCATATTCAAAATTATAGTCCGAAATCTTTGTTCATTAGACACAAGCGCGCTCAATTTTGGAAATCCTTTCAGAGGGTAACATTAGATTGTTTCACGGCAACTTAGTGTTATATCCTCTATTGTGACGTTTTCCTTCTAATCATTACACACTGTTTGCGAGATGTAACGTATGAGTGGAACCACTGTACAACACTTGAAGAACGATTTTGGCACGTGGGTTTAGCAGGTTGAATGTTAAACTCCACAATGTCGAATGCTTTGCTAAAATCCAGAAAGGACATAACAGTTTCCTATTGTTTATCCATAACTTGTTTCAGCTCGTCAGTTACTTTCAGAAGAGCAGTCGTCGTGCTGCGAGATTTCTGGAAGCCGCTTTGTCATTCATCTCAAAGCTTACTTGATGTTAAACAATTAGTGAGCCGTTCGTGAGCTGGCTATTCAAAAGCCTTGGATAATGCTGGCAGAATGCAAATGGGCCTGTAGACGGAAGGCTGTATGGCAGATTCCTTCTCGGAAAGCATTTTTGTGTGTCTTTGCTTCCAGGCTGTTGGAAAGATGGTGGAGGCCAAAGAATGGTTAAAAATGTCGATGTGCTGTGATTGTCGCACCGTTGGCGATCTTAGGGTTTGTGCCCAGCTGGTGACGTCTGCAGAGTTCCGCAGAGCTACGTCACCTTCCACTGCCCCTCCCACCCTCTTCGCCTTGGTCGCGTCAGCCCTCTGCGGCATGCATTTCCCAGATCGCCCCGTCTTTATTATTTGCGGAGGCGGTGTCCACAGCAGCCGATAATGGGAATTCCATGCGCTCACGCCCATCCCTGGATATCTGCTCCACTCCTCTGCTGTCAACCTCCCTCCAAGACGGCTGCCATATTGCTTAGCCCTGATGACCCAGATTTTGACGTTCACTGTTGTAGCAGCGGTTCACATATTACATCGAAACGGTTAGCAGTACATGAGATGTCCCACTTACATCACGAACTAAAATAACTTATGGCTTTGTAAAGACATTGGCGACTTACCTTCTCACAGATGAATAGTCTCATTGAGCTAATAAAATAGAATTATCAGTAGCTGGATGATATATGATCATAAACTACTGTAAATATATTGGGAATACAATACTGCTGATTCTCGTCACACAATTTTAGCCCGATGCTAGGCTACTGGCTCTAATGGGAGTTTCGTCACACTACCTAGTTCAGTAATTCTTAAGACGCTACGCCTGGACGGGTTGGTAGCAATGTCAAACATTCACCCTCTGCCGGCCGGTGTGGCCGAGCGGCTCTAGGCGCTTCAGTCTGGAACAGCGCTACCGCTACGATCGCAGGTTCGAATCCTGCTTCGGGTATGGATGTGTGTGATGTCCTTAGGTTAGTTAGGTTTAAGTAGTTCTAAGTTCTAGGGGACTGATGACCTCCGATGTTAAATCCCATAGTGCTCAGAGCCATTTGAACCATTCACCCTCAATTGCTGGTGGCAGACGCGGTCAGAAGTTATCTGAACATTCCTATGTAACGCAGAATTGCTCAATAGGCGTCACAATAGGTGGACGTACCAATGTAAACGGAGGTCGGGAGTGTTGTGATATCAATACGGAAACAGTAATAACAGCATAACGTGTAAGTTGTGAGAGATCAGTGCCTTCTTTCGTTGACTAGTCTTTGGATGTCACCGCGGATACTACACTCCTGGAAATTAAAATAAGAACACCGTGAATTCATTGTCCCAGGAAGGGGAAACTTTATTGACACATTCCTGGGGTCAGATACATCACATGATCACACTGACAGAACCACAGGCACATAGACACAGGCAACAGAGCATGCACAATGTCGGCACTAGTACAGTGTATATCCACCTTTCGCAGCAATGCAGGCTGCTATTCGCCCATGGAGACGATCGTAGAGATGCTGGATGTAGTCCTGTGGAACGGCTTGCCATGCCATTTCCACCTGGCGCCTCAGTTGGACCAGCGTTCGTGCTGGACGTGCAGACCGCGTGAGACGACGCTTCATCTAGTCCCAAACATGCTCAATGGGGGACAGATCCGGAGATCTTGCTGGCCAGGGTAGTTGACTTACACCTTCTAGAGCACGTTGGGTGGCACGGGATACATGCGGACGTGCATTGTCCTGTTGGAACAGCAAGTTCCCTTGCCGGTCTAGGAATGGTAGAACGATGGGTTCGATGACGGTTTGGATGTACCGTGCACTATTCAGTGTCCCCTCGACGATCACCAGTGGTGTACGGCCAGTGTAGGAGATCGCTCCCCACACCATGATGCCGGGTGTTGGCCCTGTGTGCCTCGGTCGTATGCAGTCCTGATTGTGGCGGTCACCTGCACGGCGCCAAACACGCATTCGACCATCATTGGCACCAAGGCAGAAGCGACTCTCATCGCTGAAGACGACGCGTCTCCATTCGTCCCTCCATTCACGCCTGTCGCGACACCACTGGAGGCGGGCTGCACGATGTTGGGGCGTGAGCGGAAGACGGCCTAACGGTGTGCGGGACCGTAGCCCAGCTTCATGGAGACGGTTGCGAATGGTCCTCGCCGATACCCCAGGAGCAACAGTGTCCCTAATTTGTTGGGAAGTGGCGGTGCGGTCCCCTACGGCACTGCGTAGGATCCTACGGTCTTGGCGTGCATCCGTGCGTCACTGCGGTCCGGTCCCAGGTCGACGGGCACGTGCACCTTCCGCCGACCACTGGCGACAACATCGATGTACTGTGGAGACCTCACGCCCCACGTGTTGAGCAATTCGGCGGTATGTCCACCCGGCCTCCCGCATGCCCACTATACGCCCTCGCTCAAAGTCCGTCAACTGCACATACGGTTCACGTCCACGCTGTCGCGGCATGATACCAGTGTTAAAGACTGCGATGGAGCTCCGTTTGCCACGGCAAACTGGGTGACACTGACGGCGGCGGTGCACAAATGCTGCGCAGATAGCGCCATTCGACGGCCAACACCGCGGTTCCTGGTGTGTCCGCTGTGCCGTGCGTGTGATAATTGCTTGTACAGCCCTCTCGCAGTGTCCGGAGCAAGTATGGTGGGTCTGACACACCGGTGTCAATGTGTTCTTTTTTCCATTTCCAGGAGTGTATACTGGTGTGACTGGATCTGGTAACTGTTTTTGTTATATTTCACCTGAAATTCTAAAATCTCGATTTCACATCGATTCAGCGCTGTTTTATACCGCATGGCGTAATATTTTGGTATAATATTGTAGATATTCGCTGTAATCCCATGTGACACCAAAATTTCTTGAATTTCACATGAAATGTCGGAAGAACAATCATACCATACATTATTTGCACGTCAGAACAATGTTGACATTCTGGGGATGTGCCGTTTTGCCACACATACGAAGAAAATCAGTGTCTGAGATCAGCAAAGGGCAAAAGGGACCGACTTGAAGCGTCGCGAGTGGTTACGTAGTGTTTCAATGACGGAATGATCGGACGAACCATCACTATGAGGGACACAGAACATGAACAATACTGCAGGCTAGTACAGAAGGAGAAATCGGCTGTGGCGGGACACGCGTTGTGTGGTATCGACACCGTAAAAAAAATCCCTGATTCGCATGTTCTCGCCAGGGAGAAGAGCTACAGTGATCGTCTTTTCAGGGTAGTCAGTGAAAGTCACAAACATGGAAATAGTTTGAAAAATGAAAGGGTAAGTCTCAAGGTAAACGGAACTCACTGACTGCAGCGAACGACTGCTGCAATAAGAAACCTGAAACGACAGCAGTATTGACGTTTCTAAATAAAACCAATTTAGACTGTTCAAATGGTTCAAATGGCTCTAAACACTATGGGACTTAACATCTGAGTTCATCAGTCCCCTACTTAATCCTAACCAACCTAAGGACAGCACACACATTCATGCCCGAGGCAGGATTCGAATCAGCGACAATGGTAGCCGCGTGGTTCCGGACTGAAACGCCTAGAACCGCTCGACCACAGCGGCCGGCTTATACTGTTATATTTGGAAATTTGTGGCGAGGTCTTATGGGACCAAAATGCTGGGGTCATCGGTCCCTAAGATTACACACTATTCAGCCTAACTTAAACTAACTTATGCTAAGGACGATACACACACCCATATCTGAGGGAGGACTCAAACCTCCGACCGTGACAAGACGCCCTAGACAGCGCGGCTACCTCGCGCGGCAGAATGTTATAAATCAACATCAAGCACAAAAGCTTTCCAGTCACAGGTTTTGTGAGAATGGATGCGTGGTGTTCAATACCATTCTACTTCATGTCAAAACCTCAAACACAACAACGGAACCTGACTCATCTAAGTTAAACGTTATTCAGAAGACCAGTGTGTCAATAAGACAATATCAGGACGCATCCAACCTCTGGATATGTGTAAAGTGTTGGGACGACATGGATGTTAGACGCCTGAAGCATGAATCACTGAAAGTTAGTTGCTTTATACTGCTATGCCATTGACTTATTCAATCTTCCAAAAATATTTAAATTTTGCACATCAGTGGACTCTCGTCAATACTGGAGCAGATCGAGGTGGTTAAATGTTAATTTTTGGTGATAATAAGCAAATAGTTGCCGATGCGCTTACGTGTACATCAAGAAAATGGAGAGGCGACGGATTTCTGTGTCTATTATGAAACAATTCGGAATTTCCAGAATGAAATTTTCACTCTGTAGCGGAGGTGCGCTGATATGAAACTTCCTGGCAGGGTAAAACTGTGTACCGGACCGAGACTCGAACTCGGGACCTTTTTCTTTCGCGGGCAAGTGCTCTACCATCTGAGCTACCAAAGCGCGAGTCACGCCCCGTCCTCACAACTTTACTTCTGCCAGTATCTCGTCTCCTACTTTCCAAACTCTATAGAAGCTCTCCTGCGAACCTTTCACAGGAGAGCTCCTGTAAAGTCTTGGAAGTAGGCGACGAGGTACTGGCAGAAGTAAAGTTGTGAGGATGGGTTGTGAGTCGCGCTTGGGTAGCTCAAATGGTAGAGCACTTTGCCGCGGCCGGCCGGTGTGGCCGAGCAACTCTAGGCGCTTCAATCTGGAACCGCGCGACCGCTACGGTCGCAGGTTCGAATCCTGCCTCGGACATGGATGTGTGTGATGTCCTTAGGTTAGTTAGGTTTAAGTAGTTCTAAGTTCGAGGGGACTGATGACCTCAGATGTTAAGTCCCAAAATGCTCAGAGCCTTTTGAACTTACCCGCGATAGGCAAAGGTCCCGAGTTCGAGTCTCGGTCCGGCACACAGTTTTAATCTGATATGAAGTTTCAATTCTAAATTTGTCTGAAATTGAACTGAGTGGTTATCGCGATGGACGAAATTCCGTTTTGCGCACGAAAAATCATTTCCTAGACTTATGTGATCTGATTGAGTGTATAAAGTCAGTATGTAAACAGTGCAGCCCTATTATGTACAACTGCAGTTATGAAATGAAATTCTACCAGCCCTGTGTTACGTTGAATGAGAGAGTAGCGCCCATTGCCTTCGTGTTAAAGTGCTTGCCTGTACTTGAAGATTACGGCATCTCTAGCTTCGGGATTCCCACTTTTGAAGAGCAGCTCTCAAAAATACTACAACTGGGCTACGTAGGCCACGGTCGTTAAGCATTCCCGCATGGGCATTCCAGAATGAGAACATCATTAATCTTGCATGTGCGGACATTTTCTGCCATTCCAGTCCCTTCATATAGCCCCAGCTCGAATCAGCCTGCTGTCATATAAGTACCGGCCATCTCTCACAAGCCTACAAGGCGCCCGCGGCGAAAGGCCTGCTATCCTCGGTTACGTGGGTTGTCCGTCCGTGGTGTTTCCAGCTCTCTTATACGTGTAGCACGAACCGTGGCTCGTGCGACCAAGCAGTTTTGCATCGTTGGCCTTCCGACCATAATCTCCTCCATTCCTGATTTACGTCATCCGTTTACCAGCAGCGAATGTGTTGTCACGTTCTGGCAGCGCCCTGACAACAACCTTCGTTTCAGTGCAGTTTCGTGCGCTACTTGAGTTGTGCACACATTGTGTAGCGGAAATAATTACAACAACGAAAGGTATGCCCTGTCTTCTCAAGGACGGTCATCTCTACGTAATACACAGAAAATGTTATAAGTTTACGAACAGATTGTGATGGAATTTCGAACGAAGTGTCTAGGCCGTTTAAAAACTGCGAATGGCAGAGTCCACGCAGAGAAGACAGTGCCTAATTCCCGGATTTTTAAAGAGGAAATTCAAGGTTTGAAAGAGTAATCCTTTAGATTTCGTAGCAAATATACCAAGTTGTGAGAATGCAAAGACTGCGTTGTGCAGAGCAAGCAGGGAAGCTACCGGGACAGCACGGAACCCTGGCAGTAGTTCGGAAATTCAATTGACCGAAGACAGTTTCATATCAACTGAAGGTAACAGTTTTTTGAAAATTGACGATGGGCGTGTTCGATTAAAAAGGATCCTGGCGAAGAAGCGGGGAAAATCTTTTGTGAAAACGGAACTGTTTTTATGGACGGAACATTTGATTATTGTTGGAAACATGTACACCAAACAAGTTGGCAGGGGGGAAGAGCAGAGGAGGAGGCCTGTTTTATTTTATTTGCTTCCAGACAAAAGTCAAAATACATAAAAAGACATTTCTCTGCGTCGAAAAATAAGATGCCTGGATGTTCGCTGAAAACTTGAGTCCTACACTTTGAAATGCCCACGATTAAATCTACGAAAACAATGTTCCCCGAAACATCCGTTTCCAATTGCAATTTCCACTTCAAGACATGCCCGTGGAAGAAAACACAAGACCTGCGAGTGAAAGTAGAATACAGTTATAGAGAAGGATTCCGACTGTTTTGCCGCATGTGTGCTGCACGGAAAATCTCCCACCAAGCGTGGTTGACGAAATGTGGATGGTAATAATGGAGGGAATGCCCATTTGAGAAAAAGACCACGAAATTCGCAGACTATATAGAAAATCAACGGATGGGAATATCTAATATACCAACTGAAATGTGAAATATTTACAACCAGCTGCACAGGACTACGAATGTTGAGGGAACTAAACTCAATAAATCAAGAACGTCCGAATGCTTACTTTCTGATAAATAACCAGATCGAGCAAGCAGTAAATGCAACACCTGTGATTAAAAAGGATTCCAGTGTCCTGCTCTTCAAAAAAAAGATACACAGGTCTTGACAAAACGTTAAAAGACACTATGAGAATTTACAACCACCCGGGGACTTTAAGAAGTGTAACATCTCTGGCTTTCTTACAAAGAATCGAGTGAGAAATTAAAATTCATAAAATAAGACGAGAATTTTAATCGCATGCTGCAGTAATGTTATACAAAGAAAAAAGTAAAAATAAAAAGTTTAAAATAGAAAGTTAAACAAAATTTAAACATGCCTATGAACTAAGTGACTCACCAGTCCTCAGCCTGGATATAATGAGAAGGGATACTATTATTACAAAACGGTCAGTAGGGCCTCCTTCCCCATCGGAGAACTCAGGGCTACAACACTTTTGGTCGAAAACACCGCGTTCACGTCACCGGTCGCAAAGCCCACGGAGGTAAAGCCCACCACACCTAACCGTACCCCTCCCAGCGCCGCAGTGAGAAAGGCGGCACTCCACCTGGCTTCAGGCCAATAGCCCGGTCACAGGCTAGTGCTACATACTTTACCTTACCTTTTATACAGGATGCGGGAAATAGAAGTCGCCCGGAGAGCAGAGTCCCAGGGTACAAAGGAACACAGTAGAGGGAAGAAAATGCAGCACTAACCTCACTGTAGTAGATGTTGAAAGTGACCACCTTTCATCTCTTGGCATTTTTTGGCCCTGGTCAGCAAGATGATGAAAGCAGATCAGAGCTGGACTGCTGGAATTGCTGAAATCTCATCCGAAATATTCTGCTGTAATTCTTGAAGATTATGACAGTTGTTGCGATATGCCTTAGAGGTGGGGGCTCCTCACAGAAAGCAGTCGCACACTGACAGATCAGGTGATCTTGGTGGCCAGCTAGAGCCACGACCCGAGTGACCTCCGCTAGTCACTCTGTCAGGCGTGAAGATTGTGTAAATGTGTTCTGAGGTTGGGCCGGCTGTGTTGGGTGTTACTCCAGAAATAGTTTGAAAATGTTGGTAACGTAACGCGCCGAAGTCAGCGTCTGACGGAAAAAGATAGGACCAGTAATGCAGCAGGCAGATACTGCACTTCAAATCCCATCCTTCTGACCATGCAGTGGTATTTCGTGGAAGTTACCTAGATTATCCGCTGCCCAGAATGTGTAATTCTGTGAGATGACATAACCACTCAGGTGAAACCAGACTTCATTAGACATAAAGAACAGCTCCATGTCCAAGCCATTCATTGTCATCTCAGTGAACAGCCTCTCACAAAACTGGAGGCGTTGAGGACAACCTGCTGGTTTCAATGCATGAACAACAGGGATGCACGTGCAGGTCCAGGCGGTATATTCGTTCGCATGATCGACGTGATATCTCGGTATCTTGGGACAAGCGTGAGGTTGAGTTGGTAGGACTCTGAAGCTTATACCGGTGGACTGCAGCCAGATTTTCTGGTGTGCGGGCACGTTTCGGAATGTTTTTTGACTTGTTGAAAACAGATAATGTCTGATGCCATTTTCGGACTAAGCGTTTTACGGCTCTCTTTGGTGGTACTCTGACACCATTAAACTTCTCAGTAAACAACTGACTACACCGTTTCCACGACTTTGTTGTGACGTAACTTTTCACGACGAATGTCCGCCGTCCCAATATGAGTACCATTGTCCACTCTGCAATGCTCCACTCACACTGACACAACCTGCACTATGCTCACACTGACTCTGGACCGGTGTGGATCACGTGACTGGCGTACATGTAGTGTGCGCGAAACGGGGTGTGATTATACGCACACAGTCACCTCCAATCGTATCCATTCCTCTGGGCAACTTTTATTTTCCCCACCCGTATAACGCCGCCTACGGGTTGTTCAGTTCATGTTCAGTTGGGAAACACTGCCCTGTCTTTACCGGACGGTTACTGACACGAACTAAACATTGGCAACAGTACGTTTCCTGTTGGGTATGCAAACGACTCCTACTTTCCGGACTGCTCTCGAATGTGTATCGATTTTAGCAGTCACGAATATTTAAGGACACTTAAGGCAGTCCCAAGCTACATTATTCCGTCTTTCCTATTTCTTGTCGAAACCACACAGCTATATAATTTGGAGTTGAAGTCTGCTATTCAATAGCAGTGTTGTTTGCCATTGCTGTGTGTGTGTGTGTGTGTGTGTGTGTGTGTGTTCGTGTGCGTATGTGTGTGTGTGTGTGTGTGTGTGTGTGTGTGTGTGTGTGTGCGTGCAATGACGACCAAACTGCGGACGTCGGCAGTACACATTTCCATCCGCAGCTCAGCTGGCAGCAAATACCACGTCGGCGGAAAATGCGGACCGCCATTCAGGACAAACACGGCCACTGCAGCCGCGAACCCGTTTGCTACGCAATGCTGGCTGTGGTGAGTGGTGGGTTCTGACGTCACCACCAGTAGGCGCTGAGCTGACAGCAGCTCCACACTCTATTGACCTATAATTACCAGCGCAGCCATCTCGCGAAGCGTTCGCACTCGGCTGCTACACCCTCTAACGAGGCTGTATAAATAGCTATTCTAATTATTGCCTCTATGCGTATCACAGATTACACGCAGGGAGATGCGTCTCTCATTCTTAACATGAAGTGTCTGCAGTCCTGGAACGCGGATACGAACTACCAGTCTTACGGAACTACGATACCGTCATTACTGGGGATACGCAACTGCTGGTGCGAGGTAATCGTTGAGGAGACGTGTCTGTGGAGGTGGCACTGGCTACCTTGCGGTGTGTGGTGGAGGGTATTGTGTGTACTACTACCAACTCCCCGCTTTCCTGTTGCATTCGCGAATGGTTCGCAGGAAGGGCGATTGGCGGTAAGCTAACGTTGGGTTCGCATCCCTGTAACTATATTTTCATGGAGTAAGCAGTACACTTTTTTACTCTCTTGGGAACGTTCTCTCCCGAATTTTAACAGAAAACCACACTGTGATGCAGAAGACATCCCTAGCGGCGTCTACCACCGGTTGATCTTCTCCGTGACACTTCCATACTTACTAAATGTACCTGTGTAAGTGCGCTGCCTCTGTGTTGGCAGCGCTGTGTAGCGCTTTGCCTTGGATCTCTGACTGCCCTTTCCTTGTAATCGACTCTGCGGCTGGTCACTGTTGGAAGTTAATCGCCAGTAGTGTTCGGCAGTTGGAAGTTAATCGCCAACAGTGATGGAAGTACTGTTGGGCAGTTAGAGGTGAACAACAGGCAGTGATGGATGTTAAATGTGAGAAGTTAGCATTGATGAAGGGTACAGGTCTGAAGTGTTAGCGTAGGCTAACGATCTGGAAGAATCCGACTTGGAGAGTGAAAATTATTCATGATTATATATCATTGTATTGGATGTCAATGACGATTTATATTCTTGTTTAAACTGGATTTCACATTATTAGGACAAAAAAGACACTATTTGGTTTGCAACGAATTTTTTTCTTTGTTAACCACATGCCCATTCGTAGTTAGTGGCTTTAGTAGTTAGAATCTTTTATTTAGCTGATAGTATTGACGCTCGCTCTATTGTAGTAGTTCGCTTAATGAAGATTTTTATGAGGTAAGTGCTTAATGAAATGTATAGAATATTGTTAAGATTTATTTTTAGTCAGAGCAATTCTTTTGAGTTAATTATTTGAAGTCAGGTTGTAATTTTTTTGAGCAGGCAGATTGCGTTGCGCTAGAATATTGTGGGTCAGTGTTGACATGATAAGAAAGAGTAAAGAGAAAGTAGGCTCAGTACGTTCAGTTTTACTCAGCTGTTTCACAATCAAATAACGTAGAAGTTTCATCTTCTCAGTCATCTATCAATTTAAGTACAGACACACACATTTAAATAACGAAGTTTCATCTGTAAGGAAATACGCTGCTATTCTTTGCGTCTTCTCTGCCTGCTCTATCAATCCTACTTCGTGCGGATCCCATACTGACAAGCGATAATTAAGTACTGGTCGAACGAGAGTTTTATAACCTGCCTCCTCTGTTGACAGACTACATTTCTTAAGAATTCTACCAACGAATCTCAGTCTGACATCTGTGGTCGTTGCACTTCAAATCGCTCCCTATGCATGTTCCTAGATATTTTATGGATGTAGCTGCTGTAGATCTGATAAGACAAAGGTGTGAGCTGTGTCCTTTTCAGACTTTTTTTTTTAGTTTATGTGGCCTTCAGCGTGGGTATACATTTTGGCTGTCAACAATTACACCATTTGTTCTTCAATAATTACACTTTTACGCCATCATCGATTACAAGTAATTAATTTTTTTACACAGGAGCAAATACACAGTATTACTTTCAAGTAAGTGAACAATGTCTGGAACCATGTATGGAACTATTCCAGCTATAATTATGAATGTTGTAAGGTTCCATGCTCGGCGTCAATTACGTATTGGTGAATTTACTTAGGACCCACATTGGGAAGCTAGTTAAGTTTGACTGCATTTGTTAATTACAAAATAGTTCAATTTGACTGTGACATTTAAAATTAATAACGTAAAAAGATATTAGGTGCACCAGGTGCAGGAGCGTAAATACGGTCAAACGTTTTATTTTCGCAAAATGTCTATGTTTGACTACAGCTATCTAATTTCAGTTATCCACGATAAAAGAGAATTACATTTTTAAGTCACTACACTGATATTCCCGTTTTATTAAAAAATTCACATGTTTGTTTTCCATGGTTTTTAGATGTTGCTCCAAGACAATCTTTGGAAGGTGGGTTATTAGTGCTGTAAATTTCATGGTGTTCATTGTTGGTGGTGTCGGACGTAAACGTGCAGGAATGAACAGGCATTCCCAGTTGGCTGGGTGGCGCATCGATATCTGCCATCGATGGACTGTAAAAGTATAATTCAACAAGACAGCAATAACGAAATTTTACCTATTGTGCTTGTTTATTGTAGTAAGAAAAGTACACGAGTAAATTTGTAGGCGATTTGGGATTAAACAGGGTGCAAAATGCAATACTGTTTTATTTTCGCAAAATGTGTATGTTGGACTACAGCTAGCTAATTTCAGTTACTCACGATGAGAGAGAATTACATTTTTCAGTCACTGCACCCCCGTCAACAAAAATGGCGCTAAGCCAGCCAGTTCGTCCGCTACTCGTGAACAGTGCCCAATTTCCAAAATTTTGGGAACCGGAACGCACCTCTTCACCTATACAACCGCACTCGCATTAGCCATAAAAATCACAAGTTTCAATTTCTGAAAACTTTTGATAAAACTTACAATGGGAAATTATTTTTTTACAAAATACTGTTCTGGAATTCATGTTTTTAAAACATAATTTCTTACAATCAAAACAATAAAACCACAAGACTTAATATAAGCAAAAGGTGCTATCCGTCCGTCCCGGTAGGAATGCTTCCTAGTTGGGCTCGAAACACAGCGGCACTAGTCGGCAGGTAGTCTTCCTTGCCTGCAGGCCACAACATTCAGTCAGTTGAATTTTAGCTGCTTCCTGAAGTGTGTCAAGTATTGATTAATAAAGCACTTAGTGATGAATGACTATGAATATACTCCTGACCCATCAGCGTCAGGTTCAGTATCGATTTCTCGAAAACTTAGGAAAAATTAATGGAATATGAATTAGACAAAACCTGCATTGATTCAAGTTCGTATTCATTACTACAAATAAGCACCACACCTGAACACGAGCATCCCTATAACACTATTCATGAAACGTTAACTCCGTGTGTAATCGAATTGTGCCACCTGAGTTGGTAGCAGTGGAAGGTAAAGGGAAAAACATTGCCCTCCCTCTCCCCCCCCCCCCCCCCTCACACCCATCCTCACTTCGCGGCTGCCGTGATTTTCGTTCTCTTCTCTCAACCTCATGTGGCATTGCTATGGGGACTGACTGTACGTAATATCCTTCAGGCAGATTTTGCCTTTCGGGACTTTGATATTAGTGAATGAGAAAGAAGTCATATGTTTTGTGTGCACAGGTAATAAACAAATAAGGTTCTAAATGTATAATTTTTTACCAGATGAATAAAAGGTATGACCTTTTCTACGCTTTTTATAAATTGACCACTAAAAAGTCGATGATGACGTCCCACACTCCTTGAGAGAGAGTAGGGGAACGATGCGGGAGACCCGCACCGCCGTACTAGGAAAGGTCCTAGTGGAGGTGGTTTGCCCTTGGCTTCCGCCGACCGTAATGGGGATGAATGATGATGACGAAGACGACACAACAACACCTAGTCATCTCGAGGCAGGTGTAAATCCCTTTCACCGCCGGGAATCGAAACCGGAACCCCGTGCTCGGGAAGCGAGAACGCTACAGCGAGACCACGAGCTGCGCACATTAAAAAGACACATTCCTTATTTCGACCCCGACAGTTCTTCATTTAAGCAGATATGCTACGAAAACAGCTGCACAAGAAGAAAAAGGGATAATTTGAACGCGGAAAGCCACAATCAGCAGCTCAGGAGTACATTACGACACGGAAGAAACATGATTTCGTGACAGCACATTATGCAGACACTCATTTTCAGACACTCCATGTGGTATTTATTTCTCACTGACACGCAAAACAAGAGACGGCGCCACGATACTAGATCTAGTCAAAGTTTTCTCCTTTGCATAGAAGAGTAAGACGTTACAAAACTGACATTTCCGTTTATTCGGTGAATTTTGAAGTTCCGCTTACCTTGCGTATACTGTATACACACCCAAATACACACACACACACACACACACACACACACACACACACACACACACACACACACACACACACACTACCTCGTCACAAGTTGCTGTACATCACATGATGTTCGTCACCCTTAGTCACTTTCGCTGGCGCCATTGCAGCTGCCAATTGTAGTTACGTTGCAATTTAATACACGTGTATTATTTTAAATCTCCGGTGCCAACTTGTTCCAGTGAGTACATATATATACAGGGTAACACAGAAAAACGGGAACATTTCCACAATCCAATAAATCTAGAAGTGATTAAGGAAATAAATTGCATTCATAGTAGCTGAAATCTTACAACTTTGCCATTTACATAACATTGTTAGCATTGAAACTTCCTGGCAGATTAAAACTGTGTGCCCGACCGAGACTCGAACTCCCGAGTTCGAGTCTCGGTCGGGCACACAGTTTTAATCTGCCAGAAAGTTTCATATCAGCGCACACTCCGCTGCAGAGTGAAAATCTCATTCTGGATTGTTAGCATTTATCATTTTTTTAAAAAATTACATCTTTTAGATGGCGTCCTCCTGTACGAACACATTCGTGAAACCTGCTGTTGAGATTCCTCATTGACCACTGCAACATCTCAGCTGGGATACTGTGAACTGCATCCAGAATTCTCTGTTTTAACTCATCCAGGGTTCTTGGACGAGTCGTGCAGACGTTCCTCTTGAGGTAGCCCCACAAGAAAAAAAATCACAAACGGGTAAATCTGGCGATCTAGGGAGCCAGGGTATGTTACCGAATCGTGAGATCACGCTGCTGCCATACAATCCTCGCACATATGCCATTGGTTGCCCTGCAGTGTGCGATGTCGCTCCATCCTGTTGAAACCAGACTTCTTGAACATTTGGAAAGTTGTTCAGTGCAGGTGTAACGAAAGTTCGTGACATCTCTACGTAACGATCGGCATTGACAGTTATTGTGTTTCCCTGTTCATTTGCGAAAAAATACGGTCAGATAATCCCGTGTGATGAAACACCACACCATACTGTCACTTTACTAGCGTGTAAAGGGCGCTCATGAACGTCATTAGGATCTGTGTTTGCCCAGCAACGGTAATTCTGTTTATTCACATAACCTGTGAGATGCAAAAGTGACTCATCTGACATCCACAACTTGTTTAGAAATTCATCGTCACTGTTTATTCTTGTTATCATATGTTGACAGAATCCTAATCATAACAGGCAGTCGCTGTCATTCATTTGTTGCACCATCTGTAGTTTGTACGGATGAAATTTTAAATCAAGATGAAGAATTCTGCAAACAGTCGTCCGGGTCATTCCAACCACTGCTGCTTGCTTAAGAATTGAACGCCGTGCGCTCCATAAGACAGACTCGCATACATCAATGTTCGCTGGAGAACGTACACTTCTTGGTCGTCCTGTTGGTTTCTTCTTGAGGGCAGATCCAGTCTCTTCTAAGTTATTAATCCAACATTTTGACGCATGTTTCGACGGAACAGCATCATGACGTCTAAACTGGCTCCCTCTGCGACGCAACTAAACTATCATTGTTTTTGTAAAACATTTTTATGGCTAAAGCACGCTGTTGTTCGTTCCACTGATCCATAATTACTGAAATGGAGGACTGTTTACTCGCTAACTGTCACGAATCCGCAGTGTTGCCACGTGCCCATGGCTGCCACTATTCATTTAAAAAATTCGCGTTATTCTGTGTCACCTTGTATATTTTTTTCCCTGAGATATACCAAAACGCAGTACCAGCTAGCTACGGTGAAAATCCTGCTCGTGACCACGTATTTTTTAATAAAGTTGTAGGAGATGAAGAGAACGTACTGACCAGAAAAATACCGTCTGTATAGAGGAAGGTCGGCACATCATGGGAAAAAGCTTTCTTGTGTTATCTTGTTGGAAGATGTGTCACACAGACCTCTAAGAGAGGGCACAGCCACTGATTTTCATACGTCAAAATTGTAACGGCCGGTGTCGAAATTACCGGGTATTCGAACCAGATGTGATGGTGTTGCGTGCAAAATGGTACCCCATACCATCACTTAAAGGTGTTGGGCCCCTATGACGATGATAAGCGTATTCTGGCAACGTAAGTTCTTCTCGGAGCCTGCACGTATGGGTATGTCTACCATGGTGTACGGTCAACAAGAGCTTGTCTTACAAGAATAAACAGTGCCACTGAGTCTGGGATTGTCTTTGTATGCAGCACAGTCGGCGCGCCCTTCGCTACCGCCGCATCACGGGACGCTGCAACAATGGTCGCCTTGGTAACAGTCCATGGTGCTGCAAGCGTCGTCGCACTATCCAACTGGATATCTGTCTCATTGAAAACAAGCACATCCCTCTATACATGGTATATAACGTTCAAGAATAGGTTGGAAAAGCACCTTACGAGCCACTTCCTTTGTGGATGAGTTACATTTCCTAAAGATTCTTCCTACGAATCTGACTCTGGCATTTGCTTTTCCCATTATTTGTCTTATGTGGTCATTCCACTTAAGGTCGCTCTGGATAGTTACTCGTATATATTTTATGATAGATGCTGTTTCTAGCGGTTTGTCATCATTAGTGTAGCTGTACAGCAGTGGATTTGTTTTCCTATGTATGCGCAATATGTTACATTTATTTACGTTCAGTATCAACTGCACCATTCATCAATTTCCTGGAGGTTATTCTGCAAATCGTTACTATCTTCTGGCGTTGCTACTTTGTTATAGACAATCGCATCTTCTGCGAACAGCCTTAGAGAACATCCGACTCTTTCTACGTCATCATTTGTATATATACTTCAAACGGTAAAGGTCCTATCACACTTCCTTAGGGCACTCCGGAAATTACGTGTTGAGTTTTATCATCAAGGAGGTCTTGAATCCAGTCTCAAATCTTCTACGACACTCTATAAGTTTGTATTTGCTCACTAAAAGGCAGAGCGGGACGGTGTCAAATGCCTCCCCGAAGTCAAGGAATACGGGGTCAACCTGAGCTCCATTATCTACGCCGTTCTGGATCTCGCGGAGGAACAGAGCGAGCTGAGTTTCGTAGGAACTCTATTCGCGAAATCCATGTTGATTTTTACAGAGGAGCTTTTTTTTATGGGACTTAACATCTATGGTCATCAGTCCCTTAGAACTTAGAACTACTTAAACCTAACTATCCTAGGGACATCACACAACACCCGGTCATCACGAGGCTGAGAAAATCCCTGACCCCGCCGGGAATCGAACCCGGGAACCCGGGCGCGGGAAGCGAGAACGCTACCACACGACCACAAGCTGCGGACAGGAGCTTTTCCTTCTCCAAGAATGTCATAATTATTGGCCACAAAATATGTTCCATAGTTCTAAAACAGACTGCCGTGAATGATATAAGTCTATAATTGCGTGCATCTGTCCTACGGTCCTCCATAAAAACGTAAATGACCTGCGCTTTTTTCCAGTCACTAGGTACCCTTCGTTGCTAGTAGTAGTAGCTTTATTCATCCGTAGATCTCTTTTTACAAGGATGTACGACATGTCAAAGTATTTACAAATTTAGACCAATTTAAAATAAGATAATTCGTATACACATACATTTGCAGATTTCTAGTTAGAGACAATCATTAGATTTACTCCTGGTGTACAATACCTTTTTACAAATAACTTATTAAAATAATGTAATGCCACACCGTTCACTCATATCTCACTATCAGTCAATGTACACATTGTTTCATAACACTTCACTCACTACACACACACACACACACACACACACACACACACACACATATCGGTGATCTCTGGGCCATTTTCTGTACCACAACTTCCCGTTTGCTATCCTGAAAACCTGAGTCAGCATCCCTCCATAACGAATGAGATGCTGATCTCAGAAAGAGGAAGAGGTGTTAGTGTTGTGCTATGCATACGTTGGGGGTAAGTATTTATAGAAAAGGAAAAAAGAAGGGAAGAAATTTTGCAAAAACAGACATAATGTCTTATGGGATAACAGCAATCAGTGATTTTATAATGTTACTTTAAATCCTTCTTGATTGCAAATTTTTTTTATTATTCATATTACCGGTTTCGGTTCATTCAGAACCATCTTCAGATCTGATATTTAAGTTACAGGAGTAACCCGTCCAATTCAGCAACTTTCACATGCTAGCATGTGAAAGTTGCTGAATTGGACGGGTTACTCCTGTAACTTAAATATCAGATCTGAAGACGGTTCTGAATGAACCGAAACCGGTCATATGAATAATAAAAAAAATTTGCAATCAAGACGGATTTAAAGTAACATTATAAGAAGGGAAGAAAGATAGTGTGAAAGTGTTATGTGGAATGTTGGATGTTCTATAATCATTATTGTCATTTATTTGTATGAAATTTTTTTACCAAATCCCTACTCTGTTTTATCTAAGAAATCCTTCAATGTATAAACTGTATTGTATAACAGGTACTTTTTAGCTGCCTTTTCAAATAAGGGTATTTCTGCAATTTCTTTAATCTCTTTTGGTAATTTCTTGTACAGTTTTTTTCCTTGGTAGAAAATGCTGTTTTGAGTTTCATGTCAATTTTTTCTTGGTAAATGTAAGTTGAGTCTAGCTCTTGTTCCATGATCATAGACAGAGCTATTTGTACAGTAATTACAAATGTTATTTTTGATGTGTAGAACTGACTGGTAAATGTATTCACATGGCGCACTTAAAATCCCCAGTCTTTTGAACAGACCCTTACAATGAACTCGACTACTATATTTGGTTATTTTTATTATGGCTCTTTTCTGAAGTTTGAAAATTGTGTTAATATTTTGTGCATTTGCTCCCCATAACAGAATGCCATAGCTAGGAATTGAGTGTACATATGAAATGTATGTGACTAAAAGACACTGCATGTTACACACTGATGACAGGACTATAAGGGCATAACATGCTGATGACATTGTGTTTAAAGGACCTTTGTGTGTTCACACAACTTCAACTGAGAATCAATCTTAATTTCTAGAAATTTTGCATTTTTTACCCAGTCTATACACAGTTTGTACAAGAAGAGAATAGATACTTTCGAAATGTGGTGCTACAGAAAAAAGCTGAAGATTAGATGGATAGATCACATAACTAATGAGGAGGTATTGAATAGGATTGGGGAGAAGAGGAGTTTGTGGCACAACTTGACAAGAAGAAGGGACCGGTTGGTAGGACATGTTCTGAGGCATCAAGGGATCACAAATTTAGTACTGGAGGGCAGCGTGGAGGGTAAAATTCGTAGAGGGAGACCAAGAGATGAATACACTAAACAGATTCAGAAGGATGTAGGTTGCAGTAAGTACTGGGAGATGAAGAAGCTAGCACAGGATAGAGCAGCATGGAGAGCTGCATCAAACCAGTCTCAGGACTGAAGACAACAACAACAACTATAGAGGTGACATCTATATTTAACTTAACATTGTCATTTTCCCTCTTCAAACTAAAATTCATGGCATTAGTTTTCTTTACGGTCAATGTCACTTTGATGCTTATTGACCAATCGTAAACTTCCTTGAGAGTTTCATTTGCTTTCTCTGCGAGGAGTTCTCTTGTTTTCTCAGTGACTATAATATTGCTGCCATCAGCGAAGAGAATTTTTTCACCATGAGAAACACTAGTGGAAAAGTCATTGATGTATATCAGGAATATTATTGGTCCTAATATGCTACCTTGCTCAATCGATCTACGATAAATTACTGGTAGGATGGAAGCAAGTTCTTTCGCGTAATATTTGTAGAAACTTAAAGGTTTTCCGCTACTAAGCAACTGTAGTTACTTTTCTATTCCGCGATCGGTTATCTCAACATCTGTCGTTTCGAGTTTCGTACGACGATTGAAAGTACGAAGCGTGTTATCTTCCGCGGTGAAAAAATTTCGTAAGACCGGATTCAGTATTTGGGATATCTCTCGTGATTTTACGTACGACGAAAACACCTTAGAATTTTTACTCAGATCGTTTGACAAAATTTTACTTTCAAAGTCATTGAACGCTTCAAATACGACTTCTGAATGAAAAATGTGCCGTGCAATCGTTTAGCTGTAAACCGGATGTAGATTGCATTGCTGTGAAAGTCGCAATCGCAGACCCTGTCAGCACCAAAAAAACACGAAGGGAGTTTGAGGGCGAGCTCGAATTTCAAAACTACTAGCCAGTGATGAAAATGCTCGAAACAGGAAAACGTGGTGCCGATGCCATGAAACCTGGACTATAACGCAATGGAAGAATGTCATTTAGCCTGTTGAGTCTTGGTTTACGCTGTTTCCATCTTCTGGCCGAGTTTACGCCGCAAGAGTGAAACATGGCGGGGGCTCGATGATGATCTGGGCTGTCGTATCGTGATATTCCGTCGGCCCCATGGTTACTCTGTAAGGTAGCATCGTCGCCAAAATTTATGTGACCACTTTGGCCGATCAAATTCATTCCATGGTACAATGTTTGTTCTTTAATTGTGGTGCAGTGTTCCAAAACGACACGGACCTTGTTCACACCTCGCATTGTCCAGGACAGATTTTGTGAACACGGGGATGAATTGTCGCATGCCCCCCGGCCACCACACTTACCAGATCTCAGTATTATTGAGCCTACTTTACAGAGAAGAGTGCGTCACCGCTATCCACCTCCATTATTGTTATCTCAGCTTGCCGCTACTTTGCGAGAAAATGGTATAGGCTTCGCTGGGAAACCATATACGACCTATATTTATCCATTCCAAGACGATCAGAAGCTGTTGGGAACGCCAACCGTTTTCCAACAACGCACGAGGCGTGCTTTTTAAGTACAGGGTGTTTCAAAAATGAAACGGCAATAAAAACTAAACGAGCAGCGATAGAAATACACCGTTTGTTGCAATATGCTTGGGACAACAGTACATTTTCAGGCGGACAAACTTTCGAAATTACAGTAGTTACAATTTTCAACAACAGATGGCGCTGCAAGTGATGTGAAAGATATAGAAGACAACGCAGTCTGTGGGTGCGCCATTCTGTACGTCGTCTTTCTGCTGTAAGCGTGTGCTGTTCACAACGTGCAAGTGTGCTGTGGACAACATGGTTTATTCCTTAGAACAGAGGATTTTTCTGGTGTTGGAATTCCACCGCCTAGAACACAGTGTTGTTGCAACAAGACGATGTTTTCAACGGAGGTTTAATGTATCCAAAGGACCGAAAAGCGATAGAATAAAGGATCTGTTTGAAAAATTTCAACGGACTGGGAACGTGATGGATGAACGTGCTGGAAAGGTAGGGCGACCGCGTATGGCAACCACAGAGGGCAACGCGCAGCTAGTGCAGCAGGTGATCCAACAGCGGCCTCGGGTTTCCGTTCGCCGTGTTGCAGCTGCGGTCCAAATGACGCCAACGTCCACGTATCGTCTCATGTGCCAGAGTTTACACCTCTATCGATACAAAATTCAAACGCGGCAACCCCTCAGCGCCGCTACCATTGCTGCACGAGAGACATTCGCTAACGATATAGTGCACAGGATTGATGACGGCGATATGCATGTGGGCAGCATTTGGTTTACTGACGAAGCTTATTTTTACCTGGACGGCTTCGTCAAGAAACAGAACTGGCGCATATGGTGAACCGAAAAGCCCCATGTTACAGTCCCATCGTCCCTGCATCCTCAAAAAGTACTGGTCTGGGCCGCCATTTCTTCCAAAGGAATCATTGGCCCATTTTTCAGATCCAAAACGATTACTGCATCTCGCTATCTGGACATTCTTCGTGAATTCGTGGCGGTACAAACTGCCTTAGACGACACTGCGAACACCTCGTGGTTTATGCAAGATGGTGCCCGGCCACATCGCACGGCCGACGTCTTTAATTTCCTGGATGAATATTTCGATGATCGTGTCATTGCTTTGGGCTATCCGAAACATACAGGAGGTGGCGTGGATTGGCCTCCCTATTCGCCAGACATGAACCCCTGTGACTTCTTTCTGTGGGGACACGTGAAAGACCAGGTGTACCGTCAGAATCCAGAAACAATTGAACAGCTGAAGCAGTACATCTCATCTGCATGTGAAGCCGTTCCGCCAGACACGTTGTCAAAGGTTTCGGGTAATTTCATTCAGAGACTACGCCATATTATTGCTACGCATGGTGGATATGTGGAAAATATCGTACTATAGAGTTTCCCAGACCGCAGCGCCATCTGTTGTTGACAATTGTAACTACTGTAATTTCGAAAGTTTGTCTGCCTGAAAATGTACTGCTGTCTTAAGCATATTGCAACAATCGGTGTATTTCTATCGCTGCTCGTTTAGTTTGTATTGCCGTTTCAAATATACCGGTCATTTTTGAAACACCCTGTAAGTACCGCTTTGAAATGAAAATAAAACATGTAGATTTTTCTTATCAACTTCATTTTTACATGAAAGCCTGTACTTTAATTCATTTTTCTATAGTAAGGCACTTACCTTTGAATACTATACCCGCAAAAATCTGACGCTTGAGCATTAGTGTGGATAGTTTAAATATTTTGTAAAAATTGAATAACGCACACTTCTTGACATTTGAGAAATCTTATCACAAAGTCGAAACAGTAAAGAATTTATTCTCTCTCACTTTTCCATCAATTTTCTGCACCATATCGTCAGTAATGATCGAAGGTCGCCTACATCGTTCGTTATCATGCACGTCTGTACCGTCATCTCTAAAATATATTACCTATTTTCGCAACATCCCATCGCTCATACAGGTCAAAATGTGTGCTCTATGTAAGTGTTACAAAACTTTTAAATTATCGAAAGTTCTGCTAAGGTGGCAGACTTCTATATCTACGTGATTACTCTGCTGTTCACAATAAAGTGCCTGGCAGAGGGTTCAATGAACCACCTTCAAGTTTTCTCTCTAACGTTCCACTCTCGAAAGGCGCGCGGGAAAAACGAGCACTTAAATTTTTCTGTGCAAGCCCTGATTTCTCTTATTTTATCGTGATGGTCATTTCTCCCTACGTAGGTGGGTGCCAAAAGAATGTTTTCGCAATCGGAGGAGAAAACTAGTGATTGAAATTTCATGACAAGATACCGTAGCAACGAAAAACGCCTTTGTTTTAATGATTGCCACTCCAATTCACGTATCATATCTGTGGCACTATCTGCCCTACTTCGTGATATCACAAAACGAGCTGCCCTTATTTGTACTTTTTCGATGTCATCCTTCAGTCCCATCTGATGCGGAACCCACACCGCACAGCAATCCTGAATAGGGCGGACAAGCGTGGTGTAAGCAGTCTCTTTAATAGACCTGTTGCACCTTTTAAGTGTTCTGCCAATGAATCGCTGTCTTTGGTTGGCTCTACCAACAGCATTATCTATGTCCACCAGGGTGCTACTTACAGCTGGTTGTACGACATGATAAGTGTCTTAATATCGGTGGCAATTATGCAGAAAATTAGATTCAAGTACAAGCTTTCAAGTAAAAATAAAATTGAAAAGGAAAGTCTACTTGTTTTATTTTTATTTCAAAACGGTGCTGCCTTAAAAAACACGCCTCGTATTAGGCAGGGTTATGTGTTGTGGTCAATTGTTCACATATTTTTGTCTACCCTATGTGTATAGGATAAGACACCTAACTTTTTTATCTGACATGTATTTTGACCACTTTAGGATGTTTGTAATGCTGCAAACGTGTGTGCACCGGTTACAGGCGGTCCAGGGCACAGTCGCATTGTGCTACGTGATCCAGGCTGTCAAGGGACAGACGCGTGCCGGCACGCACTAATTGCTGCCATCGTAGCCGCCATGAGACGACGTGGCAGAGCCTGCGTGTGGTGCGCACAATTACGCTGCTAGGTTGGTACTGCTGTTGCACAGTCCCCAAGCCCGCATGCTGCTCCCTTCAGAGACACACAGAGAATAACATTACACAGTCGCAGGGGGTTTGCAATGTCAGCTCATGGACCTATAAGACCATGGACAGAATCCACTACACCAGTGGTTCTCAGTCTCTTACATTCCACAACCTTTTTCTGTCTTAATATATTAACCAGTGATCGCTCCCACCCTCCGCCCCCTCATCAAATCCTGTCTCATTTCTTTCTGATATAAAAGCAATCGTATATCTTGTATTGACTCCTTGCCATATTGCCGCAATCGTTAATGGGAAAATGGAGAAGTATTCAGGCACAATAACTTCGAATGTGACTCTTTTTGACATAAGGTGTATGTATGTGTTCTACAACTAACTAAGGCTTTTTAGGCCATTCTTGACCGTTTAACTTTATTGAAAAGAAGCACTCTAGGTTACTGCCATGGAACGGGGACACAAAGGTGTTCACATAAAGAAATGGAAAAGGTGCTTCAGGTAATCACAGTACGCGCGATCGTTCGTTTCGGTTTTCAGATTTTACTGTTCTTGATGGCTTTGACAGATAGTCAGTACACATAATGCTTGATGCTTATGAGATGCATCGACAGTGCGGTAGGATTATTCTATTATTCTCGTGAGATTTTGTGGTTCTTTTTGTCGAATCCGAAAGTTGTTTTCTACTTCGCTGACGTATACCATGTCACAATTATGATACAAAAGAGCAACCGCCTTCAGCCACAAATTGTGGTTCTATTAAAAAGAACGATGCATTTCAATCCCTGGGGCTCATTTTCAGGCGCTTTAACAATCTAGATCAACTTTATATTTCGTTTAATTCTGGGCCTGGAATGATCACATTGTTATAATGCAAAATGACACTTTATGAAATATAAGTTCATAAAACTATGATGGATCGGAAAGGAACTCACTGTTTCCAGCAGTAAGTATATGTTTATGGAGATTGCTTATGTGCAAATACACACTTTCTATTACACAGCACATTTGTAGAAATATTTTGACACACCACATTTTCTTATTCAAGCAAAATTAAAAAGAAGTCAAAGAATTCGACTGTGATGATGCTGCAGTTTCACGCGTTTACAGATATTATTTACAAGACGTTACATTATTATTTACATAGATGTCCTTAATAATACAAATATTTGTGAATGTGGTAAATGTGACTATATTTTATGAAATGGTTACATTATTAATTACTTGTTTGTAAGGAAAAAAGAAATTTTTAAAATTACTGAAAAAATTGCGACTGCTAAACTCTGTTTGTTCATTCAACAAGTTTTCAGAAGCTTTTTCTTCATGTAAGGTTATTTCTAATTGCTCTATCAGATCAAAATTTTTAGCATTGTTTTCTGTATGGAGTACAGTTAAGCTAATCTAAAGGCATCAGTGGTTCTTTGTAACGTATATTGGTAGTTCCTCCTGTTTCGCCTATGTAAAATGCACGACAGCTGTACAGTGTGATTTATACACTCCACTTTTTTCTGTTATTGAAGTGTTTATGTTTACTGTGTGGGGGTGAGGGGGGGGGTGGGAGGTGGTGTCCCAGTTTGTTATTAGTGGAGAAAGAAATTTTAATATTGTGGTTTCTAAATAACTTAGCAATTTCTTGTGATGCTGTGCCAAATTAGGGAATGCTTGTGAAGATATGTGCAGTGTCAGATGTTCCTCCTGTACTGCTTCCATTACTGATGTTGGCCTGTATTTTGTTTGATAGTTTGTCAATTGATTTTTCAGAATATACATTATTCCTTCTACATCTACATATACATGGATACACTGGATATCACATTTAAGTGCCTGGCAGAGGGTTCATCGAACCACCTTCACAGCGCATTCGGAAGAGAAAGTTGGTGACTGGAATTTCGTGAGAAGATTCTCTCGCAATGAAAAACGCCTTTCGTTTGATGATTTCCAGCCCCAATCCTGTATCATTTCTGAGACACTCTCTCCCATATTTCATAATAATACAAAACGTGCTGTCTTTCTTTGAAATTTTTTTATGTACTCCATCAGTCCTATATGATAAGGATCCCACACCGCGCAGCAGTATTCTAAAATATGACGGACAAGCGTAGTGTAGGCAGTCTCTTTAGTAGGTCAGTTACATTTCCTAAGTCGCCAATAAAACGCAGCCTTTGGTTAGCCTTGCTCACAGCATTTTCTATGTGTTCTTTCCAATTTAAGTTGTTCGTAATTGTAATACGTGGGTATTTAGATTAGACTGATTTATCGTGTAACCGAAGTTTAATGAGTTTTTTTAGCACTCATGTGGGTGACATTGCACTTTCGTTATTTAGAGTCAACTGCCACTTTTCGCACCATTCAGATATTTTTTTCTAAATCGTTTTGCAGTATGTTTTGATGTTCTGATGACTTTATTAGTCGGTAAACGACAGCGTCATCTGCAAACAACCGAAGACCGCTGGCTGCTCAGATTGTCTCCTAAATCGTTTATATAGATAAGGAACAGCAAAGGGCCTATAACACTACCACTACTACTAATGGTTTTCCGTCAATTACTACGAACTGTGACCTCCCTGACAGGAAATCGCAAATCCAGTCACATAACTGAGACGATATTCCATAAGCACGCAATTTCACTATGAGCCGCTTGTGTGGTACAGTGTCAAAAGCCTTCCAGAAATCCAGGAACACGGAATCGATCTGAAATCCCTTGTCAATAGCACTCAGCACTTCATGCGAATAAAGAGCTAGTTGTGTTTCACAGGAACGATGTTTTCTAAACCCATGTTGACTGTGTGTCAATAGACCGTTTCCTTCGAGGTAGTTCATAATGTTCGAACACAATATATGTTAAAAATCCTGCTGCATATCGACGCTAATGACATGGGCCTGTAATTTAGTGGATTACTCCTACTACCTTTCTTGAATATTGGTGTGACTTGTGCAACTTCCCAGTCTTTGGGTACAGATGTTTCATCGAGCGAACGGTTGTATATGATTGTTAAGTATGGAGCTAATGCATCAGCATATTCGGAAAGGAACCTAATTGGTATACAGTCTGGACCAGAAGACTTGCTTTTATTAAGTGATTTGAGTTGCTTCACTACTCCGAGGATGTTTACTTCTACGTTATTCATGTTGGCAGCTGTTCTCGATTCGAATTCTGGAATATTTACTTCGTCTTCTTTTGTGAAGGCATTTCGGAAGACTGTGTTTAGTAGCTCTGGTTTGGCAGCACTGTCTTCGATAGTATCTCCATTGTTATCGTGCAGAGAAGGCATTGATTGTTTCTCCTCGCTAACGTACTTCACATACGACAAGAATCTCTTTGGATTTTCTGCCAGGTTTCGAGACAAAGTTTCGTTGTGTGGACTGTTATAGGCGTCTCGCATTGAACTCCGCGCTAAATTTCGAGCTTCTGAAAAGGATCGCTAATCTTGGGGATTTTGCGTCTGTTTGAATTTGGCATGTTTTTTTCGTTGTTTCTGCAACAGTGTTCTAACCCGTTTTGCGTACCAAGGAGGATCAGCTCCGTAGTTTGTTAGTTTATTTGGTATAAATCTCTCAATTGCTGCCGATACTATTTCTTTGAATCCAAGCCACATCTGGTCTACAATTACATTATTAATTTGTAATGAGTGAAGATTGTCTCTCAGGAAGGTGTCAAGTGAATGTTTAACTACTTTTTTGAATAGGTATATTTTTCGCTTATTTTTCAAGGATTTGGGGATTACAATATTCAATCTCGCTACCACAACCCTGTGTTCACTAATCCCTATATCGGTTTTGATGTTCGTTATTAACTCAGGATTATTTGTTGCTAAGAGGTCAAGTGTGTTTTCACAACCGTTCGCGTGGGCTCATGAACTAACTGCTCGAAATAATTTTCAGAGAATGCGTTTAGCACAATTTCGGACGATATTTGATGCGTACCTCCGGAATTAAACGTATTTTGGCTAACATATCGAGGGTAAATTAAAGTCGCCACCAACTATTATCGTATGAGTCGGGTATGTGTTTGAAATCAAACTCAAGTTTTCTTTGAACCTTTCAGCAACTGCATCATCTGAACTGGGAGGTCGGTAAAAGGATCCAATTATTATTTTATTCCGTTTGCCAACAATGACCTCTGGGCATACTAACTCACAGGAAGTATCTGCTTCAATTTCGCGACAAGTTAAACTACTTCTGACAGCAACAAACACGCCACCGCCAACCGCGTTTAGCCTGTATTTTCGGAACACCGTTAGGTTCTTCGCAAAAATTTCGGTTGAGCTTATATCCGGCTTTAGCCACCTTTCAGTACCTATAACGATTTGAGCATCAGTGCTTTCTATTAGCGCTTGGATCTCTGGTTCTTTCCCAACACAGCTTCAACAATTTACAACTGTTATACCAATGGTTCCTGCATATACGTTCTTCCTGTGTTCAGCCTGCACCCTTTGTGACTGAAGCCCTTCTTGTCTTGTGTTTTCCCGAGACCCTCTAACCTAAAAAACCGCCCGGTCCACGCCACACCGCCTCCTGCGTATAGTGGACACCTGACCTATTCAGCGGAACCCGAAACCCAACCACCCTTTGGCGCAAGTCGAAGAATCTGCAGCCTACACGGTCGCAGAACCGTCTGGGCCTCTGATTCAGACCCTCCACTCGGCTCTGTACCAAAGGTCCGCAATCGGTCCTGTCGACTATGCTGCAAATGTTCATCTCTGCTTTCATCTTGAAACCAAGACTGGCGGCCTTTACCACTCCTGTTAGTAGCTCGAAAACAGGAGGAATCTCTTATGGTCCAAAGTGGCACACATCATTGGTACCGACGTGAGCCACCACCTGCAGATGGCTGAACCCTGTGCTTTTCATGGCATCCGGGAGAACCCTTTCCACATCTGGAATGACTCCACCCGGTATGCACACAGAGTGCACATTGGTTTTGTTACCCTTCCTGTCAGCCAAGTCCCTAAGGGGCCCCATAACGCGCCTTTTGTTGGAGCTCCCAACTACCAATAATCCCATCCTCTGCGATTTCCCAGATCTTGCAGGCTGAGTGGTTTCCTCTGAAACAGGACAGGCGACAGCATCTGGCTCAGCGACAGTGTCAGCCACAGACAGCACCTGGAACCTGTTTGTCAGACAAACCGGGGAGGCCTTACGTGCGGCCACCTGGGAAGTCTTTCGCTGCCTGCTTCGCCCCAGGGCGACCTCCCACTCGACCACAGGTGAGGGGTCAGCCTCAGTGCGAGCAGTAGAGGCGTTGGCCACCGGTGAGGAGCGGTCGGAGGACTCTGAAGCTGAGAGCGAAGTGTCACCAACTCGGCTCGCATCCACACAAAACACTGGCAATTGTTTCGATGGTAACAGTTTCTTGTGTTAGTACTTTGGGTTTTAATGGTAATGTGTGTGCGCCATAGCAGCTTAACTGTACTTCACACAGAAAACAATGGTAAAAACTTGATCGGCTAGAGCAATCAGAAATAATTTCACATAAAGAAAAAGCTTCTGAAAACTTGTTGAATGAATAAACAGAGGTTAGCAGTCACAATTTTTTCAGTAATTTTATAAGTTTCTTTTTTCCTTAGAAACAAGTATTTAATAATGTAACCCTTTTCACAAAATACAGTCACATTCACCACATTCACAATCTAAGAAAATTGATGTACATAAAAATGTAACATCTTGTAAATAATATCTGTGTATCTGTAAAAATGCAGAGTCTTCATGATCGAAATTCTCTGACTTGTTTTGAATTGTGTTCGATAATGTGCTGCATCAAAATGTTTCTGCAAATGTTGTGTTTTTTTAATAGAAAGTGTGTGTCTATACATAAACATTCTCCAGAACCATATACCTACCACTAGAAACAGTAAGTTACTTTTCGATTTATCATTGTTTTATAAATTTATATTTAATAATGTGGCATTTTTTAATATAACAGCCCTAGAATTAAACGAAATGTGAAGTTGATGTAGACTGTCAAAGCGCCTGAATATGAGTCCCCAGGTCTCGAAATGCATCGTACATTTTAATAAAATCACGATTTGAGGCTGAAATCGGCTGTTCTTTATTGTTACGAAAGTTATACAGCCACAGAAGAAACACTGCAAACACTTCTCACACTCAGTTTCATATACTCTTGTTTCATTTCAAGGTTTAATTCTTATTGTCTGCGGGTCTTATAGTAATGCCAATGCTGCTTTGGAGGAACTGTTCGACCATTGCAGTCCAATATTTTGATTTCCTCTTATGCAGCCATTGAACTAACTGGACTGCTGGTAGCACTTTCGAACTCACGAGTTACTCCTTCCTCTGATTTCATATGACTTTTCTACAACCTCCCACCGCAACGCTCGACGGTTCCTTGCCACAAGTAAGTGCGGTGTGCTTGGTTGCTGCGGTTGTTCCTTCGCGCTTCCATTTCAGAATTGACATCAACATTGCTAAGCTTTATAAGGGTTGAAATATCCCAGATGGATATGCTACTCAGATGACATCCAATGGTTAATTCACTTTGTAAGTCAGAGTTCTGTCTACCGACCATTTCTGCCGTTTCTGTTTCTCTACTGCCTGCTTTTACACTAGCGGGTCCACCTGTCATGACATCTACTGGTCAATTCCGCATTAGGTAAGGATGTCCGGATACTTTTGATCAGACAGTGTATGTGGACAGCAGCGACCAAACTTCTGTCCGTCAAACGTTGCTGTAAGAAATACTGTGCCAGCTGGAGTGGCCGAGCGGTTCTAGGCGCTTCAGTCTGGAACCGCACGACAGTTACGATCGCAGGTTCGAATCCTGCCTCGGCAGGGATGTGTGTGATGACCTTAGGTTGGTTAGGTTTAAGTAGCTCTAAGTTCTAGGGGACTGATGACCTCAGCTTTTAAGTCCCATAGTGTTCAGAGCCATTTGAACCATTTTAGAAAAACCGTACAGGGCGTGAGTCGAAGTTGAGAGATGACACACCCGAACAGTGGCTCATTTAAGACGATGATCATCAGTCGCCACAGCTATAATACCGCTGTATTTCTGTAATTGACACATTTTAGTTAGTATCTGTCATTATTCTACTCGTATGAGTATTACGTGGGGTAAGGGTATGTACCTGTTCCTAATTACAATCTGTGCGTCATTACGTTAATGAAATATTCCGAAAATTTATAATGAAATTGAGCCACTAAATCTGTTTCCAGCAAAGATGATGTTTGTACTAACTAAACATTAATTTACTTAGTCATTTAACTGGCTCAACAATTAAACAATTACTAAGGACTTACAACTTTGAAATCAGAAAGTAACCAGCGCTATTCCAGTAATTTGCAGTTATTTTATTTTCGGAGCGTTACTCTGACACAAATTTTTCATGCTTGTTGAACGTTTTCTGTGAATTATTGAGTTCACTGAACTGAGCTTGTGGCTGGGTATGCAGTATCTTGACGCTGAATCATTGTTATGAACGGCGTACTGTTTTGTGTGTTGATAAAAAAATGTGACTTTAACAGCTCTGGTCACGTTTGGCAGTCCAAATCTGTAACGATCAGTGCTAATGTATCGTGCTACATGCACAGTGTCATGTGCATGCAGCACGGTATTTAAATAATTCATGTGCACATCACAGTATGAGAGTCACTCCAAAAGAAATGCACACTATTTCTGTAAAAATACAGTTTTCATTCTGCAGTTGTGAAAGTTTTACAGTGTGTAGATACATTATTCCCGCTTGTTTTCAAACTTAGTTCCTGTTCCCGTGAGTGGTGCCGTCACAGCATGTCTTCAAGATGGCTGCTACACTTGACGTTCGTCAGAAGCACAGTGCTGTCATAGAATTCCTGTTCTGTGAAAACGAGGCAATGGGAAACATACACAAGAGGTTGAAAAAGGTGTACGGAGTTGCTGCTGTCGATCGCAGTACAGTTAGTCTGTGGGCAAACTGGTTACGTGATGAAAGCGGGCACGGCAATATTGAGGACTGCCCTTGCAGCGGCAGGCCTCGTACTGCACACAATCCAAACAATGTGCAGAGAGTTAACGAATTGGTGACTGCTGACAGACGCATCACAGTGAACTAACTGTCACTCTACGTTGGGATAGGGGAAGGAAGTGTATGCAGAATACTGAAAGTGTTGGCATTAAAAAAGGTTTGTGCCATTTGGGTTCCCAGGATGTTGACAGTGGCTCACAAAGAAACAAGAAAAACGGTATGCAGCGAACTTTTGGAACAGTACGAGAATGGTGGAGATGAATTTCTTGGAAGAATTGTGACAGGTGATGAAACATGGCTCCATCATTTTTCACTAGAGACGAAGAGGCAATCAGTGGAGTGGCATCATGCAAATTCACACAGGAAGAAAAAATTAAAAACCACACCTTCTGCTGGAAAAGTTATGGCTATTCTGTTTTTCGATTCCGAAGGACTCTTGCTTCTGGACATCATGCCAAGTGGAACCACCAGAAATTATGATGCATATGTGACGACACTGAAGAAACTGCAAGCTCGACTGAGTCGTGTTCGACCACATCGGCAAGAGCAGGATGTTTTGCTGTTGCACGACAATGCTCGGCCACATGTCAGTCAAAAAACCATGGAAGCGATCACAAAACTCGGATGGACAACACTGAAACACCCGCCTTTCAGTCCTGTCCTGGCTCCATGTGACTATCATCTCTTTGGGAAACTGAAAGACTCTCTTTGTGGAACAAGGTTTGAAGATGATGATTCCTTTGTTCACACTGCCAAACAGTGGCTCCAACTGGTTGGAATTTTCTCGTGCGGGTATACAGGCGCTGGTTGCAAGATGGCGTGAGGCAACTGAGACGGATGGAAATTATGTGGAGAAATGAAAATATTGTTCCTAAAGGATGTATCTACACACTGTAAAACTTTCAAATATGTAGGATAAAAGATACATTAAAAAAATAGTATGCATTGCTTTTGGAGTGACCCTCGTATCTACCTTTTTGAAAATTTGACAAGAAGTGATACTATATTTAAGTACAGTAGTACTGGGAAATTTACGTCTTGCACAAATAACTTTCGTTTATTTCTGAATAATGTGAACTACTGCTGGGATGATTAAATATTTATATAGTGCTACTTTCCACAATGGACTGGCGACCATTTTGTTTTCTAGTAATTATTCTTTTCCCTAGGATTTTTGGCAAATGGTGAGCGCCTCTACCATTTCCTCCTCTTTGTGACATACCTTAGATGTAACTAAAATCTGAAGGTACTGTTCTTCTTAAAGATTAGTAGGAGAAGAGACTACCATTTTTGGCAGTAGGTGTACATTATTCATTTTGTTTCGGCTGTAAGGATCCTATAACCTTATTCTGAAAAGTTTAGATGTACAGTCACACGGTCCTTGTGACTTATCCAGTCTGGGTGCTGCATTGTTACAACTATGGGTGTTAGTGGGGTCAACCCAATCTTACTGCCACTTGTACAGCTGACTGGGATCTATCGAACAAAACTTTTGCAAGTCAATCGCAAATAGGGCGCACCTGACCTAGATACAAAGGATGGACAAAAATGAAGAAACGCTACAAACTCAACAGGTTGCAGTGCCTAGTACGGTTTGAGAAACCAGCTGGCATTCAAAACAGCTTACAGTCATCTCAGAATGGATAAATACAGGTCCTATACTGTTTTTGAGGGATGCTTATACCACTTTTTCTGCAAAATAGTGGCAGTTTCGGGTAAGGATGAGGGAAGTGGATAGCAATCACGTACCCGTCTCTCCACAACAGACCACAAAGTCTTAATTATGTAAGAGATCGAGTGACTGTGGAGGCCACGAAAGACGCGACAATTCATCCTCGTGGTCACAAAACCAGCCGTAGACAATGCGAGCTGTGTGAACAGGGGCCCTGTCATGTGGGAACACAGTATGTGCTATGGGGTAGACATGATCCGCCATAACAGTCACATAATACTTGCCAATAATGCGACCTTGCAGTGTAACCATGGAACCCATGGAACACCACAGTACAGCTGCCAAGATCTTCACCGATTCACCGCCGTATTTGACGCTTGGGACGTAAACTTGGTCAGAAGTTGTAAACAGTGCGAAACAAGGCTTATCACACCAAATGATATTATTCCGTTTTTCCACAGCCCAGCTTTTATGGCTTCTGCACCGCGTTTTCCTGTTACGGGCAACTGCATCACTGTGGAGTGGTTTGAAATTGCAGACCTCCCTGAAAATCTTAGCTTCTGAAGTTCCCTTCGTGTAGTTTCGCTGCTGACAGAATGCGCGAGTGCGACATTCCGTTCTGCAGTGACTTTTGCAGCTGTCGTCGCCTTATTTTTCGTAACAATCCTCTTCAATAGCCGTTAATAACGACCACACTTTTTTCCGCTTTCCACCAGACACTTGAGCTTCTTTGGTTACGGAAGTACTCCCCGCATACAAGCACCAACAATTTTCTTACGTTCGAATCACTCAGATCCGACGTAATGCACTCACAACTGCACAGAGAACTGTTCTCGTCACAACTGACGCAACGTGTTGAGGACATTACACAGTTGCCGTTCACGGTGAAATACAGCAGCGCAACCAACAGGATTGGCTAGCACCTACATACACCGTACGTTCAGGAATGAATATTATGCAGTGTTTCCATATTTTTGTTCAACCCCCGTATTGCTTCTCTTAAAGCTTGACCCGACAGGTTAGCCGAGAGCGCTAATGCGCTGCTTCCTGGGCTCATGTACGCGCGCCGGCCCCTGTTCGAATCCCCCTGGCGGCTTAACGACGGAGGCCGGTGTGCCGGCCAGCCTTGAATGTGGTTTTTAGGCGGTTTTCCACATCCCACTAGGTGAATACTGGGCTGGTTCCCACTTTCCGCCTCAATTACACGGCTCGCAAACGTCTGAACACATTTACACTATTCAATGGATTACACTAGACACAGACAATTGGGGTACACTAATTCCGTCCTGGGGGTTATGGCGTGGCGGCAGGAAGGGCATCCGGCCACACCTTAAATTAACCTTGCCAATTCCGATTAACCCGATTAACCATGCCGACCCTGCGTAATTGCGGGAATAAGGCACAAGGAAAAGAAAGAAATAAAAGACCTGCTTTTCTTAAAGTTTAGTAAGAGAGGAGACCATCATTTTTAGGAGTCTTTACCCCGCTTCGTCTGCACAGAAGCAACTACCTCATTTCCGAAATTTTAGAATAACAGTCACACGATCATTGTGGTCTAAGCAATTGGGGTGCGGGACTGTTACATCACTGGGCAATATTCGGGCCCATCCGACGTTACTTTCGCTTGTGTTGAGCTTCCAAGGTCCAGTACAGCGGCCTGGGATCAATTAATAAAAACTTTCGCAAGCCAGTCGCATATTTGTAAAGACGACAGTGGGATGCACCTGACCTAGATAAGCCCGACCTTGTCTGTGGTGGTTTGCAGTCGTGCACTGCGGCCTGCATGGCGGAAGGGCCGAGCCGACAGCGGATGCGCTCGCCCCTTCCTTTCGTCGTGTCTCTTCGTAATTGTGAGTACTGTGAAAATGTACTTTTCTAGGAAAACATCTTTGAGGTGTAAATTTGAGAGCAATATTGTAGGCATATTTCCATTCTTCTTTTGGTATTGGTTGAAAAAAAAATCTGAATGATGAGGAATTTTTTCGTGCTTAAACTAATAACGTGACACAAAGTGTAATTGTGAAGTGTATCAGTGCTAAAGGCTGTGAAAGAATAGCACAAAATACGAACAGTACCAGTTAACTTAATGTCGATGATGGTTCAGTAGGCGAATTTGTGGGGTCCTGCCCACTTATCTCGTATAGGGTGCCTCAAGGATGCCCCTTTCTCGGATAGCTATACAACAAAGCAAGAAAATCACATTAATGTTTTTTATTACACTAAAATAGATAGACAATACTTAACTTTGGTTTACAATTGTGTCGCAAACTATGGGTGACATGCAAATTATCAATGTCTATCGCTGTATACTACGTGGTTTCTAGTCCGTGTCTGCTAGTGTTCGTCTTCTGCCGTCCGGTCTAGGCTGGCAGGAGCGGCGATTGTATTCGCTTCGGCTAGAGGCCGCTGCTGTCTAGATGCGTTCCTTGTCAGCGAACAGTTGGCTGACGCCGTCTCACAGCCTTCTCCCCTTTTGCGTTCTTCATCTTCGTGCCATCGCTTGTCGCTACGCCGGAACAGTAGTTGCAATTACTTCTGCAGGTTTAGGTTTACCATCTGTCAGAATTTATAATTGGGACTTTGAATTTCCATCTGATAAAATACGAGATAGTCAGAAGATTTGCGCCACTTTCTACTATGACAGGAAGGGTGCACGGTCATATAAATGTATGTATCGGAAACTAAATGCAATCACAATATGCGGAGTGGATTTGAAGAATCATATCCCGTCCTATATGTTTACTTATGCCTAAAGAGCGTATGTAAAATATGAAACTCAGCAACATATTTGTTCACTTTGCAACTCAACGAACAATTTGTGGGATTCTCCTGGTCGCAGAACGGCTGTACAACTTCCTAGTGACAGACCACCAGCGGACAAATACGTACGCAACTATTTCGTAAAGGCGAAAAGAAATCAGTGCATCGTATAATATCGTCAACGTTAAAACGACATCTTTTCCTTTAACGCAGAGAAGGAGAATTAGGACCGTGGCATGATAAAAGGTCACATATTTTCCCTTACCGCAGAGAGAAGGATTAGGAAAGTGAGATGTTAAAAGGTCACGAGTTTCCTTGCCCTTGTATCGATCGCAGAAGGAAGTAAAAGCGCTACCTACTGATCTAACAGCTGCGATTTTGAAACAGATGCCGTCATAGAGCCAGTAGATCTCACATCAGTCACGTCTTTGACTATGTTAGGTTACGTTACTCGGAATACCGTCATATAACAAACAGGATAAGACATAAAACTCCCATAAATGTTGCCAATGTGTATATGGTTCAAATAGCTCTGAGCACTATGGGACTTCACTGCTGAGGTCATCAGTCCCCTAGAACTTAGAACTACCTAAACCTAACTAACCTAAGGATATCACACACAAGAACCTGCGACCGCAGCGGTCGCGCGGTTCCAGACTGTAGCGCCTAGAACCGCTCGGCCACTCTGGCCGGCCAAATATGTATAAATAAATGCTCCATCAATACGTAGTGAACAGGATGCTAAGCAAATATACCGAGAGAAACTGGACAAATATATGGGCAAATGTATCCAATAAACAGTAAATTCTTAAAGTGCAGTCAGTTTTGTATGAGCTAGTGAATGAAAAAATAGCAAGAAATGAAACGCTTAAACAATGCGAAACAAGTAACTTCTCATACTACGGTGAAAAAGACAATGTGGAGTACGGATTTGTCTGCGTCAATTATGAACAGATACGGCTGTGGACAAGAATTAAACCTGTTTTAATGCGTAGAACAGGGCAAGGCATTTGCAGACAATGGAAGTTTTAAAACAATCAGTTGGAGAGTTTTGTTAATTTTCTAAGGATAGAATGTCACAGAATAAAAGAATTTCAAAATTACAATGCCACATATCAAAAATACTTGTAAGTTATTATACAGTAAAAAATTAGTATATAAAAATTGTTTCTAGGATGAAGGCATAATTCCTTTCGCTTTCGACGTTTTTTCAAAATTATTTTACTTTTTTTTATCTAGATGAATGAATCCACTTTGTTCCGAATGTTTAAGATTTTTGTCATAATAAATCAAGAGGGGCATGAAAGGGAAGTAGTGGTTGGGAAGGGAGTGAGACAGGGTTGTAGCTTCACCCCGATGTTATTCAATTTCTATATTGAGCAAGCAGTAAAGGAAACAAAAGAAAAATTCGGAGCAGGAATTAAAATCCACGGAGAGGAAATAAAAACTTTGAGATTGGCCCTTGACATTGTAATTCTGTCAGAGACAGCAAAGGACTTGGAAGCGCAGTTGAAAGGAATGGACAGTGTCTTGAAAGGAGGATATAAGATGAACATCAACAAAAGCAAAACGAGGATAATGGAGTGTAGTCGAATTAAGCTGGGTGATGCTGTGGGGATTAATTAGGAAATAATATGTTTAAAGTAGTAAATGAGTTTTGCTATTTGGGGAACAAAATAACTGATGATGGTCGAAGTAGAGAGGATATAAAATATAGGCTGGCAATGGGAAGGAAAGCGTTTCTGAAGAAGAGAAATTTGTTAACATCGAGTATTGATGTAAGTGTCAAGAAGTCGTTTCTGAAAGTATTTGTATGGAGTGTAGCCATGTATGGAAGTGAAACATGGACGATAAATAGTTTAGACAAGAAGATAATAGAAGCTTTCGAAATGTCGCGCTACAGAAGAATACTGAAGATTAGAGATCACATAGCTAATGAGGAGGTACTGAATAGAATGGGGGAGAAGAGAAATTTGTGGCACGACTAGAAGAAGGGATCGGTTGGTAGGACATATTCTGAGGCATCATGGGATCACCAATTTGGTACTGGAGAGCAGCGTGGAGGGTAAAAATCGTAAAGGGAGACCAAGACATAATAAGCTCCATTCTCCTTGGAGATTATATTGGTTAATTAATGATTATTATGTTACAATCCTCCTGTTGTAGTTGACCGTGCATATCGAGACTTCGTTCATTGTTAAATGCAATGGTGTGGTACTAACTGATGGAGACGCATTAAGAACTGGTAAAATTTAATTTATTTCCTTTATCACACAGCATAAACATACACACACTATAATTCAAACTGTGTGCCACTACTATTAAACATAGAGATAAGTCCTTCGCTACGCAACCGCCTTTGGCTCACGTAGCCTACACCTTTCACAGCCTCTGAACAACTGCCTCTGCTTGCGACTCTCTCTGCGCCACTGGTAATTGTCGCCCTCCATAGAACAACCACTTACAGATACTACACACCAGTGCCCTCACAAGATGGATACACTAAGCAGATTCAGAAGATGTAGGTTGCAGTAGGTACTGGGAGATAAAGATGCTTGCACAGGATAGAGTAGCCTGGAGAGCTGCATCAAACCAGTCTCTGGACTGAAAACCACATCAACAACAAACCAAGTAATGAAAGCGGCTCCAGTAACTGACATATATTTTACGTAAGTCCACGAGTGGGCTTGTCCTTCACCTCCTTGCCATTATCAAGTGGACGTTGTGCTGTTGCGAAGCAGCGTCAAATTATTTGACTGACGCGGGGTTCACCTTGTTAATAACCATCACAGAAGGTGCTAAACATACGCACCATAAGTGCTGTGGCCGATCTATCAATCTGTGACACACTTGTAGCAGCTCTGGTCGAGAACCAACAGCAGTGGCATTTTGAGTGTTCTGCTGTATCTCTTCCAGTGTATGAGGATTATTTAAGTACAACTAAATTTATATGGAGACATTTGAGTCTCATCTTTATCTACGATAATGATGGAAGCTGAAGAAATGAATTAAAATTTGTGCTGTGGCTGGGACTTGAACATTGGTCTTCTTGGTTACTAGGCAGACATACTAGCCAGTACATCACCACAGCATTATAAATGGGAAAATAAGGTGAAGATGTGAACTGAAGTTTGTGTTAGGGAGGGCATTGGAGTAATGTAGTTCGTGCAGGTATGTTAGCTGTAATGCTGCGGCTGTAATGGCTAGCATACCTGCCTAGTAAGCAAGGAGTCCCAGGTTCAAGTCCAAGCTATGACACAAATTTTGATTCATTTTTTCAGCTTCTATCATTATTTAAGTGCCTCTGATCCTTCAAATTGTCCCACAGTTGAAAATAAAAGGGAGAGAGACAAGGTGGTCAAAGTATTCAGGAGATTGCACTGCCTCTGCTGACTGTCCTCTGCTGACCGAGCACCTCATGCACCTAGTGACAAGTTTGTCAAACCAATATGTGCTGTTGCTCCACTTCGCTGATATTTTCCATAGAGTCTTTCTTCTTGATATATGGCTTAAAGACTTTCTAGGCATACCGATTAGTACTAAAAGTTTGGTGAAACAATTATGTTGCAATGTGGACAACAGGCAAAGTGAACTAAACACCAGTCCTAAGATTATGCAATGGCTTTTTGACGCACTGACAGGGGTTTTCTGATGCTTAATGGCATATGTTCTGTGAGTTTATATATCTTGCAGGCTGATCCAGGCCTCATCTGAAGAAATGGAAAACTGAGGATCCAAAAGTCCGACTACTACTTTATTCAGAAACCACCGACTGAAATCAACACGCAAAATTTTGTCTGGATCCTTCAATCATGCATAACATTTAATTTTTAAGGACACAGACACAGATCCTTTTTGATAATGTTTCGACGCGACGGTCTCTTGACACCCGCTTGCACAGATAAATGGCGTTGAGATTTCGTGTGAGACTATTCCACGCTTTTCTTCAGCTAGGAAATGTTTTCTGGTGTTTAAATTCTTTTTGCGTACGATTCTTATTCGCTACAGAGCCCGTTACCGACCATTTTGCTCTACGTTTTGCATTTCATATTTTGCTGAATGTTTTGGCAGTACACCTCCAGTATTAAAACTCATGCACCAACAGTTCTGCACACATTTTCCACGAATTGTGCTTCCCGTAACACACGACAACGACAGCACACGCTGTTTTATCGAGAGCACAATTTAGTGATGCACTCTGTGGGTCTCACCAAACATAAGTGCTCCTCTCAGCCTCTCAAACGCAATAACACAGCGTAGGATTTGGCACAGAGCGTGTAGGAGTTGCGCGTGGACAGATACGCGACAACAATCGATTTGTACATCGAAATCACAGTTTTCACTATTTTCTGTGATGGGCAGTTCTGCTGTTCATTGACAAAGGTCAATTCCGCGTTAGTTTCATAAATATTTTTGCGCAGTTTTCATTTTCAACAATCTGTAAAAGAAAATATCTCTGTATATAAAAGGCAATGTTCCAACTGACTGACTCGCTGATTCGTCATCGAACAGCCGAAATCACTGAGAACAGAAATGTATAATTTGGAAAGGGTTTTAATCCTACACTACACGCAGGATTTTGTGCACCTCTCCTAAGGGGGTGAAAGGCTTTTCGAAAATATGTCGCTATGTTTAAGCTAGAACTAAGGAAATTGACTTTTGGTTTCTATGCCAAAAATAAAAAATACGTATTTCACCATTTAAAAAAATTAACCATGAAGTGGGTAAAGTAGTGAGTGGAAGTTGCTTTGAAGATAAATCATTATTGAAGAACTACTAACGCAATTTTAAAACTACATCTATGAGCATTGGTAGTCCTTCCTTAGAAATAAAAAAGTCCATGTCTTTTCTTTTTTGTTTTTGATACTTCGATCCCCCTAAGGGAATGAAATAGAGGGGAAGAAAAGTATTATGAAATTATTTCCTTATGAAAGCATTTTCAAAGTTAAGCCATAAAAATTTGTATTTGGCTTCTCTCCTAGAAATTAAAATAAAATAGCAATTCAACCCCTAAGGGAGTGAAATAGTGGATGAAAATTTTTAAGAAAACATTTCGTTATATTAAAGAAGTTTTTAAGCTAAACCTATGAAAACTGTTATTTCACTTTTCGGTTAGACATAAAGAAATGTGTGTTAGGGGATGAAAGGTGTTTCAATTAGCGAACAACATAAAATTTCGGTTATGGAAAAAAAGAACAAAAATATCAGTGCAGACTGCACAATCTACACAAGCGAAGCAGTGGGCGCCAGGCTAGCCAGTAATATACAGTAATGGAATAACAGCGCCTTCTGAACGTAGAGGCACTGATGATAATGATAAAAAAATCAGCTCATCTTGCTCGTAGAGTCTACATGTACAATTCTGTATTATAATATTAGGGTCAGGATAGTGTACCAAGGAACGCATGACATATCCTAAATCTATAGGCCGATTTTAGAATCAACTGAAGGAATGCGAGCTAGAAGCCGAAAAAAAGCAGTTTACAGCAATTTTGGCTGTTTTTGTTGTGGTGAGACTTGAGATTGTGTTTCCTGAAGCTTTTTTAAATCTTAGGAATTTTACATATTCAAGTGATATATACTGTATTAATACTGTTTTCAAGATATTGTTAATTGTTCAATTACGGACTTTAATGATGTCTAAAATTCTATACATTTTCAAATGTAGTTATATAACGTGTGGATGGTTAAGCCATACTTGTTCAATCGTGCACCATATTTCACCTTGAAACAGAACAGGTTTTAAAATGGAACACGCGATATTTGAAAACGCACTGAGTTTCCTTAATGTCGTAACAATTTTCCGTGTCTTGAAAATGGAAATTTGTGTTACCTGCAAATAGTTTCTACTTCAAAATGTTTTTAACTTGTAACTGGTGTTTGATAATACTTCTTTGTAATTTGATTTCACTTACGGTTTATTTGTGCACAGGAGAATAATACAGTAACACACAGACTGCTATATAGAATACCGACAAGATCTTCTTGACTGCAAAACTTTTAAATTTAAATAGATTATTTGTTCCTAGGGACATAACCATGTTATACATTGAAACAGTAATTTTTTCGTATTCGGATAAACATTACGTTTCCAGAGTAGTTTTTCTAATTTCAGAAAAAGACTGCAGTACACACAAAGTGAAATATACCTTTTCAAAAAGGAGTAAGAAAACATATTAGGTTGAAAGCGGAAAAGTCTGGAAAATGTATAGCACAGCACTCTCTCTACGTAAAGATTAGGAGCCGACAACAATAAAGAGAGAGGAGGAACCTTAGTTATCGGACAGGAAAAAGAAGAAGGAATTTACTTTTTATCGCAGAAGAAACCGACGCCGAGGATGTCGAAATAAGTGAGCGTAAGAAAATAATAAATAAATAAAAGTAATTAAGAGTGTTGACAAACCGCCTCATGATATTTACGACCTCCTGACTCCATTAATAAACTTATTGTTTTAACAAACAGGTTTCACAATACGGGAACTTCAATTTGGAATTAGCTTTAGCACGTCTCATACCTTCGCGACACATCAGACTAAAAAGGGAACACTATTCGCCCCTCATGAAAAGTGTTCGTGCGGTAGCCATCTTTATTATGTTCAAGTATTGATATCTCTTTATCTGGACGATGCTGCCACCTAGAGAACACCTAGACAACACACTGTTAGGAACATGATTACCTACTTATAGGCTACTGAAGATTTTTTTTTTCACGTTTTCAGTATACAGTTACATTTTCTATTTCAGCCGGGATAAATAAATACACGGACGCAAAACATCACAGCACCCAAAAATTACTCATGTAGAGTTATGAAATTACGGGAATACACTTGTCTAGATGACATATTTAAGCGATCAACATTGCAGCGTAACAGGTTAATGCAAGCGCGACATGAGTTATTGCAAATGTGAAATTCGGTGTCGCCGCCAGAACGTTAAATGCAAGCATGAAATCGTTTATGCATTGTGTTGTACAGTTGCTGCATGTCAGTTTCTGAGATGGAGTTCCGTGCTGTTGCACTTGGCCGGTCACTACAGGGACTGTTAAAGCTGTTTGTGGATGATGCTGGAGTTGTCGTCCGATGATCTCCCATGTGTGCTCGATTGGCGACAGATCTGGTGATCGAGAAGGCCAGAGAATGTTGGGTTACAACAGTGGTATGGGGCGGGTGTTATCCTGTTGGAAAACGTACCCTGGAATCCTGTTCGTGAATGGCAGCATAACAGGTCAACAGGTCTAATCACCACACTGGCGTACCAATTTGCAGTCAGGCTGCGTAGGATAACCACTAGAACGTTCTCACTCTCATACAAAATTCTAGTACCACACGACACGGAATTTGAATCCGCGCCAGATGTCATGGACGTCGAAGACCCATAGAGGTCTCTGCACCATCGCGGAGTAATCTGTGGCGGCGTGCACCCCCTGACCCGCTTTTAGTGTGATGGTGCCACAGCGGAACACGGGGTTCCAGCGGCAAATAATGGCGCCCCCGATAGCCTACTTAAGCACCTACCTCTCACTCAGCCAGCTCCTTCCGCCTCCCTCCCCCCCCCGGGCTTCCCCTACCCCCCTACCTTCTTTCCTCCCCCTCCCATCTCCTCAGCCACTGGCATCTACACACTCCCCTTTCCCTCCCCCCCCCCTTCCCCCTTCTTTCCCTTTTGGCAGGTCACCGGACTCGTACACGTATAGTGAACTTTCGCGCGCCGGTAATCATCGCCTAGTGTTTGTGTGTGCCGTCGTGTTCATGCTCAAGTGTTCCAGTGTTTATTCGTTTGTGCTCCAACGTCCGCGTGTGTCATCTGTCATCTCTGTGCGTGTCCACGCGTCTGAAAATTTTTATTCTGGACTCTGCGCCCGTGAACGGCTCCGTGTGTTTTAATTTTGTATGTCTACGTTTGTATATCCACCATGTCTGTTCTGTGATTGTCTTCTTTTGTATCATTAGCTTTATCTGTAGCCGAAGAGCGGTGTAGTATGCCGCTGCTGGCCTACTTGTATCAGGTGTGAAATTAACAATAAAGGAAAAAAAAAAAAGCTCAGCCAGCCAGTCTAATCTCACGTACGTCTATTGACACATCGCCTCGTGTTAGACAGCTTACTTACATACTCTGTGTACGAGTGGACGTGTTTGTTAGGTTTCCTTGTGACTCTGTTGTTCCGGCTTGTTGTTGTTCGTTCTGTCCTTCGTTGGTGGTGTCCGTCCTCTGTTCGTGGTCGTGCGGTAGCGTTCTCGCTTCCCACGCCCGGGCTCCCGGGTTCGATTCCCAACGGGGTCAGGGATTTTCTCTGCCTCGTGTTGACTGGGTGTTGTGTGATATCCTTAGGTTAGTTAGGTTTAAGTAGTTCTAAGTTCTAGGGGACTGATGACCATAGATGTTAAGTCCCATAGTGCTGAGAGCCATTTGAACCATTTTGTCCGTCCCCTCTGTTGTGTTGTTGTTGGCGGGCCTCTCCGCGGGTCCCGCCACGCTTTCCGTCATTTCTACACCGCGACCGTCCCGGTCGCAGTTACAACAGAAATCGCACCCCAGGCCATGATTCCTGGTGTCGTACAGGTTGGTTCCAGGCCTTCATCTGATCTCCTTCTAGCCAGCACACAGCTATCACTGGCACCGAGGCAGACACAGCTTTCACCAGGAAACACAACAAACCTCCTCCCTGACTTCCAGTGAGCTCTCGCTTGTCACCACTGAAGTTGCAAATTGCGGTGGTTTGGGGTCAATGGAATGCACGCCACAGGGCACCTGGTTCGGATCTGTCCTTGAAGTAACTGATTTACAACAGTTTATATGTGTCATTGTGGCGCCAACTGCTGCTCAAATTGCTGCTACTGATGCAGTATGATGCGCCAGAACTATACGCCAAACACGAAGATCTTGCTTTCAATAGTGCCACGTGGCCGTCCAGACCCCGGTTCTCTAGCGATCGTACATTCTCGTGACCACCTCTGCCATGAATCATGCACCATTCCTGCCAAGTCTTTCCGCAGTATGCAGAAGGAACATCCAGCTTCTCCCAGGTCTATTACTGGACCTCGTTCAAATTCAGTGTGGTGTTGGTAATGGCGTCTTTGTTGACTCTCTTGTGCGACTGGCGCGAAATTTCAATAGATATCATCTTTCAGATGTAGAAACGCGGCTATCAGCTTTAATTTATGTCGCAAAACTCCTCTTTGGTGTCGAGATTTTTTTCTGTCAGTGTAAACGTCGATCGTTGATATCACTGCCAGATTCGAATTCAAAAAATTGATAACTGTTTCAGTGAAATAGATTTTGGATTTCCCCTCTTTGCTGAACACATCAGTTTAGATCCACCCGTACAGCTTAAAGCGCACGGACTAGCTCATCAGGTAGGAAGGCAAGCCCCACCTGGAAGGAATCCATGCTGCATATTAAAGACCGTTGCTCCGGTACACAGGTCAACCTGCGTGTGGTTTTTAGACGGTTTTCCGCTCTTGTTTAGGCAAATACTGAGCTCGTCACAAATCTCCGCCTCAGTAATTACGATAGACAAACAGTTAAAATATTGTAACACACTGAAGAACGTTTACGCGATACAGAAATAGATGGAGCAAACGACTCCTCTCTCTCATGCGAACTGCCGTCTGTGATGACAGGAAGGGTATCTGGTCAAAAGATAAAATGAAATAAATTTGATAAATCACGAAAAATAGATGATCTCTAGAAAAAAGAGAGAGCTCAGTAGAAATATTTCAAATGCAAAATGAAACAACAATAATGTGGGTAGCACAACGGTAAAGCGAAAGGCATTTAAATCCTATATTGTGGAACTGCGTAAACAACGTAACAGGTGTTCTTCATGGAATTATTTTATATATATATATATATATATATATATATATATATATATATATATCTTTGGAGCTAGATTACCAAACAGATAGTAATGTACAAATCGTATTTTTATAAAAAAAAGTCCCTTAAAGAGAAGAATCACTTTTATCTTAAAACTTTTTCAAGCACTGTGCTCTTCAATTTTTTTACTATTTGACATGTCGCTTCAGACTTCATCTTAATAACCTCAGGGCGTCTGTTGCGGACCTGTCCTTGAAGTAACTGATTTGCAACAGTCTTTTGTATATATGAAGATGGTATCTGTTCTTTCGGACATTTGACCATCTTCTTCTGTGCGGATGCACAAACAGTGCCCGAACTCTTACGGGAATCGGCAACACGCCGCAGAGTAATGCGTATAATGGGCAGCGGCACTATGAATATAGTGCGGGACAATAAGTTGGGAATGTGGGTCTCACGGGAGGCGTGCCAGAGATAAGTCCCTGCAGACACACTATCCTCTGTGTCCTCGGTGGCTCAGATAGCCGGCACGGTAGCTCATTGTGTTCGGTCAGAGGGTTAGCTGCCCTCTGCAATAAGAAACTGAGTCAACGGATGAACACTGAACTTGAACGGGTGTCGTGGGACATCAGCACCGAACAAATGCAGCGAACAATATCGAACAAAATGAGAAAAAAAAGAAAAAAATGGATGGAGCGTCTGCCATGTAAGCAGGAGATCCCGTGTTCGAGTCCCGGTCGGGGCACACATTTTCCACTGTCCCCGTTGACTCATATCAACGTCTGTATGCAACTAAGGATATTCATTTAATTGTAATTAGAGTTTTTTGTGTCACTGTGATGCCAACGTTGCTCAAATTGCTGATAGAGATGCAGTACGATGCGCCAGAACTATACGACGAACACAATGGTCTTTCCTGTCAATAGCCTTATTACAAAGTCTCATTAAAAAGCCTTATTACAAAGCACATGGAGTTTCTGCCCTTGCCTCTGTACGCTTATCTAAAGCTCTCGGAAGTTATGGGTTAGTCACGAGATAGCTTGGCTAACTTCCAAACAAGTTCAAAGTATAAACGTTGAATGTAAATCCGCAGGACTAAGCTTGCAACACGGCGATAAGACTTAACCTGAAGTTAGCGTAAAACATTCACTTGGTGAAAAGTTCAGACGCCTGAGAGGGACAAAGGCAGATAAGCTCTGTAAACGTTGGTGGCGATGGGAAACTCGGAAGGAGGCGGTCGAAAAAAACGGCAAAACGGGAAACGGGAAGAGGTAAATATTTGGTGGTGATTGGGGGCGGGGGAACGCTTTCAGCCGGCAGATGGCAGCTACGCACACATGCCTGGCTGAAAGGGCGCAGGGCGGAGCTTAAACCACATTCCTTGCACCGACTATCGCTAACCACTCACGTAAGAACATGAGAAGCTGTCTCTAATGACGCCAAACTTGAAGGGAGTCTATTTTCTTTTCGTCCAGGAGGCAATAACGTGGATTCGACCAAATACATATTATTCGAGTGGCCTAGAAATTGTTTGAGTCCTATCTTTCATACATGCAACATGTCAGAAATACAATGCTTATCCAAAAAACTATGACAACTACCCACCACGACAGAGAATGCTGCTTTGTGGAATTATGGGCCTGGAACTTGCTAAAAAATGAATGGGTGGTTATAAATAAACTGACAGTGTTCCGAGTGCTGTAGTGTATACATCGCAGGAAGCCGAAACATCGAAGGTACGTGGAGTAACTGGTCCGCTTGAGGAGTATGCTGAAACAAATAATAGTTCCACTTTGGGTAACTAGGTGAAAATACGCCTCTGTGTGCAGTCAGAGTGTGAAATGTTGTCAGTTTTGGCGCCAGTGTGCTTTGTGTCGCTTGGAGACACTTGATTTCTCTTGCAAAGTGATTGTTGGTGTAAAGGGTGAAGAAGGTTGAAGTTTCCCGTACGAAACGCAGTGGCTATTGGGAAGAAAGACCGTGCCCTGCTGGTACAGTTGTTTTATCAGAACAGCAGCAATAGCAGCGCTGCATTGAGCGTGAAATCACCTACAGAATCAGCTGTGAAAGTGCCCTTGGACCGTGATTTATTTTCAAAGAATATTCTTAAGAATTTATTTTATTTACTAGCAATTCATCAAGAACATTGACACATTTATTCACACTATGTAAGCATGGAAGTAGTTTTCCACGGAGTAACTGATGAAATCATAACCAAATTCCTTTTAACAAATGGGAATTTTATTCACTTTAATAGTGCCTAAAAGCATTTTTTAAAGAAACAGATTTAAAATTATAATCAGAAAGCACCCTCTAGATATCAAAGCTACAATTTATTCAGAGGCAGAAAGAAACAAGTTTTGACTGTATGAGCTTTCGGGCAGAGAACCTTGCCGTTCCCTTTTGACACGGCCGTAGGTACGACCGCTCACAACAGCCTCTGAAAGACGACACTGGTGCAAATCTGCAACACACCAGATTACTTTAAACTAAAGGTTTTAACAATTTACACAAGCACACAAACTATGCAACCCTCTAGGAGGGATGGAAATGCTACAAAACACTAACAAATAAAATATTAACCTTGCCACCGAAGGTGCAACTTGATTTTAACTTCTAAGAAAGTCTTATGGTGAAAGGGTGGCAACTTTATATACTAAAATGATCATTTATATAAAAGCCCATGAAATGCAATATTATATAAAATTCTATAAGGTTGGCCAAACAATAGTTAAGATGCTCTACAGTACACAGATACCGCCTCTCAAGATCATAGGCAATAATATCAGAGCTCCCAAAGATCAAAACATATTTCAGGTATTAGGCCGTTACACTCCAAGCAATAAATTCGTTAACACACCAAATCCGACAAACATGACAGAGGCAGCTACTAACGTACGGTAGATTGATAGGGAGGTTATCGAACAACCAGAACCGCAGGTTGCTCTAACCGCCCTTACTCCAAAAGGGAAAAACGGACCACCCAATTTATAAACAACCACCTTCCCGAGGGTGGGCAAACGGAGAAGAATGGTGGCACGACCCCAAAGCAAAACGGCTGGTGACTTCACCAAGAAAACAAGTAGAATTTAGCAAGTAAATGAAACAACATATCACCAATCACTTAACTTCTAATAAACTGCGATTTGCCGGCCGAAGTGTCCGAGCGGTTCTAGGCGCTTCAGTCAGGAACCGCGCGACCGCTACGGTTGCAGGTTCGAATCCTGACTCGGGCATGGATGTGTGTCATGTCCTTAGGTTAGTTATGTTTAAGTAGTTCTAAGTTCTAGGGTACTGATGACCTCAGAAGTTAAGTCCCACAGTGCTCAGAGCCGTTTGAACCAAACTGCGATTTCTCGAGAAGACCTGGCGCAACACCCCCAAATCGCTCTCCCGAACCGTCCGCTGCCAGCCGCTTCAACGGACGCAGGAAGGCGCGCCGATCTCCCGTCTCACGGCGTCGCAGCTCGCACCGGCCAGACTGATGTCGTGGGTTGACTCCTGTTGCTCTCGTGTCGACCGCGAAGCCACTACCCCTCGCTATACTCCGCGGCCCACTGGACTCACGTGGCGACTTCACATGCGCCCACGCTCAAGACGGCAAGTCATCTTGTGTCTCAGTGCGCGACCGACCAAACGATCGATCCAACCGCCAATGACCATTGCCTGAGCAGACTCGAGCAGACTGCCGGCCTAACGCGCAGACTCAGATGCAGGAACTAAGCCCCGACCGGGCGACCACTCGCTGAGTTATCTTATTGGCGGAGTGGAAAGACTCTCATTTTGCCAGATTTAAAGATTGATCCGAACGACAGACATACTAGCATTCCGAACGACAGACAGACACTAACTGCCTAACAAAATGCGGACGAGAGACAGACTAGTAAGCTGGGGACGAGAGACTGACCCACACTGACCCACTGGCGAGCTCAAAGCGCCCCTTAAATGCACGTGAACAGGCAACCTTTTCCCCTTTCCCACCGAAGGAGACACCAAAGCTGCGATTTCCACAGCGGCGCTACCGCCAGAAACGGAGGGCGACTGCTTCACACTACGCGCTGCGGCGCGCTCTTCAAAACAGCAATTTTTACCACGGCTGAGCCCTATGTCAATAAATGGGCTAAGGAGTATGACCAAGAAACCTGAAGGAACAGATGAATTAGGTGGCGCAGCAGGGAGAGGCAGGTGGACCATTCAGATGGCAGCTGTTAATGAAGTTGCTGCAGCTATAGCCGTCCCTGCAGCACATGCCTCAAGTTCTGCGGCCAGTGCTCGAGCTATGTCATGGGAATTGTATCTCCCCTGGTCAACAATTCAAAAGACCTTGCGATGCATTTTACAATGGTATCCTTACAAGAATCAGAATGTGCACCAAACGAAACCCCAAAAAAGTGCCTTTGCCCTCCGATTATCGGTAGGCATGAAAATGGATGACAAGTAGCCTGGGTATATTTTTTGAACGGACAAGTCACATTTTACCCTAAATGGTGCCATGAAATCACAGAATCGTCGCAAATGGCGTACTACTTGTGCAGCATCATTCACTACACCCAGCTTATGTGATTGTGTGGTGCGTCTTCACAAGTTTCTTCATTCTTATTCAGTTTTTCGTCGAGTAGGTGACATCACGAGCGCTTGTTACGTGTACAGTGACATTTGCACGTTGTAAGGACCTCGTTGTGCAACACGTGATTCCAGTTTTGCAAGAACACAACTGTGACTGGATCACTGTTTCCATGTAAATTGGGGCAACACCGCATATCGCTTGCCATGAGAAAGATTTGCTTCGAGGAACTTTCGGTAACAACCGCATCATTGTTAGACAATTTCAAGATGTGTGGCCTTCTAGATCCCTCGACCTAAACCCATGTGACTTCTGATTGTGGTAATATCTAAAAGATCATGTCTGTCAAGAGCATATCCGCACTCTCCCTGCTCTGAAGGACAGCATATGACGACGTATCGCTGATGGTGATTTGAGAGAGAGAGAGAGAGAGAGAGAGAGAGAGAGGTGACGGGGAGGGGGGTGGGGGGAGGAACAAATGACGCGGCCCTCGGTCCCATTGAATTAGGGAAGGAGGTCAAGCGTGTCCTTTCAAAGGAACCATCCTGGAGTTTGCCTGAAACGATTTAGGGAAATCACGGAAAGCCGAAATCAGGATGACCGGACGTGGGTTTGAACCGTCGTCCTCCAGAATACGAGTTCAGTGCGCTGAACACTGCGCCACCTCGTTCGGTACTATCGTCTGATTACACCAAATACGCTGCGCGCAACTGTCAGGCATGCTTTTTTGTGGATGCAACATATTGCTGAGTCGGGAGACCACGCCGCAGACATGTGTGACCATGAATGTACCAGAAGCACCGTTATTATGTGTGTGATCGTTTCTCCTCTTTTCTTGCACCCACACAACATTCTGACTGCCTACAGTGCCAGATATTTCAGCTCCTGAAAGAATGAGGAACTATTCCCTGCTTCGGCATACGATCTTTCAGCGTCCTGCTGAATATACAGCCTGCACTGTAGCACTCGGAACATCATGAGTTTAATGACAAGGTGACAATTTTTGAAATATATGGAAGAAAACGTAAATTACAAGCTACGACGTGCACACACTTTATTCGACATGTAAACGTCACTAAACATAATCGGATTTAGATTACGATATATTCATATGCCTGCCATCATTGGCGATGATGTGGCGAAGACGAATAGTGAAATTCTGCTTGACGCGCTGCAGTTTCGGAACATCGATGCTGTCGATGACCCTCTGAATGTCTGTTTTCAGTTCAGGAATGGTTTTGGAGTTATTTCTGTGCACCGTGTCTTTAATACGGCCCCAGTAAAAGGATTCCCATGTGTTCAGATCCGGAGAATATAGCGGCCAATCGAGGCCCATGCCAGTGGCCTCTGGGTATCCTAGAGCCAGAATGCGAAGCCCAAAGTGCTCCTCCAGGACATCAAAGACTCTCCTGATTCGGTGGGTCGAGCACCGTCTTGCATGAATCACATCTTGTCGAAATCAGGGTCGCTTTGGGTAATAGGGATGAAATCATCTGCCAAAACCTTCACGTACCGTTCGGTAGTGACCGTGCCATCAAGGAATATTGCACCGATTATTCCGTGACTGAACATTGCACATCACACAGTCGTCTGTTGAGGATGAAGAGACTTCTCGATCGAGGAATGTGAATTCTCAGTCCCCCAAATACACCAGCTTTGCTTATTGACGAACCTATTCAAATGAATGTGGGCTTCGTGGCTAAACCAAACCATGCATGCGCATACTAATTCCCGCCATGCCACGCTGACAACCACGCAGTTTGAAGGTCCTAACGCAAATTGTTCAGCAGTTATGACGGTTTTATTTCATATAATTCAATAACTGCCAGCCTGTATAGCCACCCAGTATGGAAGTGTAGCAGTTAGAGGTAGAGAAATCTTCTCCCACCGGAATTTCAACTAACGCCCACTCCTCAACGATGAAATCCATACCCTTTCCAACCCTAGTGACAACGCCCCACCTCCCACCACCCTTCCATTTTCTCTTTCCCCTTTCCTCCACCTTGCTGAGTTTAACACTACTCATCATTCCACCCACATCACGATCATTATCATTTTCATGTACCATCAGCATCACTAGTACACCATGGCATCATTCACATTATCATCGGTGATTATATTTTAACTTCAATATAAAATCATCAAACAAGTTTTAAAAACCATCCATATTTGCCACCTATGTGATTTTTATATAAAATCGTTCATTATCATCTGTTTGTAACTATAGTCCGCCAATGTGTTAATACCAAAATCATTCGTTATTGTCATCTTTCACATATTTTAATCCACTTTTAAATATCTGTAACATCCGGGTGAGACCAGTTTTCATCCGCTGCTGCCTCCTCCCACGCCCCTTTTGTGGGAAAATGGAATAACCGTAAAGGGAGAAAAAGAAAGGGGTATCAGTCTAGCGACAGTGAGGGGCCACAAATAGGGAAACACGCTGACGTAAGCGACTTTGACAAAGGGATAACTGTTACGGCCCAGCACTTGGAAACGAGTATCTCAAATGTCATCTTGAAAAATTCTCACTTACATAGTAATTAGATATTTTAAAATAGTTTTAATGAATAACTTTATCACTTTAGAAAGCATTAATTCATTTTCAAATCCGTAATTTCACAGTAGCTAGTGTTACATGAGAAACTGTAAAGCTATTGACTTTGGCCGCTTTCCAGTTCAGTGAGGGAAAGAAGAATAACAAAATTCATTTAAATTTGCATCGATAACACGAAATCAACGGGCGACAGATTAAAGGCATTCAGTACAAGAAGATCGGTAGTTTAGATTCTCGCTCGTTAAAATAAGATTATACGTGGTGTTGAGACTGTGCACTTACGATCGCACGGCCGGGTGGGGTGAGGCTGGTATTGCAATGCTGTTGACCTTGAACTTTCACGAGCAGCCACCGTTCGTTTAGTGTTTCCGTCTGCTTTAGTTTGCTATTGAGCTTGGTTATTGAGGACATTCTTCGGCAGTAGTGGCGCCAACATTGTCTACCTAAGAGTAGACCAGCAATAACGTCGATCTCCTACTGAAATTTAAAAAAAACACAATGTTTTTATATGTTAAAGGAGGTGTTTGGTTATAATGCTATGTCTGTCAAGTTTCTGAATGGTTTCCAGAAGGTCGGAAAGAGGGTGAAGGTTATGACAACCCAGTCGATTTGTGAGTTGACAAACTGAAACAAAAGTTCAGAAAACTAATGAAATTGTATGGAACGATGACCACTGAGCATTAGGATTAATCAAAAATACTAAAAGTAAGTCCTAAGGTGAAGCCGAGGAAAAGAGTGAGGAAAAAGATACTGGATTTGTGGATGAACGACGCATGGATTCTGCATCGGGGCAACGCACCACCCCACAATGCCACAATCTGTGGAACAGTTTTTACCAGACAAGCGCATTCCTTTTCTCAAATACCCTCCGTGTTCATGAGATCTGGCTCTTTGTGACTTTTATCTCTTCTCAGAAGTAAATAGTGAATTGACTGGAACACATTTTGAACTAGTTTGGGAGAATAAATAAATAAATAACAAAAGTGTCTTGGATAAAGGCGGATCCACAAACGCTTATTGTTGTTTCTGTATGCAAAAGGCCGCGTGGGATTAGCCGAGCGGTGTAAGGCGCTGCAGTCATGGACTGTGCGGCTGGTCCCGTCGGAGGTTCGAGTCCTCCCTCGGGCATGGGTGTGTGTGTTTGTCCGTAGGATAATTTAGGTTAAGTAGTGTGTACGCTTAGGGACTGATGACCTTAGCATTTAAGTCCCATAAGATTTCACACACATTTGAACATTTTTTTGTATGCAAAAACGGACCAATTGAAGAGTTTCAAGATAAAATGATCATTTTGAATCTTTTCAAGAGCTAAAAGCAGAAAATACAGAGTTGTTGAAGAAGGTGACAGTGGATGACCTGCAGCATTGCTTTGTACAATGGAAGACACTTACGGAGCGGTGTACAGATTGTGATAGATAGTGGAGAGTAGTAATTGCAGGGTATAAAAGTTAGTTGTGACTTCGTTTGCAATAGGTAACATTTCTCCTTATTTACTTGCTACACCTCATGCAGGAACAGCTAGTTACAGTATGGGTCCGAGAAGATGGTGAAGAAGAACTCTAGAAGAACGAAGGAATAATGAATGTTAAGGAAGAGAAAGTAATAGAATTTACAAAATTTAAGCTCACACGTCGTCCCCAGAACGTTTCAACGAGGAAAGAGCAGTAAAAAAATTCAATCGAATTTGCATAGTTGACACCAAATCAATGGATGACGCTGGGGGAACCAAAGTGGTAAAGCCAATTATTCTACATCAAGAGAGCGATGTTGATTTTCTCTTGCGTGAAAATTATTTCAATTACTTCCTGATATTGTCAAGTGATTTTTGTTGTCCGATAGCTTACGTAAAACAGTAACTAGAGAATATTGTGTAGACCATAAACCTGAAATAGTACTAAAGAATAAGGCAGTGGTTGTACATCTACTGGGTATGTAGTTTGGCATTGCGAGAACTGAAGGATTCGAAGTGATGATTGCTGAATCACACACGCTATTAACGAGACACAGAATCCTCTAACGCTGTGTTCCACTGCCAGTTGAAGAGTTCCATTAAAGTACACTAAGAATCACATCAGCAATGTCTTGATCGTCCAACATTTCGAACAATACTACGTATAGCACAATATTAATGTACATTTTTGTTGAGCAGTTTAGGGAGACCTTCAATAAAATTGCGCAACATGATTGCACAATGCTGTTGAACGTCCAAGGGGCCAATACGTACAGTAAATTTACATCTGCATCTACATCTATATGGCCACTCTGCAGTTCACAATTAAGTGCCCGGTAGAGGGTTGATCGAACCACCTTCAGGCTGTCTCCCTACCGTTCCACTCTCGAACAGTGTGCAGCATAAACGAACACTTAAATCTGTCCGTGCGAGCTCTGATTTGTCTTGTTTAATTAAGATGATCATTTCTCCCTATGTAACTGGCCGTCACAAAATATTTTGACTCTCTGAGGAGAAAGCTGGTTATTGAAAGTTCTTGAGATGATCTGCCGCAGAGAAAGGTGCCTTTGTTTTAATAACTGCCACTACAATGCGTACATCATATCAGTGGCACTCTCTCCACTGTTTCTTGATAGTAGAAAACGAGTTGCTCTTCTTTGAACTTTTTCGATGTCCTCCGCGTTCCTGTCTGATGCGGATCCCTCACTGCATGCCAATACTCCAGAAGAGGGTGACTAAGCGCAGTGTAAGCAGTCTCTTTAGTAGACCTCTTACACTTTCAAAGAGTTCTGCCAATAAATCACAGTCTTAGGTTCGCATTTGCCACAGTATTATCTATAATATCATGTCAACTTACGTTATTGGTAATTGTAGTTCCTAAGTATTTAGTTGAGTCTATAACCTTTATATTTGTGTTATTTATCGTGTAACTGAAATGTAGCGGATTCTTTTTAGTGTTCATGCGGATGACTTCACACTTTTCGTGCCATTTTTTTGTACCATGCACATATTTGTATAAATCATTTTGCAATTCGTTTTGATTAACTGATGGTGTTACATGACGGTAAATGAGAGCATCATCTGCAAAGAGGCTAAGAGGATTGCTCAGATTGTCCCCTAAATCGTTTATGTAGATCAGGAACAACAGAGGACCGTTAACACCTTCTTGGGAAACGTCAGATGTTACTTCTGTTTTATTCGATGACTTTCCGTCAATTACAACCAACTGTGACGCTTTCTGACAGGAAATGGAGTGGCCCCGCGGTTCGAGGCGCCATGTCACGGTGTTTGTGTTGTTCTTAGCATAAGTTAGCTTAAGTTAGTTTAAGTAGCGTGCAAGTCTAGGAACCGATGACCTCAGCAGTATGGTCCCTTAGGAATTCACACACATCTGAACATTTCTTACAGGAAATCACGTATCCAATCACACAGCTGAGACGATACTCCATAGGTACGCAATTTAATTGGAAGTCGCTTGCGAGGAACAGCGTTAAAAATCTTTTGGAAATCTAAAAATATGGAATCAATTTGATGTCCCCTGTCGATAGCACGCATTACTTCATGAGAATAAAGAGCTAGCGGTGTTTCACAAAATCGATATTTTCTGAATCTGTGTTAGCTATTTGTCAATACATAGTTGATTCCAGATGATTCAAAATGTTCGAGCACCGTATATGTTCCAAAATTCTACTGCAAATCGAAGTTAGTGATATGTGTCTGTAATTCAGTGGATTATTTCTATTTCCTTTCTAGGGTATTGATGTGACTTACAACTTTCCAATCACTGGGCACGAACCATTCTACGAGCGAGCAGTTGTATATGACTGCTAAGTATGGTGGTGGTGTATCAGTATACTCTGAAAGGAAGCTGGCTGGTATGCAGTCTATACCGAAAGCCTTGCCTTCATTGTTTCAAACTGCTACGCTACACCGATCAATGTGGTCGTTTTGTTGCGGGAAAATGCATTTCCGCCTACGTAAGAAGTTGTGTGTAGAAAATTTAAGATCTACAGTTTCCATTCGGTCGATAATCATTCCAATACACCTTAACTGGCTCCCTCATTACATCCAGAAAAAAACACCAGAAAGGGCCTCATTTGACGTTACTGAAAGCATTAGAAGTTCTGAAACTCCCTCGCAGATTAAAACTGTGTGCCGGACCGACACTCGAACTCGGGACCTTTGCCTTTCGCGGGCAAGTGCTCTACCAACTGAGCTACCCAAGCACGACTCACAGATTTACTTCCGCCAGTACCTCGTCTCCTACTTTCCAAGCTTTGCAGAAGCTCTCATTGGGTAGCTCACTTGGTAGAGCACTTTTCCGCGAACGGGAAAGGTCCCGAGATCGAGTCTCAGCCCGGCACACAGTTTTAACCTGGCAACGTGAAAATCTCATTCTGGATTAGATATTCTGTTGATAGTTGGCATGACCACCTATACCGTAATTTATTTAGAATGGACTATAAATCTGCAAAAAGGGTGTAACAAGCGCATCCAGAGGGCAGGAGTGGAGGCGGGATATGCTGAACCAATGTGTAAGTCAAAACTCTGATTCTATCATATCTTTATAAAGCTAGGAACTATTAAGCCCTCTCCCTGCCCCTCTCTTCTACCTACTATTTAGCCGGCCGGTGTGGCCGAGCGGTTCTAGGCGCTACAGTCTGGAACCGAGCACCCGCTACGGTCGCAGGTTCGAATCCTGCCTCGGGCATGGATGTGTGTGATGTCCTTAGGTTAGTTAGGTTTAATTAGTTCCAAGTCCTAGGCGACTGATGACCTCACAAGTTAAGTCGCATAGTGCTCGGAGCCATTTGAACCATTTTACCTACTATTTACAGATTTTTCTCGTAAAATGCCGCTTTTTCATAGGTTACATGTGAACTGAGTTTGGTTGCCGCTAACCGATAGCATGTCTTCCGTTCTGAAAAGTTTCTAACATTTTGGTTGGTAGAATTATGGTAGAACACACACGTTTCAGCTTTGGACGTCCATAGTAGTGAGTCAGAACGCTCACGGACGACTGGTCAGTGAGTTGAAACGAAGCGGCACAAAGAGGCGAGGGGGGAGGAGGGTCTCCAAGAAATGCAATATAGGAAATACGCCGAAGTGCGACTTTCCTCTCCTTCTCCCCTTTCAGAAGGGACCGCTGCTAGGAGCGCAGCGCGTTGGGTGGGAATGCAATATTCGACGGCGGTGAACGTCAGGCGAACGTCACCCAGCCCTCCCCTGGAGCCGGCTGCAAGTACTGAGTTTTAAACATGCTGCCCATTCTGAAGTTGTCCACCGTCCACCTGTTCACCACGAACACCTACGACTTACAACGAGCAACTGCTTAGTAGCATACAAGCACACTTCTGGTATGAAACATAGCGGCGGTTCTACCCGTCATGGATTCGGCACGTCCTTACCACGCTTCCGGGAGTTTGCGTCGCCAGGTGTTCAAATGTTTCAAATGGCTCTAAGCACTATGAGACTTGACATCTGAGGTCATCAGTCCCATAGACTTAGAACTACGTAAACCTAACTAACCTAAGGACATCGCATACATCCATGCCCGAGGCAAGATTAGAACCTGCGAGTGTAGCAGCCGCGTGGTTCCGGACTGAAGCGCCTAGAACCGCTCGGTCACTGAGGCCGGCGTCGCCAGGTATCTACGCACTGCTAACGCAGTTCCCGGTAATTACGCGCGTTGTTTGAGGGTGTGAAACAGGCTCTCGATAGCGTCCCAGATGTGTCCCATCAACTTTCACAGGCGGTGAGTTTCGTGGCAAAGACATCAACGTGAGTTCGCTATCTTCCTCCTCAAACTAATGTAGCACGATAGTGGCCCTGCGTATGCTGGTGGAGAACGTCATTGTGTAGAGAAAACCGTCAAGTATGAGTGTTTGCACGTGGTCCACAATAATGCTCACATAGTCCTGAGCCGTCATTGCCCCTTTTGTTGATGCCATTGGTCCCATGAAGTTTGGATAGATGTAACTACGTGTCCAACAATGGTCAATGAGCATATGTTCCAAAGCACTTAATCCTTCACCAGTATTGTACTCTGTCGTCCGATTTGTCATATATATATCCGCATATAGGCTGCACAAGCCATCATATGGTGCGTAGCGGGAGGCTGCCTTGTACATCTAATATCCATTTGCTCCCCTGCTCCACTCGCAAACACATCGAGAAAAAAAAAGACTGCCTATATGCCTCCGGCTGAGCCGTAATTTCTGTCACCTTACCGTCGTGGTCCTGACGCGTAATGGACATTGCCGGCGGAAGAATATTTGTGCTGTCAGCTTTAAACGCTGAAAAGTCTCTCAGGAAAATGGCTACGGTCACAGCCAGGTATCACAGGCCATTTCTGATAAGATCTGCAGGAGAAGCACCATCGAAGAAGAGAGCAAGAAAGTTGCGTCTTTGATCTTCTGAGGCACAGTGTCTCCTGCAGAGACATAACTTTTCATCAGAGTCCAGGCACCCAGCAAACATACGGCAACTTATAAGACCAGTGAAAGACGATCTAGGGTCAGAGAGCCTGGGTTGTGCATGATATCAAGTCAGTGTCAATGCTCCTACGTCGGGCAAGTAGCACGCACCGTGGAGCAACGCCAGACGGAACACGAGAGGTGCTTACGTCTAGGCTAACCTGAAAAATCAGCCGCAGCGGAATTTGCTTTAGAAAATCGGCATCGGATTATATTCAACGAAACGCCAGCAACTATGAGGACGAACGGATTTTGCGATAATGTTCTAAAAGAGGCTATAAAAATAAAAATATCCGGAAACACCACCAATGACGATGTAATTCAGTACGGCCTGTGATCTGGCCATCACGAGGCTGAAGCGGGTCCGACGGACACGGAACCAAAATATTACGATATTTGGCGACGAAGAGACAACAAGGGACGTTACAGCCAGCAGCGCGGCTGTACACTGATGTGACAACAGTCATGGGATAGCGATATGCAGACGTATACAGGGTGGTCCATTGATCGTGACCGGGCCAAATATCTCACGAAATAGGCGTCAAACAAAAACACTACAAAGAACGAAACTCGTCTAGCTTGAAGGGGGAAACCAGATGGCGCTATGGTTGGCCCGCTAAATGGCGCTGCCATAGGTCAAACGTATGTCAACTGCGGTCTTTTTAAAATAGGAACCCCCATTTTTATTACATATTCGTGTTGTACGTAAAGAAACATAAATGTTAACGTTGCACCACTTTTTTAGCTTTGTGATAGATGGCGCTGTAATAGTCACAAACATATGGCTCACAATTTTAGACGAACAGTTGGTAACAGGTAGGTTTTTTAAATTAAAATACAGAATGTAGGTACGTTTGAACATTTTATTTCGGGTTTTCCAATGTGATACATGTACCTTTGTGAACTTTCTGAGTACGCATGATGTTACAGCGTGATTACCTGTAAATACCACATTAAATCAATAAATGCTCAAAATGATGTCCGTCAACTTCAATGCATTTGGCAATACGTGTAACGACATTCCTCTCAACAGCGAGTAGTTCGCCTTAGGTAATGTTCGCACATGCATTGACAATGCCCTGATGCAAGTTGTCAGGCGTTGTCGGTAATCTCGATAGAAAATATCCTTCAACTTTTCCCACAGTAAGAAATACGGGGACGTCAGATCCGGTGAACGTGCTTCGATCCACCTGTCATGAAATATGCTATTCAATACCGCTTCAACCTCAAGCGAGCTATGTGGCAGACATCCATCATGTTGGAAGTACATCGCCATTCTGTCATGCAGCGAAACATCTTGTAGTAACATCGGTAGAACATTACGTAGGAAATCAGCATACATTGCACCATTTAGATTGTCATCGATAAAATGGGGGCCAATTATCCTTTCTCCCATAATGCCGCACCATACATTAACCCGCCAAGGTCGCTGATGTTACACTTGTCGCAGCCATCGTGGATTTTTCCGTTGCCCAATAGTGCATATTATGCCGTTTTACGTTACCGCTGTTGGTGAATGACGCTTCATCGCTAAATAGAACGCGTGCAAAAAATCTGTCATCGTCCCGTAATTTCTCTTGTGCCCAGTGGCAGAACTGTACACGACGTTCAAAGTCGTCGCCATGCAATTCCTCGTGCATAGATATATGGTACGGGTGTAATCGATGTTGATGTAGCATTCTCAACACTGACGTTTTTGAGATTCCCGATTCTGGCGCAATTTGTCTGCTACTGATGTGCGGATTAGCCGCGACAGCAGCTAAAACAACTACTTGGGCATCATCATTTGTTGCACGTCGTGGCTGATGCATATATATAGCACGTACGTACACGTCTACATCCATACAATGCAAACAACTGTGAACTATGATGTGCATACCAATCCATTCACCCATGCAACAACGGAAGAATGAGTGCTTAATGCCTCTATGCGTACTGTAATTAGCCTAATTTTGTCTTTTCAGTTCCTACGGAGGCGATAAGTATTCGGTTGTAGCATATTTCTAGATTACTCACTTAATACTTTTGAAGTCGGCTTTCGATGGAAAGTTTTAGCGTGTATTTTCAAACATTTGTCAGTTCACGGTTTCAGAGTATCAGTGACGTTCTCCCGTGGATGAAGAACAATTGTGACCATTCGTGCCGGCCGCGATGGTCTCGCGGTTCTAGGCGCGCAGTCCGGAACCGTGCGACTGCTACGGTCGCAGGCTCGAATCCTGCCTCGGGCATGGATGTGTGTGATGTCCTTAAGTTAGTTAGGTTTAAGTAGTTCTAAGTTCTAGGGGACTGATGACCACAGCAGTTGAGTCCCATAGTGCTCAGAGCCATTTGAACCATTTTTTTTTTTTTTTTTGACCACTCGTGCTTACCTTCTTTGTGACGTTCAGTGTATACTATTAGTAATAATCGTACTTAGAACGGGGCCCCAACTTTTACAATATTCTAGGATGTTCCACACACGTATTTTGTACGCATTTTGGCATCCAACTAATGAACCACGTCTACCATCTTCATTTCCTACAATTCAGCTATTGCATTTCATTTTCCTACCAACTGTTACAATCAAGTATATGTATGATTTGAATGATTTCAGTTGTGGTTCATACGACATTACACTTCTGCGTTTTGTGAATTGTAAAATTTAATTTTTCTGAACGTATGAATCTAGTTGACAATCTTTGCAACTCCTTAAGTCTTGTCAAGACCTGACTGAACGTTTTCTACAATCCTTTTTTTCCAGCAACTTCCAATGTTCTTGCTTTACTTTCTTGCATTAAATGCTTCCGAGAGACAGAGCTGCTGTAGAAATGCATTTGCCTTAGAAATAGCTCACTCGAGCTTGTACTGTGCGAAGCGTATAAAACAATGCCATTTTTATGTATTTCATAAAAGCAAATAAATCTCATGAATAGAAATAACGAACCTGCCAAAAAATACAGGAAAGAAAGAACAAGTGAAATTCAGCACATGTGTAATGTTTGTAAAAACATCACCTGGATGTCAAGGAAATAAAACAGCTACACACTGAACTGTTAGGTACCTATTACATAAATAATACAACCAAATAAATTCCTCTCTACCTTTTTTACACGGCAGACGTTTGAAATTACTCGTTCTCCTCCCGTTGACCATGGAACTCACCTGAAATACAGAAAATCACATGTTAACGAAGAATGACTGAAACGAAACGGCGAGTAATGAGGCATACTCGAAAATTATTGTACTGTAGAGTTTTTTTAGTGCTGCATCACAATAGTGAAGCTGGAAACAGAACATCTAGTGATGTTAACATTACAAGAGTCCAATATCTTGAAATACTCGTATTAACTTTTTCATCAACCAATTATTAATAAGGCTATGGAAAATGAAATTTTAAATCATTGTCTGAGGAAACTTAAAGGTTTTTTTATGTCAAATCGTAGTGATAGGTGACACCTAGAGTTGATCCAGTTTTGCTCTAGACTATTTCCTACAGCTAAATTCATTACAAATACTGAAGGGAGTAGCATATCAGCCACTAGCAACTTGTTTTTTGGTTAAATTACCTTTAATAATTTAAATTTAAAACTACTAATTAATATTTCAGTCACCTCGGTTCAGCATGTGTCCTTTGCTTAGTAGGCACAGGTTCGCCATGGGCCCTGATAACTTGCTCCATGCGTGATGGCATCGACGCGTATAAGGCGTGAATTGCGTCCTGTGATATAGCCATCCATGCTGCATTCATCTGGTTCGTCTATTGTGGTCGGAAATAGGTCACAGCTCTGCACCCGCCGTTTCACCACATCCTATACATTTTCCATTGGCCACAAGTCTGGTGTTCTGACGGTCCAGTGCAAAAGGCTGACATCCTATGACACCAAGAAGGCATGTTTCCGTGCAGCAGCGTGTGGTCGTGCATTACCTTGCTCAAAAATGGCGTCTGGGGTGTTGTGCAGAAATGGTATGGCTACGGGTTGCAATATGTCATTCTCACAGGTTACACTGATCACAGTGGCCTGGACACCCACCAACTGTGACTTGTGGCTGCACCCAGCAGCACCCCACACCATAAGGGCTCGAGTTGGCGCTGTATGTCTTGTGCGAATGCACTCACTGTGATTGCGCTATTCCTGTCTGTGGAGAACCAAAATGCGGCCATAATTTTCAAACAAACAGAACCTGTATTCGTCCAAAAACACTACCTGATGTCATTCCTGGTCCCAGTGATGTCGTCGCATACGTCATTGCCGTCTAGCACATTTTTCAAAGGTCGGCGGAAAGGTGGACGACGCGCACGTAATCCATGCTGTAATAAACGGCGATGGACTGTCGCCCCTCATACTATACGAGGTGCATTCAAGTTCTAAGGCCTCCGATTTTTTTTCTAATTAACTACTCAACCGAAATCGATGAAACTGGCGTTACTTCTCGAAGTAATCGCCCTGCAGACGTACACATTTTTCACAACGCTGACGCCATGATTCCATGGCAGCGGCGAAGGCTTCTTTAGGAGTCTGTTTTGACCACTGGAAAATCGCTGAGGCAATAGCAGCACGGCTGCTGAATGTGCGGCCACGGAGAGTGTCTTTCATTGTTGGAAAAAGCCAAAAGTCACTAGGAGCCAGGTCAGGTGAGTAGGGAGCATGAGGAATCACTTCCAAGTTGTTATCACGAAGAAACTGTTGCGTAACGTTAGCTCGATGTGCGGGTGCGTTGTCGTGGTGAAACAGCACACGCGCAGCCCTTCCCGGCCGTTTTTGTTGCAGTGCAGGAACGAATTTGTTCTTCAAAACATTTTCGTAGGATGCACCTGTTACCGTAGTGCCCTTTGGAACGCAATGGGTAAGCATTATGCCCTCGCTGTCCCACAACATGGACGCCATCATTTTTTCAGCACTGGCGGTTACCCGAAATTTTTTCGGTGGCGGTGAATCTGTGTGCTTCCATTGAGCTGACTGGCGCTTTGTTTCTGGATTGAAAAATGGCATCCACGTCTCATCCATTGCCACAATCGACGAAAAGAAAGTCCCATTCATGCTGTCGTTGTGCGTCAACATTGCTTGGCAACATGCCACACGGGCAGCCATGTGGTCATCCGTCAGCATTCGTGGCACCCACCTAGATGACACTTTTCGCATTTTCAGGTCGTCATGCAGGATTGTGTGCACAGAACCCACAGAAATGCCAACTCTGGAGGCAATCTGTTCAACAGTCATTCGGCGATCCCCCAAAACAATTCTCTCCACTTTCTCGATCATGTCGTCAGACCGGCTTGTGCGAGCCCGAGGTTGTTTCGGTTTGTTGTCACACGATGTTCTGCTTTCAATAAACTGTCGCACCCACGAACGCAGTTTCGACACATCCATAACTCCATCACCACATGTCTCCTTCAACTGTCGATGAATTTCAATTGGTTTCACACCACGCAAATTCAGAAAACGAACGGTTGCACGCTGTTCAAGTAAGGAAAACGTCGCCATTTTAAGTATTTAAAACAGTTCTCATTCTCGCCGCTGGCAGTAAAATTCCATCTGCCGTACGGTGCTGCCATCTCTGGGACGTATTGACAATGAACGCGGCCTCATTTTAAAACAATGCGCATGTTTCTATCTCTTTCCAGTCCGAAGAAAAAAAATCGGAGGCCTTAGAACTTGAATGCACCTCGTATAATGTGTTACACTGTTCCACTGTAGCGCCAGATCCGAGGAGGACGCAGATCTGTCCTGTAAGGCCATTCGCATGAGGCGTCGATCGTCTCCGAGGTTGGTCTCGGTGGTAGGACGTGACCCTTCTCTTCGTGTTCTACGGTCTTCTGTGAACTGTTCTGCACACACCTGTTGGACTGCTGAAACACTTGTTCCCAAACGAGCAGCAATTTCCCAGATATATTCATCACATTCTCTCATACCAATAATGCGCCTTCTTTCAAACTCACTGATTTTACGGCACAGTTCGTGTATACGTCTGCGACGCATCCTGCACATCTGTTCAAGTCACACTGATCCATTACCTTCGATTTAAATGACAACGAGAGTCACAGGCACATTATACCGGCGGGTGGTGTTGCACCGCGATGTCGATGTTGACGAACCCGCGGGCCAAGAGGGTTCAAATGCTAATGATTTCAGCAGAACATACTAATGTATATGTCATGTGAATATGAACGTCCTATCTCTAGTGGTTCAGGGTGTTTTTTTCCTGAACACGTGTGTGTGTGTGTGTGTGTGTGTGTGTGTGTGTGTGTGTGTGTGTGTGTGTGTGTGCGTAAGAGGTTTGTTCAAGAATCAACTAGAATTTTTTCGTATGATGATGAATACAGGTCGAAGCAATGTATTAATACTTATTCCAAGGCTGGAATTAGAATCCAGGTCTCCAGTTCGTTACACAGATGCGCTGATCACTGCGCCATCCTAGCGTTGTTGCTAACACAGCAGCATAGATAGGCCTAGTGTGCATCCCTCCCTCCCAAACTAAGTCGTGAGTTGGAGTTTGTATTAGCGAGGGAGAGTTACTAGGGTAATCCATGCGGCTGTGTAAAACGCAGTGCAATGGTTAGCGCTTCTGCCTACTGCGCAGGAAAGCTGGATTCGAATCCTGACCTTGGTGGAAAATTTATTTCATTATCACACATCAAGCTGAAACTTAATATCTCTCTGAAACATACACTACTGGCCATTAAAATTGCTACACCACGAAGATGACGTGCTACAGACGCGAAATTTAACCCCAGGAAGAAGCTGTGATATGCAAATGATTAGCTTTATCAGAGCATTCACACAAGGTTGGCACCGGTGGCGACACCTACAACGTGCTGACATGAGCAAAGTTTCCAACCGATTTCTCATACACAAACAGCAGTTGACCGGCTTTGGCTGGTGAAACGTTGTTGTGATGCCTTGTGTAAGGAGGAGAAATGCGTACTGTCACGTTTCCGACTTTGATAAGGTTCGGACTGCAGCCTATCGCGAATGCGGTTTATCGTAACGCGACATTGCTGCTCGCGTTGGTCTAGATCCAATGACCGTTACCAGAATATGGAATCGGTGGGTTCAGGAGGGTAATACGGAACGCCCTGCTGGATCCAAACGTCCTCGTATCACTAGCAGTCGAGATGACAGGCATCTTATCCGCATGGCTGTAACGGATTGTGCAGCCACCTCTCGATCCCTGAGTCAACAGATGGGGACGTTTGCATGACAATAACCATCTGCACGAACAGTTCGACGACGTTTGCAGCAGCATGGACTATCAGGTCGGAGACCTTGGCTGCAGTTACCCTTGACGGTCCATCACAGACAGGAGCGCCTGCGATGGTGTACTCATCGACGAACTTGGGTGAACGAATGGCAACACGTAATTTTTTCGGATGAATCCAGGTACAGTTTACAGCATCAAGATGGTCGCATCCGTGTTTGGCCACATCGCGGTGAACGGACATTGGAAACGTGTATTCGTCATCGCCAAACTGGCGTATCACCCGGCGTGATGGTATGGGGTGCCATTGGTTACACGTCTCGGTCACCTCTTGTTCGCATTGACGGTACTTTGAACAGTGGACGTTACATTTCAGATGTGTTACGACCTGTGCCTCTGCCTTTCATCGATCCCTAAGAAAACCTACATTTCAGCAGGATAATGCACGACCGCATGTTGCAGGTCTTCTACGGGCCTTTCTGGATACAGAAAATGTTCGACTACTGTCCTGGCCAGCACATTCTCCAGATCTCTCACCAATTGAAAACGTCTGGTCAATGGTGGCCGAGAACTGGCTCGTCACAATACGCCAGTCACTACTCTTGATGAACTGTGGTATCGTGTTGAAGCTGCATGGGCAGCTGTACCTGTACACGGCATCCAAGCTCTGTTTGACTCAATGCCCAGGCGTATCAAGGCCGTTATTACGGCCAGAGGTGGTTGTTGTGGGTACTGATTTCAAATAGTTCGAATGGCTCTGAGCACTATGGGACTTAACATCTATGGTCATCAGTCCCCTACAACTTAGAACTACTTAAACCTAACTAACCTAAGGACATCACACAACACCCAGTCATCACGAGGCAGAGAAAATCCCTGACCCCGCCGGGAATCGAACCCGGGAACCCGGGCGCGGGAAGCGAGAACGCTACCGCACGACCACGAGCTACGGACACTGATTTCTCAGGATCTATGCACTCAAGTTGCGTGAACATGTAATCACATGTCAGTTCTAGTATAATATATTTGTCCAATGAATATCCGTTTATCATTTGCATTTCTTCTTCGTGTAGCAGTTTTAATGGCCAGTAGTGTATAACTTATCTGAGTTTTTTTGGATTTTTGAAACTATTTTATTTATTCATCTACATCAATACTATTCCACTTCAAAACAGTCACCACTAAATACTATACACTTACGTTAGCGCTGTTTCATTTCAAAAAATGTTTCAAATGGTTCTAATCACTATGGGACTTAACATCTGAGGTCATCCGTCCCCTAGACGTTGAACTACTTGAACCTAACTATCCTAAGGACATCACACAAATCCACTCCCGAATCAGGATTCGAACCTGCGACCGTAGCAGCATCGCGGTTCTTGACTGAAGCACCTAGAACGGCATGGCCACAGAGGCTGCTGTTTCAAATCCCCGAAAATCTTCGTAATATTTCTAGCCTTACAGCCATCACATCCTGGTACAAGAAGCTTCACTTAGGCCGGCCGGTGTGGCCGTGCGGTTCTAGGCGCTTCAGTCTGGAACCGTGTGACCGCTACGGTCGCAGGTTCGAATCCTGCCTCGGGCATGGATGTGAGTGATGTCCTTAGGTTAGTTAGGTTTAAGTAGTTCTAAGTTCTAGGGGACTGATGACCTTAGAAGTTAAGTCCCATAGTGCTCAGAGCCAAGCTTCACTTAGAGAGACTGAGAAGGCAGCAGTGGCGAGATGATGTAATGTGGTGTGAGGTTCTGGTGAGAGATGGTTTGTTCGGTACGGGAATCTTGACAAACACCACCTAAATTGTTGTCATTCTCCACGATTGGTTGCTGCGTTCGGAAGTTGCGCGCCAAATTGATTATCTTCTGTTATTAATATTGTAAAAACTAAACAGTATGTGTACTTGCAGTTCATATTAAAGCATCTCTCAATAGCGTTCTGTCTTTCCATTATTTCACAAGTATTAATGACCAACAGAATAATAGACAACAGTTAAACAAAAAGGCAGACGAAGCACTTCGGTGATCCTCGGATCGTGGTCAACTTGGATGGCGGGCGAAGTGGTTCGGCTGTAATATCCGAGACGGTTCGGCAGTCTAGGAGGACGCACATGTTGTCTGACGCGGTCGGTATCAATTAAGACTTAATCAGCAATGCGTAGTTTGTAAATCACAACTGGTTCTGACGCAGACGGTGTCGGTTAAGACTTGATTATTAATTTCTGGTATGTGAACGAGTAGCTGAAAACAACTTGATAGTAATTACGCAAATACGCAGTTGATTGATTTGTATTTATGAAAGTGTGAAGGTTGGAAGTTAATTGTGACTCATAAGGTGGATAATAATCATGAAGTTTCTCGTATTCTGCTAAGAAAAAGTGAGTGGTATTCCGTATAAACATACTAATTGGAAATTTAATTATTCATAAAATATCAGTTTCTCGCTAAGAGTTTATTACAGCCTCAACATAATGGATTCACGAACTACGTGCTGTTTTCTGCGCAAAACAAAGAGAAGGTATGAGGAAGGAAAATTTTCGAGGGAAAGGGTTTGTCACACGCGCTTATATAACTCCCTCTCCCTCTTTCTCAGTTTCCCATAACTTCTGCAACTTTTTCTTTGGGGTAACTGACATGGGGTTTTGTCTGGGAAAGCCGGCCGTACTGGCCGAGCGGTTCTAGGCGCTTGTCTGGAACCGCGCTGCTACTACGGTCGCAGGTGCGAATCTTATCTCAGGCATGGATGTGTGTGATGTCCTTAGGTTAGTTAGGTTTAAGTAGTTCTAAGTGTAGGTGACTGATGACCTCAGACGTTAAGTCCCATAGTGCTTAGAGCCACTTGAACCATTTTTTGTCTGGGAAGTATGGATGGCAGAGTACATTTGAGTGTTGTTTCTGACCAAAAATTCACGAACAAGTAACGAAGAGTGAGCAATTGCAATATCGCGGTGCAAAACTCATGAAGTGTTTCGCCATAAATCTGAGTTTTTCATTTTTACTTCTGCTTTACACAGACAGCGTAGTGCCCGTTAATGATCGTTCGATCGTGTGACAAGGACTCGTGGTGCCACTATGGCGTTAAAATCGAAGAACGTAATGTACATTAGCTTCACATTTGAATGAATTTTCCGGGCTTTATTCTGGTCTAGGTGATACACAATGCTTCGACTGGTGCGACTGAGTATTCGTTTCGTTTCGACGTCACACACGTAAATTCATGTTTAAACACCCGTTATGACGCGTCTCAGTAGTACTACATTGTTATTCACTTCATCCAACGACTCCATTCGCTTTTGCTATCGTTCGAGATACAACTATTTTCGAACAAATTTTGATGACACATTTCGTACCCGAAACTACCAAAAAATTTCATTGCATGAGACAACTGATACGCCAACATCAGCGATTCCTCCGATTGTGATTCGGCAACCATTCCTCATCTTTTCTTTCATTTTTTCCACGATTTTATCAGTTGATGTGTTACAGCCGAAAACTCGTCATCTTCAACGTCTTCACGGACTTCTGCGAGAGGGTTATACAATCGTCTACATCTACATCTACACGATTACTCTGCAGTTCACATTTAAGTGCTTGGCAGAGGCTTCATCGAACCACAATCATACTATCTCTCTACCATTCCACTCCCGAACAGCCCTGATTTCTCTTATTTTATTTTCATGATCATTCCTACCTATGTAGATTGGGCTCAACAAAACATTTTCGCATTCGGAAGAGAAAGTTGGTGACTGAAATTTCGAAAATAGATCTCGCCGCGACGAAAAACGTCTTTGCTTTAATGACTTCCATCCCAACTCGCGTATCATATCTGCCACACTCTCTCCCCTATTACGTGATAATACAAAACGAGCTGCCCTTTTTTGCACCCTTTCGATGCCCTCCGTCAATCCCACCTGGTAAGGATCCCACACCGCGCAGCAATATTCTAACAGAATAACTGTCTCTTTAGTGGACATGTTGCATCTTCTAAGTGTCCTGCCAATGAAACGCAACCTTTGACTCGCCATCCCCACAATATTATCTATGTGGTCTTTCCAACTGAAGTTGTTCGTAGTTTTAATTCCGGGGTACTTAGTTGAATTGACAGCCTTGAGAATTGTACTATTTATCTAGTAATCGAATTCCAACGGATTTCTTTTGGAACTCATGTGGATCACCTCACACTTTTCGTTATTTAGCGTCAACTGCCACCTGCCACACCATACAGCAATCTTTTCTAAATCGCTTTGCAACTGATACTGGTCTTCGGATGACCTTACTAGACGGTAAATTACAGCATCACCTGCGAACAACCTAAGAGAACTGCTCAGATTGTCACCCAGGTCATTTATATAGATCAGGAACAGCAGAGGTCCCAGGACGCTTCCCTGGGGAACACCTGATATCACTTCAGTTTTACTCGATGATTTGCCGTCTAATACTACGAACTGCGACCTTCCTGACAGGAAATCACGAATCCAGTCGCACAACTGAGACGATACCCCATAGGCCCGCAGCTTGATTAGAAGTCGCTTGTGAGGAACGGTGTCAAAAGCTTTCCGGAAATCTAGAAATACGGAATCAACTTGAGATCCCCTGTCGATAGCGGCCATTACTTCGTGCGAATAAAGAGCTAGCTGCGTTGCACAAGAAAGATGTTTTCTGAAACCATGCTGATTACGTATCAATAGATCATTCCCTTTGAGGTGATTCATAATGTTCGAATGCAGTATACGCTCCAAAACCCTACTGCAAACCGACGTCAGTATTATAGGTCTGTAGTTCTATGGTCCCCACATGAACCATGGACCTTGCCGTTGGTGGGGAGGCTTGCGTGCCTCAGCGATACAGATGGCCGTACCATAGGTGCAACCACAACGGAGGGGTATCTGTTGAGAGGCCAGACAAACATGTGGTTCCTGAAGAGGGGCAGCAGCCTTTTCAGTAGTTGCAGGGGCAACAGTCTGGATGATTGACTGATCTGGGCTTGTAACATTAATCAAAACGGGCTTGCTGTGCTGGTACTGCGAACGGCTGAAAGCAAGGGGAAACTACAGCCGTAATTTTTCCCGAGGACATGGAGCTTTACTGTATGATTAAATAATGATGGCGTCCTCTTGGGTAAAATATTCCGGAGGTAAAATAGTCCCCCATTCGGATCTCCGGGCGGGGACTACTCAAGAGGACGTCGTTATCAGGAGAAAGAAAACTGGCATTCTACGGATCGGAGCGTGGAATGTCAGATCCCTTAATCGGGCAGGTAGGTTAGAAAATATAAAAAGGGAAATGGATAGGTTAAAGTTAGATATAGTGGGAATTAGTGAAGTTCGGTGGCAGGAGGAACAAGACTTTTGGTCAGGTGAATACAGGGTTATAAATACGAAATAAAATAGGGGTAATGCAGGAGTAGGTTTAATAACGAATAAAAAAATTGGAGTGCGGGTTAGCTACTACAAACAGCATAGTGAGCGCATTATTGTGGCCAAGATAGACACAAAGCCGATGCCTACTACAGTAGTACAAGTTTATATGCCAACTAGCCCTGCAGATGATGAAGAAATTGATGAAATGTATGACGAGATAAAAGAAATTATTCAGGTAGTGAAGAGAGACGAAAATTTAATAGTCATGGGTGACTGGAATTCGTCAGTAGGAAAAGGGAGAGAAGGAAACATAGTAGGTGAATATGGATTGGGGGGAAGAAATGAAAGAGGAAGCCGCCTTGTAGAATTTTGCACAGAGCATAACTTAATCATAGCTAACACTTGGTTCAAGAATCATAAAAGAAGGTTGTATACCTGGAAGAATCCTGGAGATACTAAAAGGTATCAGATAGATTATATAATGGTAAGACAGAGATTTAGGAACCAGGTTTTAAATTGTAAGACATTTCCAGGGGCAGATGAGGATTCTGACCACAATCTATTGGTTATGAACTGCAGATTGAAACTGAATAAACTGCAAAAAGGTGAGAATTTAAGGAGATGGGACCTGGATAAACTGAAAGAACCAGAGGTTGTAGAGAGTTTTAGGGAGAGCATAAGGGAACAATTGACAGGAATGGGGGAAAGAAATACGGTAGAAGAAGAATGGGTAGCTCTGAGGGATGAAGTAGTGAAGGCAGCAGAGGATCAAGTAGGTAAAAAGACGAGGGCTAATAGAAATACTTGGGTAACAGAAGAAATACTGAATTTAATTGATGAAAGGAGAAAATACAAAAATGCAGTACATGAAGCAGGCAAAAAGGAATACAAACGTCTCAAAAATGAGATCGACAGGAAGTGCTAAATGGCTAAAGGACAAATGTAAGGATTTAGAGGCTTGTCTCACTAGCGGTAAGATAGATACTGCCTACAGGAAAATTAAAGAGACCTTTGGAGAGAAGAGAACCACTTGTATGAATATCAAGAGCTCAGATGGCAACCCAGTTCTAAGCAAAGAAGGGAAGGCAGAAAGGTGGAAGGAGTATATAGAGGGTTTATACAAGGGCGATGTACTTGAGGACAATATTATGGAAATGGAAGAGGATGTAGATGAAGATGAAATGGGAGATATGATACTGCGTGAAGAGTTTGACAGAGCACTGAAAGACCTGAGTCGAAACAAGGCCCCGGGAGTAGACAACATTCCATTAGAACTACTGATGGCCTTGGGAGAGCCAGTCATGACAAAACTCTACCATCTGGTGAGCAAGATGTATGAGACAGGCGAAATACCCACAGACTTCAAGAAGAATATAATAATTCCAATCCGAAAGAAAGCAGGTGTTGACAGATGTGAAAATTACCGAACTATCAGTTTAATAAGTCACAGCTGCAAAATACTAACGCGAATTCCTTACAGACGAATGGAAAACTGGTAGAAGTGGACCTCGGGGAAGATCAGTTGGGATTCCGTAGAAATGTTGGAACACGTGAGGCAATACTAACCTTACGACTTATCTTAGAAGAAAGATTAAGAAAAGGCAAACCTACGTTTCTAGCATTTGTAGACTTAGAGAAAGCTTTTAACAATGTTAACTGGAATACTCTCTTTCAAATTCTGAAGGTGGCAGGGGTAAAATACAAGGAGCGAAAGGCTATTTACAATTTGTACAGAAACCAGATGGCAGTTATAAGGGTCGAGGGGCATGAAAGGGAAGCAATGGTTGGGAAAGGAGTGAGACAGGGTTGTAGCCTCTCCCCGATGTTATTCAATCTGTATATTGAGCAAGCAGTAAAGGAAACAAAAGAAAAATTCGGAGTAGGTATTAAAATTCATGGAGAAGAAGTAAAAACTTTGAGGTTCGCCGATGACATTGTAATTCTGTCAGAGACAGCAAAGGACTTGGAAGAGCAGTTGAACGGAATGGACAGTGTCTTGAAAGGAGGATATACGATGAACATCAACAAAAGCAAAACGAGGATAATGGAATGTAGTCAAATTAAATCGGGTGATGCTGAGGGGATTAGATTAGGAAATGAGGCACTTAAAGTAGTAAAGGAGTTTTGCTATTTAGGGCGTAAAATAACTAATGATGGTCGAAGTAGAGAGGATATAAAATGTAGACTGGCAATGGCAAGGAAATCGTTTCTGAAGAAGAGAAATTTGTTAACATCGAGTATAGATTTAAGTGTCAGGAAGTCGTTTCTGAAAGTATTTGTATGGAGTGTAGCCAAGTATGGAAGTGAAACATGGACGATAACCAGTTTGGACAAGAAGAGAATAGAAGCTTTCGAAATGTGGTGCTACAGAAGAATGCTGAAGATAAGGTGGGTAGATCACGTAACTAATGAGGAGGTATTGAATAGGATTGGGGAGAAGAGAAGTTTGTGCCACGACTTGACTAGAAGAAGGGATCAGATGGTAGGACATGTTCTGAGGCATCAAGGGATCACCAATTTAGTATTGGAGGGCAGCGTGGAGGGTAGAAATCGTAGAGGGAGACGAAGAGATGAATACACTAAGCAGATTCAGAAGGATGTGGGTTGCAGTAGGTACTGGGAGATGAAGAAGCTTGCACAGGATAGAGTAGCATGGAGAGCTGCATCAAACCAGTCTCAAGACTGAAGACCACAACAACAACAGTTCTATGGATTACTCCTACTACCCTTCTTAAACACTGGTGCGACCTGAGCAATTTTCCACTCTGTAGATACAGATCTATCGGTGAGCGGGCGGTTGTGTATGATTGCTAAGTAGGGAGCTATTGTATCAGCGTAATCTGAAAGGAATCCCTTGTTTTACTCATAGAAGATTCGCAAAAAGGAATATTAAAATTTCTTACAGCAATTTAACACAAATTCTCTCATCATTTTTTTAAAAGAATAAAGAACTGCGGCTACTATCAAAACACAAGGAACAATTTTGACAGCTGACAACAGATAAAATATTCGATGTGGTATGGTAACAGTGGACTGACACCTATTACACATGGTTAACAACATGCTAAATCGTTTGATTCAGGCTAATATAACACGCGAATTTACAAAATACTCGTTACTTTCGGAACACAGCTTGCGCATACAGGATGTAACAAAAAGATACCGCCAATCGGGAGACTTTCCTCACACCTGTAAGAATAAGAGCCGGCCACTGTGACCGAGCGGTTCGAGGCGCTTCAGTCCGGAACCGCGCTGCTGCTACGGTCGCAGGTTCGAATCCTGCCTCGGGCATGGCTGTGAGTGATGTCCTTAGGTTAGTTAGGTTTAAGTAGTTCTATGTCTAGGGGACTGATGAAGTCAGATGTTACGTCCCACACTGCTGAGAGCCATTTGAACCATAAGAATACGATATGTTATAAGGACATGGGCGCGATAAATCCTTATTTCCATTTTGGAGATTATTTTCTACTTTTCTTCATAATCACGTTAATCACGGGAACACATAGAAACAAAAAGTACCAGCATAAAATGAAACGTTTACTTACACGAAATGTTCGAAAACTACCCTACGTTACGTTGGTTAAAATCCACAGTAAGCTGTAATTATTAGACTCACTGCCAGTGTTTTTTTCCAGTGGAATGGAGATAATGTTGATGTATGACTCACTTCATTGCGTGTTGACTTTACGACTCTCCTCATTGCTCTGCTATCATCAAGCACGTAACCTGAACTGTTTAGTGCTCATGATGGGCTTGGTTCCGTTACAGTACAATGGAAGAGCACCCGAATGAGGGGTTGGAAGATGTACTTTTGCTGTACGGATTAGCAGATGGTAATGGCAGTGTCGCTCAATCTGTGTAACGGGAGAGATCTCCAGAACGACAGTGTCCCGACAGGAGGACGTTTGAAACAACTGATCGTCATCTTAGGGAGTGTGGGATGTTTAAGAGTACTAGCTGCGACTGGGAAAACCTAGAAGGACGTGGACACCTCGACTGGAAGAGGGACTTCTTCATGCATTTGGCGATGGCTCTAATGTCACCGTAAAAAAGTTATTTGTAACAAGCAATGTTGACCACGCACTTGGCTGCCCTTGCTACATGAGAACCTGTTGTTTCCAACCAGTTGAAGAAACTGAGCTTCAACAAGGAAATGAAGCATTTGCAGACCCTCGTCCGTGTAATATATTTTCTCCCTGTACGTGTGAAGAATGTTTCCTGAAAGTTTGGCAATAACTTTTTCTTGCACCTCGTGTACACTTGTGTGCAAAAATTGAGTACGAATGATGTGTCACCCGCAAGTAACATAGCTCGATAAAACTTGGTACATGCATAGAAAAAACTGCTGCAGTATAGTATAAAAGGGAACTGAAAGAAATGTGCAATGAGGCGAACAGACATGAGACTTTCATTGAAAGACAGTAATTATACTGAAGTCACCAGGTGTATGGTGGTCCCTTGGACGTTACAAAAAGCGAGAAATGGTTCTTAATTGGGTGTATGAGTATGACGATGACAATACGCCTCTGAAACGTGCTCCCATGATGGACATAACTTTGGTAAGGTGAGCTTGTGGTAGGGAGATCAGTTCCTCAGCCAGTGCCGTTTACAACCGCTGGACAGTCGTTGGGCCATGTCGACTTGCTGCTATACATGTCCCCAACGCATCCCACACGTTTAAGTCGGGGGAACGGGCTGACCGGTTTATCCGTCGCCTGTGCTGTACGATGCGGTCGCGCATTGTCAAGCATAAAACTGAAGTCAGGCGCAAATAAAACCCTGGAAAGACGCACATTTGGAAGGAATAGAATGTCACCTTAATGGTTAGGAGGATCTTCCCCATTACTTATGCAGGTTAGATTGGATTAGATTTACTTCCATTCCAATTGATGTATAGTGAGGAGGTCCTCCAGCATGCAGAACATGTCAGACAAACAATAATAAATGACAAATAGTTACAACTGAAACAAATAAGCTAATATACCTTCCACAGGTCCCAAGTGGAATGATCGTCATTTTTTTTAATGAACACTACATGAAAGAACGATTTTACAACCACTAATGCACTGACTTTAAAATAAAAAAGGTTTTTTATTTATGAGGTAATAAACATGTAATAGAACTACTACAATACTTACAATACTTATTTACAATGAACACATCACAGCACTGAAATGGTGCAGAAGTTTTAATATATATATATATATATATATATATATATATATATATATATATATATATAGGGTGTTACAAAAAGGTACGGCCAAACTTTCAGGAAACATTCCTCACACACAAATAAAGAAAAGATGTTATGTGGACATGTGTCCGGAAACGCTTAATTTCCATGTTAGAGTTCATTTTAGTTTCGTCACTATGCACTGTACTTCCTCGATTCACCGCCAGTTGGCCCAACTGAAGGAAGGTAGTGTTGACTTCGGTGCTTGTGTTGACATGCGACTCATTGCTCTACAGTGCTAGCATAAAGCACATCAGTGCGTAGCATAAACAGGTTAGTGTTCATCACGAACGTGGTTTTGCAGTCAGTGCAATGTTTACAAATGTAGAGTTGGCAGATGCACATTTGATGTATGGATTAGCACGAGGCAATAGCCGTGGCGCGGTACGTTTGTTTTTTTTGGTCATCAGTCTACTGACTGGTTTGATGCGGCCCGCCACGAATTCCTTTCCTGTGGTAACCTCTTCATCTCAGAGTAGCACTTGCAACCTACGTCCTCAATTATTTGCTTGACGTATTCCAATCTCTGTCTTCCTCTACAGTTTTTGCCCTCTACAGCTCCCTCTAGTACCATGGAAGTCATTCCCTCATCTCTTAGCAGATGTCCTATCATCCTGTCCCTTCTCCTTATCAGTGTTTTTCACATATTCCTTTCCTCTCCGATTCTGCGTAGAACCTCCTCATTCCTTACCTTATCAGTCCACCTAATTTTCAACTTTCGTCTATAGCACCACATCTCAAATGCTTCGATTCTCTTCTGTTCCGCTTTTCCCACAGTCCATGTTTCACTACCATACAATGCTGTGCTCCAGACGTACATCCTCAGAAATTTCTTCCTCAAATTAACGCCGGTATTTGATATTAGTAGACTTCTCTTGGCCAGAAATGCCTTTTTTGCCATAGCGAGTCTGCTTTTGATGTCCTCCTTGCTCCGTCCGTGATTGGTTATTTTACTTCCTAGGTAGCAGAATTCCTTAACTTCATTGACTTCGTGACCATCAATCCTGATGTTAAGTTTCTCGCTGTTCTCATTTCTACTACTTCTCATTACCTTCGTCTTTCTCCGATTTACTCTCAAACCATACTGTGTACTCATTAGACTGTTCATTCCGTTCAGCAGATCATTTAATTCTTCTTCACTTTCACTCAGGATAGCAATGTCATCAGCGAATCGTATCATTGATATCCTTTCACCTTGTATTTTAATTCCACTCCTGAACCTTTCTTTTATTTCCATCATTGCTTCCTCGATGTACAGATTGAAAAATAGGGGTGAAAGGCTACAGCCTTGTCTTACACCCTTCTTAATACGAGCACTTCGTTCTTGATCGTGCACTCTTATTATTCCCTCTTGGTTGTTGTACATATTGTATATGACCCGTCTCTCCCTACAGCTTACCCCTACTTTCTTCAGAATCCCGAACAGCTTACACCATTTTATATTGTCGAACGCTTTTTCCAGGTCGACAAATCCTATGAAAGTGTCTTGATTTTTCTTTAGCCTTGCTTCCATTATTAGCCGTAACGTCAGAATTGCCTCTCTCGTCCCTTTACTTTTCCTAAAGCCAAACTGATCGTCACCTAGCGCATTCTCAATTTTCTTTTCCATTCTTCTGTACATTATTCTTGTAAGCAGCTTCGATGCATGAGCTGTTAAGCTGACTGTGCGATAATTTTCGCACTTGTCAGCTCTTGCCGTCTTCGGAATTGTACGTTTGTATCGACACAGGTTTCCAGAACGAAGGTGTCCCGACAGGAATACAAATGGCCAAAACTGCATTTAATCGGAGAAGGAACTTACCAGCAACAACATCAATCTGAAAATAAGGAAACGTATAATGAAAGGTTTCTTTTGGAGTGTGGCCCTATACAGATGTGAAACTTGGACAATTGGAAGAGAAGATGGCTAGAGGCCCTGGAGATGTGGTGCTATAGATAGATGATGAAGATCAGCTGGAGAGACAAAGTAACAAATGAAGAGGTGCTTAGAAGGGTAAAGGAAACCAGATCTCTGTCGAGGCACATCCAAACAAGCTGAGACAAACTTGTAGGGCACATCCTACGACACAACATCATCATTGGAACAATAGCAGAAGGGGCTATTGAGGGAAGGAATCGGCGGGGGCGACCAAGGATATCATACATGCAACAGATCATGAGTGACGTTGGATGTAGCACATACTTGGAAATGAAGAGGAAGGCAGACAGAAGAGAGGAATGGCGTTCTGCTGCAAACCAACCTCAGGGTTGAACACTGAAAGAAGAAGAAGCGTTTAACGCCGTTGCTTACGTATTCGGCATACCGTCTGGGTGGTGAAATGAAAAGCAGTTTCTGTGTCTGTTTTCTGTCTCTGCGTCCTGTTTCTACATACGGTCGTGGACCAGTGTTAACATGGACGTGGCGCTCTGATCACAACACAGTGAATTACACATTGCGCACGGAAGAACCCTTTGAGAAAAGGTGGAAGGTCAGACGCAGGAAATGAGGACCAGGACGGCGTAGGCAGCAGTGGCCTGTCATTGGGGTGCCCCGTGGTGACGTCAGCGCGGATACTCTGTCGCTTGACCGCTCATTACAGGGGAGGCGGCGCCCAACTGATTACAGACGCTGCCGGCAGGCGGGCCGCGTTAACTAGCCGACAAGTTCCTCGTCCTGCGGAATCGACGCCGCCTCCAGAGGCGTTCCAGTCAGAACACACGAGCCGTTGTCTTTGGAGTCCTCTCAAAAAGGGAGAACTCTTCAGAGTTGTTTCAGTGGGAAGAGAGCAGCCCATCTAATTCAGGTTCACAGGGCAGCATGCTGCTCTCACCCTCAAAAGAACACACTGCTGGCTTTGGGACGCGCTGATACGCGGCGCTCGTGTGACTAAACACCGCTGGCGTCAGCACTAATATGCAATCTTGCCTTGGTCGCTAAATTTCTGTATTATGCTCCTTTTTAGGCGTTTCGCTTTATCATCATCCTCACACACACTACTGACCATTAAAATTGCTATACCAAGAAGAAATGAAGATGATAAACGGGTATTCATTGGACAAATATATTGTACTAGAACTGACATGTGATTACATTTTCACGCAATCTGGGGGCATAGATCCTGAGAAATCAGTACCCACAATTACCGTCTCTGGCCGTAATAATGGCCTTGATACGCCTGGGCATTGAGTCAAACAGGGCTTGGATGCCATGTACAGGTACAACTGCCCATGCAGCTTCAACACGATACCACAGTTCATCAAGACTAGTGGCAGGCGTATTGTGACGAGCCAGTTGCTCGGCCACCATTGACCAGACATTTTCAATTGGTGAGAGATCTGGAGAATGTGCTGGCCAGGGCAGCAGTCGAACATTTTCTGTGTAGAGAAAGACCTGCAACATGCGGTCGTGCATTATCCTGTTGAAATGTAGGGTTTCGCAGGGATCGAATGATGGGTAGAGCCACGTGTCGTAACACTTCTGAAATGTAACGTCCACTGTTTAAAGTGCCGTCAATGCGAACAAGAGGTGACCGAGACGTGTAACCAATGGTACCCCATACCATCACCCTGGGTGATACGCCAGTATGGCGATGACGAATACACGTTTCCAAAGTGCGTTCACCGCAATGTGGCCAAACACGAATTCGACCATCATGATGCTGTAAACAGAACCTGGATTCATCCGAAAAAATGTCGTTTTGCCATTCGTGAACCCAGGTTCGTCGTTGAGCACACCATCGCAGGCGCTCCTGTCTGTGATGCAGCGTCAAGGGTAACCGCAGCCATGGTCTCCGAGCTGATAGTCCACGCTGCTGTAAACGTCGTCGAACTGTTCGTGCAGATGGTTATTGTCATGCAAAAGTCCCCATCTGTTGACTCAGGGATCGAGACGTGGCTGCACAATCCGTTACAGCCATGCGGATAAGATGCCTGTCATCTCGACTGCTAGTGATACGAGGCCGTTGGGATCCAGCTCGGCATTCTGTATTACCCTTCTGAACCCACCGATTCCATATTCTGCTAACAGTCATGGGATCTCGACCAACGCGAGGTGAAATGTCGCAATACGATAAACCGCAATCGCGACAGGCTACAATCCGACCTTTATCAAATTCGGAAACGTGATGGTACGCATTTCTCCTCCTTACAAGAAGCATCACAACAACGTTTCACCAGGCAACGCCGGCCAGCTGCTGTTTGTGTATGAGAAATCGGTTGGAAACTTTGCTCATGTCAGCAAGTTGTAGGTGTCGCCACCGGCGCCAATGTTGTGTGAATGCTCTGAAAAGCTAATCTTGCATATCACAGTATCTCCTTCCTGTCGGTTAAATTTCGCGTCTGTAGCACGTCATATTCGTAGTGTTGCAATGTTAATGGCCGGTAGTGTATATCTGTGGTACATAGAGCGAAGTTTAGAAAGGCTGAAACAGACGTTTAAAAATAACTGTGTTTCAGCAATTGTTGTGACGTATTAGTTGAATTGCATCTGTTATGGACACTTGGTACCCAGTGAAAGTTAACATCTTACACAGCATCAGAGGCTAAACTCGCTCTCAGCATGTGGTGCATTACAAGGTTTCATACTGACGATGTAGTGGGTGTTTGATTCAACGGAGCTGGAAGCATCATTTGTGTCTTTTAGTGTGGGACGATGTGAGGTGGTTTCCTTGGTAGCTTTGATACCAGTCATGGTAACCATACAGTTTACGGATGGTCTTCTATTCACTTCGAACTATCTTCTTGAAGAATATCTATGGCCATTACGGTTTTTAAATGATTTCTTTTTGGGTGTCGGTTTAAATGGCCATTTCTGGAACATTGAAATATGCGCTGGTATCTGAAGTGTGTTTTGTAGAATAATAGGACAGGTTTCTCGTGGTTCTGGTTCATACTCGTGACTAATTTTGAACATCTTGCTTAGGTGATGGAGAACAGCATGTACAATTTTTAAAAAAAATGTATAACACTTTGCAGGCTGTAATAATGTTATTTTTTCTGCTACCGGTTTCAGTTTTGAACCATCATGAACGGCAGGAAGATTATCACATATGTATCACATGTCATACGTACTTTGGCGTAGATTACCACAGAAAACCATAAGTGGCAGTAAAAATCAATGTGTCATCATATTTTAATCTTATCTTGCCACAATTTTTATTTATCTTCGTAATTATGGTTTTCTGTGGTAACTTATGTCAAAGTATGTACGGGATTTGATACATATGTGAGAATTGTCCTGCCGTTGACGATGATTCAGAATTGAAACCGGCAGCAAAATAAAATAACATTATTACAGACGGCACAGTGTTATCCAATTTTTTTTTTTTTTTTTTAAAAAGAGGAATTTTGACATAAAGCTGTCATTAACGAGAGAGCTGAAGAGCCTGCCAGTGATCTAACTGCTATTAATTTCCCATACAGCAGAGCTTTCTTCGGAATTTATTTGTTTTGCGTGTGTATGTAACGATGGACGTGCATCTCACGCGGGTCTTTCCATGGATTGACTTTCTTGCAACATGCACCTCACATGGTGCGTATCTGGACAAAGCTACATGAATTACACAGTTTTATGTGTCAAGTATTAGTAACTGCTTTACTGAACACGAAACTTCATAAGAGTGTTAGAATAATACCAACAGCCATGTCACGTTGTGTGTTATCATCGTCAGTACTGTAACTGGATTTCTCCACTTACTCCCATTAGTGTCTTTTAAAGATCCTCTATTCAGGATGTCATATATACGGTTGCTTTCCACTCCCAAACTCAAAATGAAGTTCCTCTGTCCTCCATATACGTAACAACCTTAGTTATGGATTATATTATTAATATTGCAGTTATATGTTTTCTACTGCACATGTAACGTTTACTGTAAAGTGATAACGTGTTTTATAGTGTAATATGTGTAGGATGTAATTACAATATTTAACGTGGGAATAGTTGCTTCATACTAAAACAATATGGGAAATCATATTCAACATATCGTTTGTACTTTAGTCATCTGATTGCCGGACATACGCTACAAGGCACCGCCAGTTTGGCTTCTGAACGTTGAGTGAGGTGTTAACTTTGACGACATATTTTAGGCAACATGTATCCGTAAATTATGTAATTCAACTTAAGCTCCACCGTAATTCCTGTAAACATAGTTGTTTCAAAAAAGTCGTTTCCATTTCTTTTAATATTAGTTAAAGCGAAACGTTTAGTAGGGAATATTATAAAAAGAGTATATCATTCAGCCAAACATAGTTGCAGTCCCAATGAAAGACCTTATGTCCAACGTAATGACGTGTCACGGCAGTGAAGTGGTGTCTATAAGCAGATAGTTTGTACGGAATCGGCCGAAAGGAGCTATCGTGTTTGACAAAAAATATTCAGCTTGAATCATATGAGGCAGCAGTTGCAGCACAATTTTTTAAATGTAACCTAAATAGCAGTTAATACTTGGACACACCGAGAGTGTAGTTTCCCTATTTGTTACTGTATCAATGCGGAGTGTCCATTGTCTAAACAAGGAATGGTATACCACTTGATGCAATGTAACATGGCGTATGAACAGTGGTAGTACAAGCATCACAATCATCAAGCGCCGCCGGAGACAAGTGACACGCTTTGTCAGTCACAATCGACGTGAAATTCGATAAGAATTGATGCTGTCAATGAATGCAGATTTATCTCAGCTACTTCCCGCGAGAACATTGCGAGAACTACTACATGCAGATGATGTCTAGAGTAGGTTCCATAGCAGAAGGCCATTGTTCAGAACGATAGCTGACTGAAGGCGTGTAGTGCGGTCCGACGAGTGGCAGTTATGGCTCTTATCAAATGACCCATGGCGTCGAGTGCACCGACGGTCCACTGAGGGAACGTACAAGTGTACGGAATACGTTCCCACGTGTATATAAGAGGCTTGAAGACTTCGTCAAGTATAGCAGCCCAGTAAGTTGTCCTCGACGATGCGTGTTCGTCAAAGACAACAGTATAGTCAGGAGTACCCCAGGGAAACGTGATATGACCGCTCCTGTTCTCAGTACCCGTAAGTGATCTGACGGACAGGTTGGGCAGTAACCTGTGGATATTTGCTGACAATGCTATGGTACACGGGAAGGTGTCGTCCCTGGTTGACTGTAGGAGGATGTAGGATGACTTAAGCAGGGCTTCTCTTTCGTGTGATGAATGGCAGCTTACTATAAATGTATAAAAATGTAGGCTAATTCAGATGAGTAGGAGAAACAAGCCTCTAATGTTGGAATACGTTATTGACGGTGTGAAGCCTTGCATAGTCACGGCGATAAAATATCTTGGCATAGCTTTGCTAGCGAAATGAAACAGAACGAGCACGTGAGATCGTTACTAATGGAGGCGGATTGTCGACTTCCGTTTATTACGAGAATTCTAGAAAAGTGCAGTTGATCTATAAAGGAGCACGCGTATAGTGTGACCCGTTCTTGAGTACTCCTCGAGTAACTAGGATCCCCAATAGGTCGAATTAAAGGAAGACAATGTGGCAATTCAGATGCATGCTGCTAGATTTGTTACCAGGGTGAAACGTCCCCTTACAAAACTTAATGAATTACTGTGCAGATAAACCTCTTACATTATTTGATTTTCAAACAGCTGAGCAGAACTGAACTTACTCAGATATTTCGCTCTTTACCTATTCTGATCAACCCTAAACTGACACACAATACTTTTAGCGCAACGCAATCTGACTTTCAATAATCCCTACGAAAGAATGGCCCTGACTAACATTAACCTATACGTTTCACAAATCACTTACTTCACAAAAATCTTCGTTACTGGAACTACTGCAATACAGCGAGCGCCACTACTGCCAGCTAAATAAAAGATTCAAACTACTAAAGGCACTAACTACTGATAGGCATAGTTAGCAAATGAAAGATTTTGATAGAGAACAAACAATGTATTTACCTTAATGGTGTTCAAAAGCCATACTATATATATATTAGTTCATGACATCCAGTCTTACAAATTTACTCTCTCTGATGGACACACGTCCAGATCATCCGCTCTCCAACCTCCGCCATCTCACTCCCCACATCCACCACTGCTGGCGGCTCACCTCCAACTGCGCAACGCTACACGCTGTTAACAGCCAACTGCCCAACACTACAATAGCGACTACTGCAACAATGCCGACCAGCCTCAGACTGCACACAGCACAGTCAGTGATTTTCATATACAGCGCTACGTGGCGTTACCAATATAAGAACCTAAACAGCCTACTTACAAGGGGTTCGATGAAATAATAATACATGGAGGAAAGACGACGTTCTTCTCGCGAAACGATATTGCAAAAAATTCAATGGACCGGCATTTGCGTTTGGTTGCGGCATGTTTCTACTGCGCAACCTTACATTTCGAGTAAAGACCGCGAAGACAAGATGAGAGAAATTAGGAATCGTGTGGAGGAATATATACAATCGAATTTCCCTCACTCCATCAGCAAGTGGAACACAACTGCAGATGACTAATAACGCTACAAGGTTGCCGAAATCATGCACCTATTTTGCCTTGAGAAGTATGCATGTAAATGTATAAAGTGCATTGAACAAGAAATGAGTCAATGCCTGTAAAATAAAAACCGCTGAAGGGACCATAATGCGTTTTCTGACGGAAGAAGGTGTGATCCATATAACAGCGCCCAGGCCACAGACTCATCGCTAGAGGGACATGGGCGAACGCCCACGTGTCGACAGAGTGCGTATCTGCACACATCAAACATCCACTGCACTGAGCCATGCTGAAGGCAGAGAAATGGAGGCCTCAAAAGCAGATCAAAGGGGTAGTGCTTCTTCGCACAGCGTAAGGAGCGCTGGGAATGGGAATTCCGGATGGACGTACACTGGTATAGAGACAACCTCATGAATCCATGGACCCTGATTGTCAGCAGGCTGATGGATGCTATGTATTGGTGTGGGGCGTGTGCAGTTGGAGTGATATGGGGCCCCTCATACGTCTAGTTACGACTCTGACAGGTGACACGTACCTATGCATCCTGTCTGATTACCTGCATTCATTCATGTTCATTGTGCATTCCGACCGACTTTGGTAATTCCAGCAGGACAATGCGACACCCCACACGTCCTGAATTGCTACAGTGTGTCTCCAGGAACACTTCCACTGCCCGCAAAATTCCCATTTTTGAGGATGTCTGGGATGTATTGCAACGTGCTGTCCAGAAGAGATCTCCACCCTCTCCTTCTCTTACGGATTTATGGACAGCCCTCCAGGATTCATGGTGTCAGTTCCCTCCATCATTACTTCGGACATTAGTCGAGTGCATGCGACGTCGTGTTGTACCACTTCTGCATGCTGGCGGCGGTGCTACACGATATTAGGCAGGTGTACCAGTTTCTTAGGCTCTTCAGTGTATTAAGTACACTCCCCAGTTTAGTTTGCTTTCCATATTCAGTGGAATAATTTCAGAAGAATCTACTCTTAATACTCGTTTATACTTGCGTTTTATAGACAAGTAATTTTACACTTCTCGTGCTGTTTATATTGTATTAAAAATATTTTTTCGGAGTGGGGAGAGAATGACCGTTTGATAGAAACCAGTCCTGAATCTCTCCAAACGGGAGACTGCATCAAAGAATTTTCCACCGATAAAACGTAGTACGTTGTAAGGCTTTGTCGATATACCAGGCAGACGAAAGCAAAATTATATTTGTCCCAAGGATGCGTAATAGGCTCTTATGTTCTTTCAATAGGCATAAACGATTTATCCGATGCGATCAGCAGAACTATCAGACTGTTCTTTGATGATGCTGTTGTCTACATAACATATCGTCACTGGATGATTGTAGGGAATTTCAGAACGACTTAGTATTCAGTTTGGTGTCGTGAGTGGCAGTTCCCTTGTAATGTGCATAAATTCAACGTAATGGCTACAAACGGAACTAAGAGCCCGGTAACAACCCATTACACGATTACAGGTAACCTTCTAGAGCCTGTTACATCGTTTAAGTCCTCTAGGGTAACAGCAGAAGCGATATGAAACAGAACGAGGAAGTGGAATGAGTAACAGGGAAGGCGAATAGAAGTTTTCTGTTAGTTGCGAGGATTCTGGAACACTCCTTTACATCACTAATAGACATCACATACAAGGTCCTAATGGGACCTATTGTACTCTTTCAGCGTGTGGAGATCTTATCTAGCAGACTTGACAGTACGATCTGAACGAAATTCAGAGACTCATTATGAAGTCATTATAGACAAAAGTGTGGCAAATATCTCCAGAGAATTAATGAGAGCTATTGGGGAAAACAATCGATTTCATTCTCGCGAGATAACATTGGGTAAATTTATAGAACTGTTCCACGAGTTCTATTCGTCAACAGTTCTGCTACCTCCGTCGAATATGTTGCTTATGGATGGTGTGATTAAGTAAGACAGATTACAGTATGTAAGGAGGGAATACACACAGTCTATTATCCTAGCTCTTTCCGCGAAGAAAAGAAAATGTAATACGGCTAACAACGGTACAAAGTACGCTCCACCATACACTCTACAGTGTCTGGAGGAGAATATACGTAAATACAGACTCAAAATTATGTCATATGTATCGATTAACATACACAGTCATTTCAGTTCTCGTTTTTCAAAAAAAATGGCTCTGAGCACTATGGGACTCAACTGCTGAGGTCATTAGTCCCCTAGAACTTAGAACTAGTTAAACCTAACTAACCTAAGGACATCACAAACATCCATGCCCGAGGCAGGATTCGAACCTGCGACCGTAGCGGTCTTGCGGTTCCAGACTGCAGCGCCTTTAACCGCACGGCCACTTCGGCCGGCCTCTCGTTTTTCAAATGAATAAATTTCACTACATTAGGTTTACAGCTAAACCAATACAGTTTTCACTGTGCGTCCGATGGAAGTCGTGTTTAAGTCTTTACAATTGTCTATTGCGAAAGACTAAACGCCGGAACGTGGCATGGCTGAGATCAGAGTTTTTCTCCTGCTACAAAGCAAAAGAACCTGACTTTTATGAGCCTAACATGAATATTGAGAGACAGTAAATGCGCAGACAAAGGGCTTTGTGGGAGGCAGTCAGGTGTTCTCAAAACCTGACAACAAAGCTACTAAAGTCAAATGTGGTCTCGCTACAAACAACACTTCATTAAAAGTGAGTGAGAGTTATTCCGTTGCGTCTGCAGTGTTTATTTTCCGCCACAGCCATATAAATTTTGTTTCGAACTGACATCTACACCCTCAGATATCAACTGAAAGGATTTTTCGAGTCAGACGCGTAGTGAAAACAGTTCGAGTCGTATTATTGTATTTTTAATCTATATTTTTATCCCAAGTTTCAGCTGATTTTTAAATCAGTACCTCGTCTGTTACGACAAACTTCTGATTCAGATTACAGGGGAATCATCAAGAAACGTTGTCAAAGAAATTTCGCATAAAATGTGAAAATGTAAGGGCAGAAATTTTCGATTATCCTCGACCGTTCCTGTTTCAGACAGTATAACAAGAACATATTGTGCAGAACAATGCTGATCGTCTGTGAGTTTTCGATATATGGCCACAACATCTTATTACAATTTGCTTTAACAGTGGTGTTATAACACCAATACGTACTTTGTACCAAATATGACATTAACGTGCGAAAAGTGTTACCCTCTGGGAGGAATTTTGAATAGTTGGACCGTGTGTTAACCTAATAGACAGAGGGGTTCGAACATAGATTTCGTGACTATGGCGATTAGTAGAAAAACTGAAAGACTTTAATTTTAGATGCTAAGAAAGTAACTAAGTTCTGGAGAGTGAAATAATAAACGGTCACCAGCCTAATTAGGCATAATAATGTGGAAGCATTAAGTTCAAAGAATTTAACTATAATTTTATGAAATGAACTTTCGTTATTTCTCTCTTAGTAAAATGCAAGGAACACACACAATTACCAGACGAACTGCACAGTGGACAGCAGTAGTTATCATTTGTATAGATTGGCAATCAAAGAAATATAAATGAAACTTTACTCCTGTTATCAATAATTACTATCTCAACTTATCAACAGATTCAGTATCAAAATCTTATCAAAGACATCACAAGACTAAAATTGAGCATGAACATAGTCCTAATTAAACTAATACCCAAATAACCCGAACACTGTACTAACACATTTCATGTTCACTCTACTGTGAAAATGTTTCAGATTTCATTAGCAAGAACCATATTTAAATTAACGTTCTTGTAATAGAGAAGATTAAAGTGGGAACCCATAAACTGTCACTTACCCTACAAGCAGACTATGCACACATTTGAAAAACAATTTGCATCACATAAATGCTGAACTGCAACCGCACTTAAGATTATTTAGCTCTCAATGCTTTATAACAATTTACACTAGCAATATTCTTATTTAGCTTCGGAAATAAATTCAAGTTAAGTGTTCAGTATGTTCAAGATTATGTGCCACTTTTACTACTTTTGAAGCAAGTAGTTTTAACTAACATTTATGCTCTTCAACACTAAACTTTGGCGCAATCGAAGTAGTAGCAATTCAAAGCAAAATGAAGCTTTTAACAAGTTTAAGATAATGTGCCTCTCTCTTTATCTGTGAAACAAATGAGTTAACTAGCAACTTGTATATACTTTAAAACTGAAACTTAGCCACATTTAAATAAAAACAAATTAGCATTTCTTCATAAACAGGATACTCGGCCTTTAGCACTTTTAGGATAGGACCCTGCTTGGTATCATGAAGAGGACAGTTTCAAAGTTCATACAAAAAATTTTGCAACACTTAAATTATTATTGCAAAAGCACACACAAGTATACTGGTTCATACTGGTATGCGTATCTGATCTCTAAAGTTGGTGAAGCAGGGGAGCAATAGTGGTGGCAAGCACGTGGCGACTATCTGGTCTCCCCTCTGACGGATTTATGCTCTATTTAATTCTTCTTGGCGACGTATTCATCATTTTTAGAGCCTTTCCAAATGCGAGAGCACCATATCACAGCCGGAACCACATCCGAGGCCATTCCATCATAGCTTTGGTTACAGAACGCCTCACTTGGCACTTGTGGCGTTGACTATGCGACTGCTGGCCACTGACTGACTAACGTGCTCTCGCTCTTGCCGCCCAAATTGACCGCCACTTCCACCTTTTCTCGCGCGCCAAGCCCCTTCCGTAGTGAAGGGGGTTCCCTACGTCTTCTCTATTTCACAATGCAAGATCCCTAAGTATGAACCAGTTTTATACATACAATTTTGTTCTCACAAACAGGCATATTTAATAAAGTTCCAATATTTTAGCACACTGTTAAGTTAAAACAAAATATGCATCACAATTTTTCCATTTCCTTCCAACAATTCAAAGATATTAACACGCAAAGAATAAACATTTCATAGTTATATGCACTTAATTACACTATACTAACCACTCACACTCGATAACAGTGTTACAGTGTTTTATTTTATACAATGAAGAGTATGCATAAGAAGAGAAAACATCTTATGTGCTCAAAGTGTTGACGTTGAGCACTGATGCATGCCATAAGCCGATACCAGCCAATACTACTTGCTGAAATTCATCTGGACTTATCGCAGCACAGGCCAGCGGTCTACATACTTACGTCTTCGGAAAGCACTCATGTTTTGTTGCAGAATCCATGTTTTTTCTTCACAGACAAAAGTACAGACATGTTAAATATGATAAGCGTCTTGGCCACTTTATGTCTCCAAATACGCTGTTAGAACTCTGTAATTATCTGTGCGAAATGGACGTGATGTCCGTCATATTAGTGCCACACAGGTCTCCTTATGACCAGTGAGATGTTTTACAATAGCTGCGGAAGCGTATCTTTTAGGAATTGCAGCTATCTGTGGCTGTTTACAGCCCTGTCAATGAAAAAAAGACCAATGATGCGATTGTTGGAAAGCCTGCAACACGCTTTGACATATCAAGGTCGCTGCTATCTCGCGTCTCTTTTCAGCTGAGCAGTACAGCTTTTTGCGAAGGTTGACTTGCCCATGGTTTTCGATTTCGTAGACACTATTCGTAGAACTATAACCGATTTTGAAATTCATTATCATGAACCTGTGGATGGAGCGGTATATATACAGGATGAAATGCATGGTAATGCAGTGTTCACACGTTCTTGAGGTATTTATATTGTCTGTAAAGACAGAGCACGAGGGTTTGCAGGATCAGGGTATCTTTCAGCTCTAACAGTTTGGCGGCATCCCTCACAGACTAAAACTATATGCACCTAATAGCAATTCGTATGTACAAACAGCTTCACCGGCAATTTTCCTGATTGCAGCAACAGCTGAACACAGACAACAGGCTTCACGCAGACAAGTAACCTGTAAGTTTGTTATGTGTTGGCTTACATTTTCCTGATCGTTTGTCGAAGTACTTCTACTGACAATGTGATAGTGGTTTTGCGATGATGTTATATTGTTTTTGTTTGAACAAATTCCACACATGATATGCGATCTGTAGTCTCCCCGGCGTATTTCCAATTTGAGCAGTTCTCGGGTATCCGACCGAAATATTGTGGAGAAATTACGACGCTACTCGGACGGATACCCGAGAACTGTTCAAATTCCACATACGTTTCGTCGTTGACGTATTATTCGGTAGCTATTTCCCAATGCCAGGAGAAAGTACACAGTTCTACTAAAATTAAACTGGAGTTGCAGTTATTCGGCGGTTATAACAGGTAATAATTCTTGCTTACAACAGAAAACTTGGCCACACGTCCGCTATAACTTAATAAAAACCACACCACCGAATCCAAGTAGTACTTATCGAGTCTTTCATGCGACGTCCAGTAACTTCGGAAGGCGTCGGTTTTTTACCCGTTACCAGCAAAATGATTTTTAAAGCGGAATTTTATGTTCCCATTCGATAGAACGGCTCGATATTAGTCTAGTGCGATATTTGTTTTATACGTATCTATTAACAGTGACAGTAAAAGACGAAGAACAACCAGTGCTCCACCAGCGACAGCACTGCCCCGGCCCGCACTCACTGATACCGCCAAGCATACAGCGCTGCTAAGTCGCTGCTGGATTCATACTTATTCTACGTGCTTTACCGGTCCTGTTAATACACATATATATATATAACATGAATATCGCGCTAGAATGATCCTGGACCGCTCTAACGAAATGGGCACATGAAATCCCAATCTAATAATAATTTTATTTGTAATGGAAATAAACTTACACTTTCTGCTGGCACTGGGTACTGCATGAACGATGTAACGAGGAGGAATAATTTGGGCTGACTCCAGCTACACAGCACAAAAATGAAACTGAAAATATCTGCCGTCGTAACACCAGAGAAAATGCGCCTGACAGCTCTTAGGAGAGAAACCCGGTGTGTGGAGTGAGCTAAGTTGACGAGCCAAAGAAACTGGTACACTCGCCTAATATCGTGTAGGGCCCCCCGCCAGCACGCATAAGTGCCGCAACACGACGTGGCATGCGCTCGACTAAAGTCTGAAGTAGTGCTGGAGGGAACTGACACCATGAATCCTGCAGGGCTGTCCATAAATTCGTAAGAGTACGAGGGGGTGGACATTTCTCCTGAACAACAAGTTGTTAGGCATCCCAGATATGCTCAATAATGTTCATTCCTGGGGAGTTTGGTGGCCAGCGGAAGTGTTTAAACTCAGAAGAGTGTTCCTGGAGTCACTCTGTAGCAATTCTGCATGTGTGGGGTGTCGCATTGTCCTGCTGGAATTGCCCAAGTCCGTCGGAATGCACAGGATACAGGTGATCAGACAGGATACTTACGTATGTGTCACATGTCAGAGTCGTATCTAGACATAACAGGCGTCCCACATTACTCCAACTGCACACATTCCACACCATTACAGAGCCTCCACCAGCTTGATCAGTCCCCTTCTGACATGCAGGGTCCATCGATTCATGAGGTTGTCTCCATACTCGTACAAATCCATCCGCTCTATACAATGTGAAACGCAACTCGTCCGACCAGGCAACATGTTTCCAGTGATCAACAGTCCTATGTTGTTGTTGACGCGCGCGGGAGAGGCGTAAAGCTTTGCGTCGTGCAGTCATCGAGGATACACGAGTGGGCCTTCGACTGCGAAAGCCCATATCGATTGTATTTCGTTGAATGGTTCGCATGCTGACACTCGCTCATGCCCCGGAACTGAAATCTGCAGCAATTTGCGGAACGGTTGCGCTTCTGTCACGTTGAAAGATTCTCTTCAGTCGTCGTTGGTCCTGCTCTTGCAGGACGTTTTTCCGGCCGCAGCGGTGTCAGAGAATTGATGTTTTACCGGATTCCTGATATTCACGGAACACTCGTGAAATTGTCGTACGGCAAAATCCCATGTCATCGCTACCTCGGGGATGCTGTATCCCATCTTTGGTACGCCGATTATAACACCAAGTTCAAACTCACTTAAATTTAGCAACCTGCCATTGTAACCGATCTAACAATGGGCCGTATTCTGCCTGTTTATATACTTACGTAATTGAATTGCATGCCTATACCTGTTTATTTGGCGCTTCAGTGTATCTTACGTGGCTCATCCTGTATGTTTCTCGTATCAAAGTGTTTTTACGAGTACGTTTCCTCGAATATCTGTGCTACATTATGATCGTCCTTGTCCCAAAGAAAAACCAATATACCGCTGCTTTATAGGAAGTAGTAAAAATTCTTTCTACTTATTCTTATTCGTAATAGTTGCCCTTTATGCCCCATGAAATGTGTCTGTAGAATAATCATGTCTGCCACTATAAACGTGTTAATAATGTGTTATCGGTTAGGTTTCCAAGTTCAGTAATTAGTATTCTGAATTTGGCCGTTTCGCGAAGGACCAGCTGAGTCATACACATAGCTAACAGTATAAAAGTTGGTCTCCACTCTAACCAATATTATCTGCAAATGGCTATTGAGATAATTTACCGCGCTGGTAATAATCATTCGCATTTGGGTCAGTATTCACATTCCCACTGTTTTGGCTCGTTATCGCTAGTAGTGAGAGAACTGCAAAGCCCGACTGTGTGCGAGAGCTTGCCAAGACGGAGGTCAGTGTCACGGAATCGAAAACGGGAGCCGGCAGGGAGCAATCGAAGCCGCTGAAATTTGCAGGGCGGCACGCGCGTTAGCTGGTGGGCGACGCCGCGGTTCGGCTGACGGCATTGTCGCCAGCGCGTATCTGCTACAGTGCTACCACGTTCTGTGGGAACCCTCACAGTCATTACTGGCAGCTCGTAGGGGCGTCTTAATGTGGTTATATTCTCACCCATTGCCTCAAATGAAGGGCGGATCAAAGCGCTGTGATTTGGCAAGGAAACTGAGAGAGGATTTGTGGACATGTTGAGGATTGCAACGTAGATTATACAACGACTGGAAAAAATAAGCAAAAATTAAATAACATTTCACACATTAGCGAATAAACACTGATAAGATAACTGAACCACCGAAGAAAACAAAAGGAGCCCGTCTTACGAGGAAACGTCTCCAGTGGTGCAATCCACTTTTTGAAATCGTCTACACAGTGAGATAGCTTAAAGTTCCAGTTATCACACTTTGCAGCCATTCATCCTGGTGTGCCCTCGTTTGTGAGTGACTGACGAAAAAATTTCGGAATTTCGCGTGACGGCCAACAGCTTTAAAAAAGAAATGTTTAACAGACTGGTTGCGCAGTGTAATGGTTAATGTACATGCCTCACAACAAAAAGTTTTGGGTCTGAATCTTGCTAGTGTTTCGAAATTTTTTATTCTTAGATCCTTATCGAAATGACTATTGTCATCATTTTTATTCAGTAAATCGGGTTAAACGCATTATTTTTTGTATTTCTGTTCCTTTGTACGTCATTTTAATCACAGTATTAACTTTTTCAGTTCCTCACATTTTTCTTCCTGCCATTCACTTTCCACTTGGACTCTTGCTTCGTGTGATTTTAGTTATTACTATGCATTAACTTAGACTTACTTCTTCCGTTATGTCGTCCTATATTTTTGACCTTTTTATTGCGTTCATTATTTCCGTTTCTCATTTTGCTTGAATTTCGTTTTATTTATAATCCATTCTTTCACTTAAATCTCCATCTGGACTTCTTTGTCCTTAGCGCAATAAGGAACTTTGTTTTAAACGTTTTTATGGCAATTAACATCCAAAAGATGTACATTTTCTAAAAAAATACATTTTTGGTATCATTGCACAGTCAGTACAGATTGTTTGTCATTTGTTCTTTAACCGATACATCGACAGTTTCAAACATTTAAATATTATGACAGGTAAATAAAAAGAATTAAATTCACGTGCGTAAGGACTCCAAGCGGAAAACGAATGCTAGGAAGAAAAAACGAGAGCAATTGATAAACTTAATACAGTGATTTAAATGACGTGACAAAGCAATACACATCAAAAAATTAAATTAACCGAGATAATCGAATCAAAATAATAATGAATGATATTTCGATAAAAATTTAGAAATGAAACAGTTCAAAACACCTAACAAGATACGAATCCACAACATTTTGCACGTGAGGCCTGTACTTCAACCGTTACACTACGCAACCAGTCTGTTAAACGTCCCGTGTAGGAAGCTGTAGAGCATCACGTAAAAGTTCCTAAATATTTTTTTGGTCGATTACTCCGAAATGACGGTCCACCAGGCTGAATGGCTACAGCGCCTGGTACCTGGGACCTTAACCTACATCACCGTACAGACGATTTCAATGAGTCGATATGACCGCTGCGGTCATCTCTTTGTCAGCACATTACATGAGGCATTACAATCCTCTCAACGAGAAGAAACAGGAAAACTGTGCAATTACTGCACTGGGAGATGAAAAACAGTTAAATCATGTTAGAAAATTCAGGACGAGGCAGCGAAGACAGGCCATTCAGAATATATCCGGAACCGGTATACAAGGTGAACCAATATTCAAGCATTAGGACGCCCCGAGCGGTTGCGCTTCAGTCTGGCACCGCGCGACCGCTAAGGTCGCAGGTTCGAATCCTGCCTCCGGCATGGAAGTGTGTGTGATGTCCTTAGGTTAGTTAGGTTTAAGTAGTTCCAAGTTCTAGGAGACTGATGACCTCGGATGTTAATTCCCATTCTGCTCAGAGCCATTTGAACCATTAGCACGCCACGGTGCGATTCTATGCATTTTGGGAGAAAATTGACGTAGAAGAATGACAAATTTGCAACTTAGTAAAAGCATGTACGACAGGTGCCCTAATTCAGTACTACAGTACCTGATCAGAAGTGTCTGGACATCCTTCTGAAATGCGGAACTGACCCGCACATGTGAGGAGTACCAGACTGGCCAGTACAGAAGGAGGACGAGAACATTGTGTGTCAGTAGAGAAGCAGTAACAGAATAATGGAGCATAGTGACTTCGAATGTTACTAGTCACTGAATGTCACTTGCGTAACACATCTATCAGAGACATTTAAACGCTTCTAAAGCTGCCCAAGTCGACTGTAGTGACGTCATTGTGACGTGGAGACGCGAAGGGACTACCACAGCGGAAACACGACCAAGCAGACATCATGTATTGACGGGCAGGGACCGCCGAGCACCGTGGACAGTGACTGTATAAAGACGCATGAAATCAACGGAAGCAATCACTCGTGAATTTCAAAATCACCAGTAATAAGCGTAGGGAACTAAACGAGGCGAGTACTAGGGTCGAGCAGCTCATCGTAAGCCACACATTTATGTAGTCAATACCGGACAGTGTACGACCATGGTATCACGTGAAAAACCGAGGAGCCGCCAGCGCCATTCACGGGGGGGCCAAAAAACTCTGAGGATGACTTGAACATAAGACGAAACTAGTCATAATAAACAAATGTTATCACGATATCGACTGTTGCTTTAATCAAAGTTAGCACCTGATAGCTGCGATCCACAGACAATGTTGCCAGATTTATTATCAGCTTGCGATGGTGTAAACAGGTCACTGGATGAGTGAACACGAGTGATTTGGAAAGGTGAATCACAGCTATAACCTCTCACCGTCCGGTGGAGGGGGTTTGGATTTGGTGAATGACTGGACAACGTTATGTGCCTCCATGTGCATTGGCAACACTAAAGGACAGAGATCGTTGTTCCTGTACGGGCGTGTTTTTCGTAGTTACGCTGTGGTATCCATATTTCGTTTAAAAAATCGCTAAATGCGGAAGCATATGAATACATTTCACAGCACTGTGTACTGCGTGTAGCAGATGAATAGACCGGAGGCGATGATTGTATCAGTTTGACAAAGCACCCTATCATAAAGCACCGTCTTTGTGGACAGTAACATTCCTGAAATGGACTGGCCTATCCGGAGTCCCGACCTGAAACCTTTTGGATGAGATACAACGTCGAATGCGCTCCAGACCCCAGCGTCCACCATCAGTATTTTCTCTGGTTTCGGCTCTTGAGAAACAACGGGTACTATCCTTTCACAGGCGTTCAGAAGCGTCATTGAAAGTGTCTGCAGTTGGGCTCAAGCTGTCGTAAAGGCAAAGGATGGACACGTATCTTATGAGTATCAGCTAACAGGTGCCTGAACGCTTCGAAAAGACAGTTTATTTCCACAATTCTATTCTATCGCTTGTGCCTTATCCTGCGGTTGCGCAGGGTCGGCCATGGTTTATCTGATTTAGCATGTTAGTTTAAGGGGTGGCTGGAGGCCCTTCCTGCCGTCACCCCATAACCCCCCCCCCCCCACCCTCCCCCGTGACAGAATTAGTGTACACCAACTGTCGGCGTCTAATGTAATACATGGAACAGTGCGAATGAGTTCAGATGTCTGCGAGCTGTGTAACTGAGGCGGAACGTGGGGAGCAGCCCGGTATTCACCTAGCGTGATGTGGAAAACCGCCTGAAAAACACATCCAGGCTGGCCGGCACACCGGCCTTCGTCGTTAATCCGTCGGGCGGATTCGATCCGGGGCCGGCGCGTCTACCCGAATCCAGGAAGCAGTGCGTTAGTGCTCTCGGATACCCTGGCGGGTCACAGTGTATTTCCACAATGTCTGTAACAAATGTCTGGTGTCACTAGGTTTGCTAAACCGGCACATTTGCAAAATAGTTCTCCACGGTGCGAGTAGTGAGAACATTAGATGGATACGCCTAATCATGAATGCGTGGGTGTTTTACATGTGCAACATCCATCTATTCGACCATGTCAGTGATTCATACTTACAGTTAGAATGGTTGATGCCAGGCTAGTGACTACCACATGCTATGTTTATTTCGTCGGCTTCACAGGGAGCGTACACCCTAGTACCTTGCATCAGCCATGAATTGTCATCTCCGGAACATAAAGTGTCATTTAACTTGTATATTTGATGTGCCAGTCCATGAAACATAAATATTCGCAAACTCCTCGCCTGTTACTGCTCTGGAACAACCTGCGTTGCACTCTGCACACAGTTCAATGGCCTTTTGCATCAGAAACAGCTCATGCATTCCTACCTCTACATCTACGTAGACACTCCAGGAGCCACCGTACGGCGCGTGGTGGAGGATACCCTGTACCACTATCAGTCATTTCCTTTCCTGTTCCACTCGCAAACAGAGCGATGGAAAAACAACTATCTGCGTGTCTCGGTATGAGACCTAATTCCTCGTATCTTATCTTCGTGGTCCTTACGCACAATATACAGGGTTATTACAAATGATTGAAGCGATTTCACAGCTCTACAATAACTTTATTATTTGAGATATTTTCACAATGCTTTGCACACACATACAAAAACTCAAAAAGGTTTTTTAGGCATTCACAAATGTTCGATATGTGCCCCCTTTAGTGATTCGGCAGACATCAAGCCGATAATCAAGTTCCTCCCAAACTCCCCAATCAATGAGTTTGAAAGCATCGTTGATGCGAGCTCGCAGTTCTGGCACGTTTCTTGGTAGAGCAGGTTTAAACACTGAATCTTTCACATAACCCCACAGAAAGAAATCGCATGGGGTTAAGTCGGGAGAGCGTGGAGGTCATGACATGAATTGCTGATCATGATCTCCACCACGACCGATCCATCGGTTTTCCAATCTCCTGTTTAAGAAATACCGAACATCATGATGGAAGTGCGGTGGAGCACCATCCTGTTGAAAGATGAAGTCGGCGCTGTCGGTCTCCAGTTGTGGCATGAGCCAATTTTCCAGCATGTCCACATACACGAGTCCTGTAACGTTTTTTTCGCAGAAGAAAAAGGGGCCGTAAACTTTAAACCGTGAGATTGCACGTTAACTTTTGGTGGATTGGGAATTTGCTGCACGAATGCGTGAGGATTCTCTACCGCCCAGATTCGCACATTGTGTCTGTTCACTTCACCATTAAGAAAAAATGTTGCTTCATCAGTGAAAACAAGTTTCGCACTGAACGCATCCTCTTCCATGAGCTGTTGCAACCGCGCCGAAAATTCAAAGCGTTTGACTTTGTCATCGGGTAAGGCTTCTGCTTTAGCCTTTTCCGTAAGATCTTCCAAACCGTCGGCTGTGGTACGTTTAGCTCCCTGCTTGCTTTATTCGTCGACTTCCGCGGGCTACGCGTGAAACTTGCCCGCACGCGTTCAACCGTTTCTTCGCTCACTGCAGGCCGACCCGTTGATTTCCCCTTACAGAGGCATCCAGAAGCTTTAAACTGCGCATACCATCGCTGAATGGAGTTAGCAGTTGGTGGATCTTTGTTGAACTTCGTCCTCAAGTGTCGTTGCACTGTTATGACTGACTGATGTGAGTGCATTTCAAGCACGACATACGCTTTCTCGGCTCCTGTCGCCATGTTGTCTCACTGCGCTCTCGAGTGCTCTGGCGGCAGAAACCTGAAGTGCGGCTTCAGCCGAACAAAACTTTATGAGTTTTTCTACGTATCTGTAGTGTGTCGTGACCATATGTCAATGAATGGAGCTACAGTGAATTTATGAAATCGCTTCAATCATTTGTAATAGCCCTGTATGTTGGCGGCATTAGAATCGTTTGGCAGTCAGCTTCGAATGCTGGTTTTCTAAATTTTCTCAACAGAGTTTCTTGAAAATAACGTCGTCTTCCATCCAGGGATTCCCGTTTGAGTTCCCGAAGCATCTCCGTAACACGTGTTGTTCGAACCTACCGGTAACAAATCTAGCAGCCCGCCTCCGAACTTTTCCAATGTCATCCTCCAATCTGACCTGGTACGGATCCCAAACACTCGAGCAGTATTCACGAATAGGTCACACCAGCGAACTATATGCGATCTCGTATACAGATGAACCACTCTTTCCTCCAATTCTCCAAGTCGACTATTCGCCTTCTCTACCACAATTCTCACATGCTCGATCCATTTCATATCGCTCTGCAACGGTACGCCCAGATTTCCAAACAACTTGACTGTGTCAAGCACGACATTAATGACATTGTATCTGAACACTAGACGTTTGTTCTTCCTACTAATCCTCATTAACTTACATTTTTGCACATTTGGAGCTAACTGCCATTCATCACACCAATTGGAAACTTCGTCTAAGTCGTCTCGTGTCTTCCTACAGTCAATCAACTTCGACCCCTTACCGTACACCACAGCATTTGCTTCTACCAATGTCGTAAGTTCCCACCAAAAAATTGAGGTATATAGCTAGTTTCCCACTGTCAGACAGTAAAACGAAAACTTCCATCGTCTCCCACTAGGCTTATTCGTCTTTTCATTTCTGAATCAGTAATGATATTTCCTCTTCCTCCATTTCCATTACTTGTGTTCATCACGCTTCTGTATCTCCCTCGCTTCCAATCTTATTTCGCATCCGTTGCTGCTAGCACTCCTTGTTTAAAGCTACTGGTATGTTTTTCTCTTAGTTCTACTTTTCACAAAAAAATAAATTCCATTTTCCTACTGTTGCTATTACTGCTTTTTATGCCATAATTAATTCTGCGTCTTGGAATCTACAATAATATTAATATGTCTTGTAATATGGTTGTCGCAATGTATGTAATATAAATTATGTAGAATGCTTGGTTAGGTGTAGAGAGGCCTGATAGCCCTAAAAATGAGACAATAAATCAATAAAAAATTAAAAGTTAGCGTAATAGTTAGACGTCTGTCAAAAACAGAAGATAGTGTCAGTGAAACACACCGTATCAATGACATTAATAGCTACGGATGTTGATCACCGGACGAGAGTACACCAGAAAAGTACATTCTCACCCTGTTTTTATGTGTCGTATCGCCGAAACACAAACAGCAAATATGGAACTGCCAGGATAGCAATTACGCTATCGCACAACTTCAAAGGACTGATTAAGTTCACTTTCACGCACAAAGACGGAAGTTACGTAGATGAGTAGTAAAGATTCACCAACACCTCAGAAACAAACTTGGTGCTCGCCAAATCATCGTATAACAATCGTAAATTAACAATTTCATACACTTCGACGTTATTTAAGTCTGAAAGCAAATTTAAATAACATACTATCAAGTTGAAAATGACACACTGTACGATGAAAAACGTATAGTGGACAGTAATGTGCGCCCTAGTTGAAAGAGCAGTTCAGAACACTTTCGAAGGCAGCAAGGACCTAAGCGTCTTGATTAAAGGGAGTCGTCCTAAACGGTACATCGGTGTCCTGTGGTGGAGATGTGTCGCTAAAAGAGCAAAGAGAAGTTGGACGGGGCGATGAAGAGTTGCAGGCGAGCAGCAGCCAGGAGCCACGGGTAGCAATGTTGGCGGCCCTGACCGACGGCAACCCGGGGCTTCCCGCGCCGGAATCCAATAAATCAACGGAGCGTCAAGTTCTGCTGGCGACCGCGCACTTCCGAAACAAAACTTTCCCTCGGAATCCGTCCAGACGCCAAATAAGTCTGCAAACTTTGGTCTGAATCATCACAAAGCCCTGTACTGCTAGCAAGCTTCTTTTACCGGTTTTCAGGGTTTCTATGCAACTAAAACACAGAGTGATCAGAAATTATCTACCAGTTCTATAACAATACTTTTTTGCCAGTTATGAGCATAAATACACGACTTTTACTGTTATTTAACATGTTTGAAACTTTACGTCGATCTGGACAACCTGTAGAGTATCTAGATCATTTTTTTTTGTATCGATTGTAGCAGTTTTTTTACCCGGATCTGAGTCGGGCTGCTACCACGAGAGAGAGGTTGGGTTTATGGACCGTCCGCTGACGACGTGGAACGATGCAGTAGCATATCAATATACAGGGTGAACCAAAATCTTAAACGCCATAGAACGATTCCTTGAGTATTAAAAGCATAAAAATGTCTTTTAACAAACTTTAGTCCTGTGAATATTTTCGGTAGAAATTAGATGTCAAAGGAAGGTAGTTTGGCAACAATGTTATCACATCTACGGCCAGTACCTTCACTCAGTACTCTGCAGCTCTTCTGTCCAGTTACCGCAGTGGGTGGAGTTTTGCGTTGGAACACTCGAGTTCGATTGTGGGTCTGCTCGTAATTTATATTATTTTCTAATTTCAGACTGCATGATATGACACCTGGCTTCTTAACCACGGTACAGCAAAAGAAAGCAAGTCTTATTTAAACACGTAAATAATTTAATACTAACACAAAAATGAGACAATATTGCAGTGTTTCTGTTGTTAAGAAGAACGATGAATTGTTCCTTTGGATACGCACACATGGATATGGAAGCCTGTATCTCGCCGTGAGAAGTGCACGGATAAACTAAGCAGTTACGGCGATAGCTCGCGCAAAGGGGGGAGTCCGGGTTCGAATACTGGTCCGGCACAAATTTTCATTTTCGTCATTCACTGACACAGCTAATGGTTGTTCGTATTCGCAACTGCGAATACATTTCATGTATACAAAAATGAGAGTAAATCGCCTTATGCCTTTTTTAAAAAGGTATGTTGCCTTTAAACTTTTAGTGTGTTTTCTTCCACGCTATACACCTCTCTATACCCCTGGCCCGTTCTTAGCATTGTCCCCCTTTGCTTTATTGCTTTAGCTATCAGTGAACCCCGGATTCTTTAAAGAATCGAGCTCCCACATAAAAACTAGCTTCAAATATCTGATTATATGTGAGTCAATTTATTAAATTTTTGACGTTAAGCAAGTTAGTGAGAAAAAATTTAGAAAAGGTTTCAAATTACACCGAATGTTAGTTATAAGCTGCTAAAAGCTCTCATTATGAAACAAGGGATGAATATAGTTTGGATATTTCAGCTTCGTTTTAAAGTCAAAGATGGAACCCACCTGTGCATTCCGCCACATCTCCACGCTGGCCTGCTGCTCGTTGTCTTTGCCAGAATGCTGTCCTATAGCCAGCGGTTTACGTGCGCAAAAAGATGATAGTCAGAGGGAGCCATATACGGGCTCTATGGTGGGTGATTAAACACATCCCATCGAAAACGTTGGAGGAGCGTTTGCAGCTGCAGTGAGTTCCTGCACCGCTGCTGCACTTTGCTGTCACTCTTCACAATTACGTTAAGTGGGTTGCGTGGAATTAGGCAGAAGCCCTCAGCTGATGACAGCGCGTACCTCACACTTCGCAGTAGATTCTATTGTTATAAATATCGTTATTTGCTCACTGAGCTCTTAAAACTGTAAAGTGCTTTGTAACGCAAACGACGGGCATGCCAGAGACAATGTGTAACGCATCTGAGCGGATCTGTATTGGATTTTCACTACAGTTTTAATTGCGCAACCGATAACAACATGAAAAAGTAAATAAAAATAGCGCTAGTAATCTGCGTATTTACATGCTGTGAATTACGCTGTCTCAAGATCTACATCTACTTGGATACTCTGCAAATCACGTTTAAGTGCCTGGCAGGGGGTTCATCGAACCGCCTTCACAATTTTCTATTATTCCAGTCTCGTACAGCGCACGTTAAGAACGAACACCTATATCTTTTCGTTCGAACTCTGATTTCCTTTATTTTATCTTGGTGATCGTTTCTCCCTATGTAGGTCGGTGTCGACAAATTATTTTCGTATTCGCAGGGGAAATATGGTGATTGGAATTTCGTGAGAAGATTCCGTCGCAACGAAAAACGCCTGCCTTTTAATAATGTCCAGCCCAAATCCTATATCATTTCTGTGACACTCTCGCCAATATTTCGCGATAACATAAAACGTGCTGCCCTTCTTCGAACTTTTCTATGCACTCCGTCAGTGCTATCTGGTAAGGACCCCACACCGTGCACCAGTATTCTAAAAGAGTACAGACAAGTGTAGTGTAGGCAGTCTCCTTAGTAAATCTGTTACATTTTCTAAGTGTCCTGCGTATAAAACGTAGTCTTTGGTTAGCCTTCCCCACAACATTTTCAATATGTTCCTTCCAATTTAGGTTGTTCGTAATTGTAATTCCTAGGTATTTAGTTGATTTTACGACTTTTAGATTAGACTGATTTATCGTGGAACCAAAGATTAACTTGCGGCGGCGCGGTTCCATCCGTACCTTCTTACGACGAACCTGCACCTACCTGTGAACACTGTCTCAGCAAATCATCATTAGGGAAGCCGAGCGAAACCTACTGTACTTCGACGTGAACCAGGCTGCAGTTAAAGTCACTAACCTACGTTTCGGGAGAAAGTTTTCACACGAAATGAAAGGTTAGAAATTTTGTTCTTAATATATTCTGAAACTTAGGTGAACAAGTATCACTGCCAAGCCCGTGCTAGTCTTAATACAGCCACTCACACTCCCTTTCACTCATGCTAGCAAAGTTTATGGTGTTGCCTTTCCCGAAAACGTAATAGCTATAAGAATACGGATTGTTTTTGATTGAGAATGCTCGCCAAATATTAAGTCTGTCGGTACCTAATGCAGTCACAGTTTTTAGCCATCGACCAGCTCAATACGCCACGCGGAATTTATGTCTTTTCTCGTCACAAAATTCACTTAAAAATTCCGAAATTTCTACACACCCATCGGAATAATTATGCCGTCACTTTACAGCACTTTTGATGTATGAAACACTGCTAGATCCGACAGCTTATCATTTCCATCGGAACTACTACTACACACCTCCTAACTGTTTCATGGCTAGGCTCCGACTCCTCTCTAGAATATTCTAAGTCTTCTCTACCAGCAGAGAAAGACGCGCGAAGAATATTGCTTTACCATTGGTCAGTTTACTCAACAGCCAATAGCAAAATAACATTCTCCCGCGTCAGTCCGCGCTTTTCATCAATAACCAATCACAAAATAGTAAACTTAACGAAAATAGTAAACTTAACGACTGCACTTTTTACCGACGCAATTAGCAAATATGCTGAAGTTTTGTTTATGCATATAATTATTTACTATTGTTATTTATACTTGAATTAACTTTCTCTTTACCACAAACTTACTTTACAAATCTATTCTACAATAATCACCTTTGTCCACATCCATACTTCTTCGAAATGTTCTCACACTAAATCCCACAACATAACTCGTTAAACAATTATCTTCATACTAACCTTAAACCACACCCACGCATCATTCGTACTGCTAAAACACATTTGTAACATTTTGCATACACAAAAAGACATAATAACACTTTATGAAAATATTATAAGAGTTTATGAAAAACATTCTATTACTTTAGTGTACTCTAGTGGGCACAATCGAAACTAAATCACACTCCCCTATCCTATACTGTCCTCTATCGGCTGATACGTAAACTACGTGCGCGTGCAGTCTCGCGTCACCATCTGTCACTATCCAGGTGTGACACACATCTCCCACTTAAACGTCTCCAAGGCAGGATCGGTATACGGCGCTACGCCTCATGCTCTAGTGGTCGACGTCGAAGCCAACGTCTTCTTGGATCAGTAGCCTCCCCGTCACCCAAGTACTGTTTCCCGCCGCGTCCAGCTATCATCGAGCCAAACAGATGGGATTCGGAAGGTGAGCTGTAGAGTGGTTGATGAGGGACAGTCTAATGACGTTTTTTGAGTCCCTGTAGGGTGCGCAGACTTGTACGAAGCCTTGTGTTGCCATGAGAAGGAAAATTTCGTTTGCAGCTTTGTGGCGACGAGCACGCTGAAGTAGTTTGTCCAAATTTCCAGAAGGTAGCACAGTACACTTAGGAGTTGATTTTGCACATGATGGGGTACTTCAAATAGATAGTTCCTCCAGAGTCCCACTACCGTAACTTTACAGGCTCAGGATGCGGCTTCGAGCTTATTCTTCATCGTGGAGGGTTGTAGCGCCACACCATGGATCTCCGTTTCGTTGCCGGTTCAATATGGTTGTAACGCCGGAAATGCATATCCTCCTATTTCCATCTATTGTAATATAATTTTTTTTCCTTGTTTTGTTACCTCAAGATATGACATTTCTGTCTCTTTATACAGGGTGTTTCAAAAATGACCGGTATATTTGAAACGGCAACAAAAACTAAACGAGCAGCGATAGAAACACACCGTTTGTTGCAATATGCTTGGGACAACAGCACATTTTCAGGCGGACAAACTTTCGAAATTAAAGTAGTTACAATTTTCAACAACAGATGGCGCTGCAAGTGATGTGAAAGTTATAGAAGACAACGCAGTCTGTGGGTGCGCCATTCTGTACGTCGTCTTTCTGCTGTAAGCGTGTGCTGTTCACAACGTGCAGGTGTGCTGTAGACAACATGGTTTATTCCTTAGAACAGAGGATTTTTTCTGGTGTTGGAATTCCACCGCCTAGAACACAGAGCCGGCCGAAGTGGCCGTGCAGTTAAAGGCGCTGCAGTCTGGAACCGCAAGACCGCTACGGTCGCAGGTTCGAATCCTGCCTCGGGCATGGATGTTTGTGATGTCCTTAGGTTAGTTAGGTTTAACTAGTTCTAAGTTCTAGGGGACTAATGACCTCAGCAGTTGAGTCCCATAGTGCTCAGAGCCATTTGAACCATTTTTAGAACACAGTGTTGTTGCAACAAGACGAAGTTTTCAACGGAGATTTAATGTAACCAAAGGACGAAAAGCGATACAATAAAGGATCTGTTTGAAAAATTTCAACCAACTGGGAACGTGACAGATGAACGTGCTGGAACGGTAGGGCGACCGCGTACGGCAACCACAGAGGGCAACGCGCAGCTAGTGCAGCAGGTGATCCAACAGCGGCCTCGGGTTTCCGTTCGCCGTGTTGCAGCTGTGGTCCAAATGACGCCAATGTCCACGTATCGTCTCATGCGCCAGAATTTACACCTCTATCCGTACAAAATTCAAACGCTGCAACCCCTCAGCGCCGCTACCATTGCTGCACGAGAGACATTCACTAACGATATAGTGCACATGATTGATGACGGCGATATGCATGTGGGCAGCATTTTGTTTACTGACGAAGCTTATTTTTGCCTGGACGGCATCGTCAATAAACAGAACTGGCGCATATGGGGAACCGGAAAGCCCCATGTTGCAGTCCCATCTACCCTTCATCCTCAAAAAGTACTGGTCTGGGCCGCCATTTCTTCCAAAGGAATCACTGGCCCATTTTTCAGATCCGAAACGATTACTGCATCACGCTATCTGGACATTCTTCGTGAATTTGTGGTGGTACAAACTGCCTTAGACGACACTGCGAACACCTCGTGGTTTATGCAAGATGGTGCCCGGCCACATCGCATGGCCGACGTCTTTAATTTCCTGAATGAATATTTCGATGATCGTGCGATTGCTTTGGGCTATCCGAAACATACAGGAGGCGGCGTGGATTGGCCTCCCTATTCGCCAGACATGAACCCCTGTGACTCCTTTCTGTGGGGACACTTGAAAGACCAGGTGTACCGCCAGAATCCAGAAACAATTGAACAGCTGAAGCAGTACATCTCATCTGCATGTGAAGCCATTCCGCCAGACACGTTGTCAAAGGTTTCGTGTAATTTCATTCAGAGACTACGCCATATTATTGCTACGCATGGTGGATATGTGGAAAATATCGTACTATAGAGTTTCCCAGACCGCAGCGCCATCTGTTGTTGAAAATTGTAACTACTGTAATTTCGAAAGTTTGTCTGCCTGAAAATGTACTGTTGTCCCAAGCATACTGCAACAAACGGTGTATTTCTATCGCCGCTCGTTTAGTTTTTATTGCCGTTTCGAATATGCCAGTCATTTTTGAAACACCCTGTATATTGTAATTGTTTTACTGTTTGTATATATATATATACGCATTTATGTTGGTTTGTTTTGTGAATATTATTTGCATTTATACGCTGGGTCTGGCCTAGGGAAAACTATGCTATCGAACGAATACGTCGATAGGTGTGGACAACCAAAGTGTTTAGGATCTTTGGTAGTGTTTACTCTGTCGCGTGGAGCGCGGGCAGAGCAGAGGGAGCCTGGCTGGGGTGGTGCAGTGGAGCAGGTGTGTTGTGTGAAGCTCCCGCGAGTTGCCGCGCTTTCGGGGTTTGGCAGCATGTAATTGCGCTCGACTTGCGATGATAGTTTCTGACATGGTGTCGCGGACGGGAAGCATTAGCTGGCGCACATCAAGAGCCCGTTTCGTCTGGTGACCGTGTCGAGAAGAAGGCGCGCCAACATCAAGCTTCTGCAACATCGACGGCCGACAATGAGTGACTGTCGCCACCTCCTCGACCGACGGTTTCAAACCTTCAATCAAGCAACAAGGAAGACTGGAAGCACGTAAAGTTTTAGAACTGTATGGCAGACCTCAGCTTTTCAAACTTTTAAAACTGTTTCATCACAAAATTACAGCAACTTAGCATGAACGTTTGTTGCTCATTGTCCCAATTGCATTACCAAGCAGGGTCCCTTCCTTTTCCGGAATGAACCCGAGTGTCGTTGAAATTCAAACGCCAGCATCATTCGATTTCACTGCTTTAATTTCAAATTTCTGTTAAGGTATTCATAGCTGGCTACAATATTTAGATTACCCAAGCACAAATTAAGAGTGCGAGTTTTGTTACCATATTTTAGCTTACCTGTGACTGCAGCTCAGCTTGGTACGTGCTAAATTTTACTATTGTTAATTGTTCAGAATCATTTAATTCAAGTTCAAAGTTAAATCTCTTATTTCTAAATTGCGTAGATTCAAGTAGCTTTTGAAATGATTGTTGAGGTAGTCCAAGACTAACCGTGTTTTACTGAATTTCGATGTGCTTCAGAAAGAAAGCTTACTATTAACTTCAGTCACTAAATTAACTTTCGATTTTCCGGTTTTATTAATTCTTTTGCTAAATTAAGTCAGAGTGTAGCGAAATTTATTACTTCTGACAAACTTTCAGTTTTCACACTACCTTCAGTTGCCACGCTTCTACTGCTAATTATATGTGTAATAACCTTTCTTTTTCAGTTACTATAGTAATTGTCCTTAGGACTGGCGACCGTAATTTCCCCCAAATCTCAAATATCTAATTACCGCTAGTTAATTGTTAACGTAACGGCCGCACATTTACTTTCTTTATTAACTTTACCCCTTTTAAAATTAATTTTCACCAGTTTCATTAGCAGTTTTCCTGTCATTTAGATGTAACCCCTTCCTCCCTCTTTACCGACAAATTAACTTCGGTGACTATTGCTTTTTCCAAATTTCCATTAGGTACACGCGGTTTAATTTTTCACTGTCGCTGAGGTCGATAAATGAGGGGGAGGTTACATGGTGATTCCATGTTTCGTCGCCTGTGACAATGTGAAAGAAAAAGTCATAACGATCAGCCTCGTAACGTGTGATGAACTCCGCACATACGCTCCTCCGTTGTTTTTTATGACCTCCTGTTAGGCAGCGAGGAACCCAGAGGTCACACACTATTGAATTCCTCAACTGATGAGCAAGTGTATCAGCACTACTATCAACGACGTCCAGCTGAGCAGCGAGGTTTTTGGCTGTGATGCTTCGATCATCTCGAATGACAGCGTCCGCGCGTTAAGACATTGCAGGAGTCACAACTGTGTGTGGCCGGCCGACATGTGGGGGGTAGGGCAGGTTCTCCCGACGTCGTTACGATGATGACCGGCGCCTCGCCCAACGGCTCGTACTTCTTTTGTTCACTGCCAGGGCTCCGTAGACATTCTGTAGGCACCTCTGAGTATCTGTGATGCTCTGGTTTTCCCCCAAAAGGAACCCATGACAGATCTCTGCTTGGAACACACCCCCGTTGTAGACGCCATTTGGAAAGCTACTTCATGAAACTATAGGAGCGGGAAGAGCGGGAATATTCCATGAACCTTGTAGATACACTTTCCCGAAAAAAAGAAAAAAAAGAGTGGATAACTGGACGTGCTTACTGAATCCCTGCATTGACAAGTTTTAGATAATTCTGTCCTGTGATTTATATTTCCACACGAATATTTCTGACTTCTTTGATCAGTAATTGTTATTTTTAACGCTAAAAAGCTGTAGTTGAAGCATACACAGGGTATCTTTCCTGAGAGTCGTCCGGAGCATTTTCTCTAGAATTTCGGCAGATATTTGCGATATGAAGCTCGAGTCGGCCCAAAGTACTCGTAAATGTTGCTCATCACATGTTTCAGCTCCGTTTCGTTTCCCGTTACAAACAAAATTATTTTTAAAGTGGAATTTTACGTGCACATGAACTAGAGTGATCCCAAATTACTCTAGCTCGACATCCATTTTATCATATCTACTTATAGGGATAGCAAAACCCAAAGAGTAACCAGTGTTCCAGTAGTGACTTGGCAGCGCTGCTGCACAGCGAAGGCAGTCAGCGTGAGCCAAGGCGGCACGCGAGTTGCTACTGCAGTATCGGTTATTCTCCGTGTTTTTCTGTCTCTGTTAAGAGATATCGATAAAATGTATATCGAGCTGTACTAATTTGGGAGTGCTTTATCGAATGGATAGGTAATTTCAGCTTTTAAAATCATTTTGCTTGTAACGGGAAGCAAACCGTCGCTTTCAGGTGACATTGGGCGTCGCATAAAGTATTTGTTGAGCAGCATATGTCTGGGCTCAGTCCAGCTCCACACTGCAAAAATCGAATAATAGATATCTACAGGAACGCGAGAGAAAATGTGCCTGACTACTGTTAGGAGAGACGTCCGATATATTGCGTAAGAGGTTGATTACTACAGTGTTACTGAGCAGCTGGAAATTAAAAAAAGGGTCTGCACCCGGAACCGTAATCGAGGACTCGAATTTGAGTACTGTAACGATTATTTCTGGCTACTGCACTAACTTGACAGCGCAGCTACATTCCACAAAATGGACACATATGCCTTACATGTGATTACATTGTTGCTGAATTTTATGACGTAGCATTTTCTACCGAAAATGTGCAAGGGATAAAAAATTATTAGAGATATTTTTGTGCTACTGACATTTAAGTTATGACGATGTGCCGTCCGTGGCTTGAATTTCAGTTCGTTGTGTATATTGCGTTGTGCGCGAAAATAGTTTCAGAAGATGTATTGAAAAGGCATGGCTACCTTGTGAGAAGTGTTTATTGACTAATTCTGAGACTTAAGTGCCCGGATAATGTCTTGTATAACGAACAATGTGCCGCTTTGCCTTTCTAGTCCAGTGTGCGTTCATGACAGCGCAAGGCCTGTAGTACTACTGAACCGCAGGACCCCTAGCCCCGTGCATGCACTCATTTTTAAAACATATTATTTTACATACATATAATTTACGTAACGCCTACCCAAATTTTGTTTCACTTATTTAAGCGCTAAAAGATGTTACCTACATTTGCCATCTCACCAACATAATAAGCATTAGTTAGGATCCTAAAATTTTCCTTCGCAGTTATTTTTTATTAGTTCCATTGACACAGCAATTAAAATAGGGTACACCATTTTGGATTCCTCAGAAATTTAGAGATGCGCAAGGGAAAACTGGACCTAAGACTTATCTTAACTGACGGGTTAAATAAAGGAAAAGGTAAGTTAATAACACTGGTAGATTTAGAGAAAACTTTGACAATGTTCACTGCCCTGCGCTCTATCAAATTCTAAAGATAGCAGGGATAAAATATAGGGAACGAAACTTTTGCAGAAACCAGATTTCAATTTCAAGATTATAAGGATATCAAACGAAAGCAGCAGTCGAGAAGGGAATAAGATACAGTTGTAGCCCATCCTCGAGTTATTCAATTTTTACATTGAGCAAGCAGTATAGCAAATGAAGACGACATTCAGAAAGGGGATTAAACTTCCACGAGACGAAGTGAAAGCTTTGAAGTTTACAGATGACATTGTAAAACTTGCAAGATCAATAGTTACGATGGATAGTGTTTTGAAAATACTGAAAAAATTGTTGTAAGATGAATGTAACCAAAGTAAAAGAGGAATGGAAAGTAATATACTGAAGTTAAATGATGCTGAGGGAATAAAATTTGGAATTGAGGCACCAAATGTTGTGGAACGTTTCGCCATTTGGGTAGCAAAGACACTGATAGTGGCCAAAGTACAGAGGATATAAAAGCGAGAGTGTCGGTAGTAAGAAAAGTGTTTCTGAAAGAGAGAAATCTGTGATTATCGAACCTAAATTTAAATGTTATTAAGTCTTTTCTGGAGGTATTGTTCAGGTAAGAAGAGAGTAGAAGCTTTTGAAACGCCGTGCTACAGAAGAATGCTGAAGATTAGATGCGTAGATCAGTTACTAATGAAGAAGTGATAAAGAAATTGGGGAGAAAAGAAATTTGTGCTTCAAGCTGACTAACAGAAGGGTTCGGTTGAGAGTAAACATCGTGGAGCATCATGATATCGTCATTTTGATAACGAAGTAAAGTGTGGGAGTAAAAATCATAGAGGGAGGCCACGGCGAGAACAAAGCAAGCAGGTTCAAATGAATGTAGGCTGCAGTAATTATGTAGAGATGAAGAGACTTGCATAGCATAGAGTGGAGAGCTGCATCAAAGTGGTCTTCAGACTCAAGACCACTACAGAAAGATCGAATCATCGTTTGGTTTGGATGAGGAAATATACTCCTGGAAATGGAAAAAAGAACACATTGACACCGGTGTGTCAGACCCACCATACTTGCTCCGGACACTGCGAGATGGCTGTACAAGCAATGATCACACGCACGGCACAGCGGACACACCAGGAACCGCGGTGTTGGCCGTCGAATGGGGCTAGCTGCGCAGCATTTGTGCATCGCCGCCGTCAGTGTCAGCCAGTTTGCCGTGGCATACGGAGCTCCATCGCAGTCTTTAACACTGGTAGCATGCCGCGACAGCGTGGACGTGAATCGTATGTGCAGTTGACGGACTTTGAGCGAGGGCGTATAGTGGGCATGAGGGAGGCCGGGTGGACGTACCGCCGAATTGCTCAACACGGGGGGCGTGAGGTCTCCACAGTACATCGATGTTCTCGCCAGTGGTCGGCGGAAGGTGCACGTGCCCGTCGACCTGGGACCGGACCGCAGCGACGCACGGATGCACGCCAAGACTGTAGGATCCTACGCAGTGCCATAGGGGACCGCACCGCCACTTCCCAGCAAATTAGGGACACTGTTGCTCCTGGGGTATCGGCGAGGACCATTCGCAACCGTCTTCATAAAGCTGGGCTACGGTCCCGCACACCGTTAGGCCGTCTTCCGCTCACGCCCCAACATCGTGCAGCCCGCCTCCAGTGGTGTCGCGACAGGCGTGAATGGAGGGACGAATGGAGACGTGTCGTCTTCAGCGATGAGAGTCGCTTCTGCCTTGGTGCCAATGATGGTCGTATGCGTGTTTGGCGCCGTGCAGGTGAGCGCCACAATCAGGACTGCATACGACCGAGGCACACAGGGCCAACACCCGGCATCATGGTGTGGGGAGCGATCTCCTACACTGGCCGTACACCACTGGTGATCGTCGAGGGGACAGTGAATAGTGCACGGTACATCCAAACCGTCATCGAACCCATCGTTCTACCATTCCTAGACCGGCAAGGGAACTTGCTGTTCCAACAGGACAATGCACGTCCCCATGTATCCCGTGCCACCCAACGTGCTCTAGAAGGTGTAAGTCAACTACCCTGGCCAGCAAGATCTCCGGATCTGTCCCCCATTGAGCATGTTTGGGACTGGATGAAGCGTCGTCTCACGCGGTCTGCACGTCCAACACGAACGCTGGTCCAACTGAGGCGCCAGGTGGAAATGGCATGGCAAGCCGTTCCACAGGACTACATCCAGCATCTCTACGATCGTCTCCATGGGAGAATAGCAGCCTGCATTGCTGCGAAAGGTGGATATACACTGTACTAGTGTCGACATTGTGCATGCTCTGTTGCCTGTGTCTATGTGCCTGTGGTTCTGTCAGTGTGATCATGTGATGTATCTGACCCCAGGAATGTGTCAATAAAGTTTCCCCTTCCTGGGACAATGAATTCACGGTGTTCTTATTTCAATTTTCAGGAGTGTACATATCATCTTGTCACTGACAAGTAGTCGGTACAGTAACGCATTGCGATTGTAAACCTCTAAGGGAGGGTATTGTCTCGATTCGAACCCAGGTCATTCCCGGTTGTTGCTGCTAGTTAGCGTCGGTGTGGTTCTCGCGCCCCTGCGCACACTCATACAGGCACTGGGGGCTGGATAAAGCCCCAGAACCCCTTTGTACAAAGAGGAATCGTATGGAAAAAACAGTTCCAGATCAACACATTAAGTCGCAATTTGATTTCAACAGCTACGCACCCATCTGCAAATTTCACCATTATTTATCGTATTCACATAAAACACTCACAGATATTTTATACAAAAATTTGAATGTTATTCGAAATTTACAGAATTTACAACGTACAACAAATTCCAGTAACTGCCAAAGAGAACTACAATTTTTACTCACAAACAACGTCACAAGTTTGATAGCTCATTCAAGTCGCCTTTCACAGATAAAAAGAACCTCATCAACCGAAATAAAGTTTGGAGCACCACCTACTTAGGCTGCCAAGGCACTGAATCTGAGCAGGAGACTTCGGAAGTCTTACTCTTGTCTCCACGAAGTAGAAAGAATAGCTTGTAAGGTGGCTGCGACTTCGCCTGGTTTCATTACTTAGCGCAAGCTCTTATTCACGACGAGATTTCCAAAGACGTGTGCATGAGTCAATTATTGTGCAAATATCTTTTGACCGACATGTGGCAGGTCGACAGTCTCGCAGAGCTCTCTGAAGTGGCAGCCAATCTCGGCTTGACTGGCGAAAGTTTTAAAGGGGCAGTTTCTGCTATACGATCTCACTGTGGAACTTCTGTACTTGGTCGACGCAGATCTGGTCGGAGAAGCCTTGTGGCGAAACAAGCGGTGTATCGTTTGAGAGATACAGAGACGAGGGAGTGTGCCGGGACTTACCCCAGTTCACTGCCAGTAGCATCACGAAACCATAACGCATCTGTACGCAGCGTACAAGTATTGCACCATAATTTAAGAAAGAAATTAAAAGTTAAAGTTGCTTTTCCAGACTTTGTCAGCATGTGATTTAGTGTATTCACGTTTAAACTGCCAAATCTCAGATTGACCAGACGAATATCTTCCCTTAAACACACCGTTTTAGGAAAAAAATTAAGTTGCGGTAAATAATAAAGCTAGGAAGCCAAAAACTCGCCATAATGTGTAGATGAATGTCAAAATTAACTGGTACAAGTCTCAACGTAATTAACGCAATACTTTGGTCAGAATTCACAATTTTAAGAAAAATTGAAGGCACTAAATATTAGACTTAGAATTATAAAAAATTGTATGAAGCTTCAGTTCAACATAAAAATAGTAACTACGTGACCCCTTTAAGTAGTTTTCGAGTAATTTACTGAAAACTAAATTTTGGTACAAAAATGTCCTTATTTGTAGTAGCTTAAATATCTGATGAATGGCAGTTGAATGGAATGGACAGTGTCTTGAAAGGAGGATATAAGATGAACATCAACAAAAGCAAAACGAGGATAATGGAATGTAGTCGAACTAAGTCGGGTGATGCTGAGGAAATTAGATTAGGAAATGAGCCACTTAAAGTAGTAAAGGAGTTTTGCTATTTGGGGAGCAAAATAACTGATGATGGTCGAAGTAGAGAGGATATAAAATGTAGACTGGCAATGGCACGGAAAGCGTTTCTGAAGAAGAGAAATTTGTTAACAATGAGTATTGATTTAAGTGTCAGGAAGTCATTTCTGAAAGTATTTGTATGGAGTGTAGCCATGTATGGAAGTGAAACATGGACGATAAATAGTTTGGACAAGAAGAGAATAGAAACTTTCGAAATGTGGTGCTACAGAAGAATGCTGAAGATTAGATGGGTAGATCACATAACTAATGAGGAAGTATTGAATAGGATTGGGGAGAAGAGAAGTTTGTGGCACAACTTGACCAGATGAAGGGAACGGTTGGTCAGACATGTTCTGAGGCATCAAGGGATCACCAATTTAGTATTGGAGGGCAGCGTGGAGGGTAAAAATCGTAGAGGGAGACCAAGAGATGAATACACTAAGCAGATTCAAAAGAATGTAGGTTGCAGTAGGTACTGGGAGATGAAGAAGCTTGCACAGGATAGAGTAGCATGGAGAGCTGCATCAAACCTGTCTCAGGACTGAAGACCACAACAACAACAACAAATATCTGATACACATTATTGCTAGAATGTTTTGATTACAGCATGTGATGAAACCTATTAAATAATAGAGCTATAACAAGTTTCAACTCCTGGATGTATAAAACAACAAATAAAAGGTCTCTTAAAGTTGTTGTTCTACTGTCAGTTTCGTTACAAATCTTCCAGATGGCAAAGTTTATATCTAGGAGAGCTAAATTTTTTTCTGTGATTATATCCAACTTAATTACATTCACACAAAAATTATGAAGATTATAAATTGTTTTATGACAGTGTTATGAAATATTCTGTGTCCGGGAAAGCGGCCGTTCAGAGACTACTACCAGGGCCACAGGGCGGATGACAGCTGGTGTTCCCCTGGCCGTCCGCTTCGCCTATATATACACTCCTGGAAATGGAAAAAAGAACACATTGACACCGGTGTGTCAGACCCACCATACTTGCTCCGGACACTGCGAGAGGGCTGTACAAGCAATAATCACACGCACGGCACAGCGGACACACCAGGAACTGCGGTGTTGGCCGTCGAATGGCGCTAGCTGCGCAGCATTTGTGCACCGCCACCGTCAGTGTCAGCCAGTTTGCCGTGGCATACGGAGCTCCATCGCAGTCTTTAACACTGGTAGCATGCCGCGACAGCGTGGACGTGAACCGTATGTGCAGTTGACGGACTTTGAGCGAGGGTGTATAGTGGGCATGCGTGAGGCCGGGTGGACGTACCGCCGAATTGCTCAACACGTGGGGCGTGAGGTCTCCACAGTACATCGATGTTGTCGCCAGTGGTCGGCGGAAGGTGCACGTGCCCGTCGACCTGGGACCGGACCGCAGCGACGCACGGATGCACGCCAAGACCGTAGGATCCTACGCAGTGCCGTAGGGGACCGCACCGCCACTTCCCAGCAAATTAGGGACACTGTTGCTCCTGGGGTATCGGCGAGGGCCATTCGCAACCGTCTCCATGAAGCTGGGCTACGGTCCCGCACACCGTTAGGCCGTCTTCCGCTCACGCCCCAACATCGTGCAGCCCGCCTCCAGTGGTGTCGCGACAGGCGTGAATGGAGGGACGAATGGAGACGTGTCGTCTTCAGCGATGAGAGTCGCTTCTGCCTTGGTGCCAATGATGGTCGTATGCGTGTTTGGCGCCGTACAGGTGAGCGCCACAATCAGGACTGCATACGACCGAGGCACACAGGGCCAACACCCGGCATCATGGTGTGGGGAGCGATCTCCTACACTTGCCGTACACCACTGGTGATCGTCGAGGGGACACTGAATAGTGCACGGTACATCCAAACCGTCATCGAACCCATCGTTCTACCATTCCTAGACCGGCAAGGGAACTTGCTGTTCCAACAGGACAATGCACGTCCGCATGCATCCCGTGCCACCCAACGTGCTCTAGAAGGTGTAAGTCAACTACCCTGGCCAGCAAGATCTCCGGATCCGTCCCCCATTGAGCATGTTTGGGACTGGATGAAGCGTCGTCTCACGCGGTCTGCACGTCCAGCACTAACGCTGGTCCAACTGAGGCGCCAGGTGGAAATGGCATGGCAAGCCGTTCCACAGGACTACATCCAGCATCTCTACGATCGTCTCCATGGGCGAATAGCAGCCTGCATTGCTGCGAAAGGTGGATATACACAGTACTAGTGCCGACATTGTGCATGCTCTGTTGCCTGTGTCTATGTGCCTGTGGTTCTGTCAGTGTGATCATGTGATGTATCTGACCCCAGGAATGTGTCAATAAAGTTTCCCCTTCCTGGGACAATGAATTCACGGTGTTCTTATTTCAATTTCCAGGAGTGTAAATATGGCCCGAGTAGCAAAACTTCACTTCACACCCAGATACCGTACGATTCGCGTCAGTCAAACCACTGAGTACGCGCTGCCTCGGATGACGTCATATAGAGGCTGTGAAAGTGAACTCGCGAGGACTGTACACCGTCCTGGACCACATAGATTTCGCGAAAAAAAACTATTAGTGTGTCGGGAGTATTGTTAACAAAATGGTTCAAATGGATCTAAGCACCATGGGAGGTCATCTGAGGTCATCAGTCCCCTAGACTTAGAGCTACTTAAACCTAACTAACCTAAGGACATCACACACATCCATGCCCGAGGTGGGATTCGAACCTGCGACCGTAGCAGCAGCTTGGTTCCGGACTAAAGCGCCTAGAACCGCTCGGCCACAGCCGCCGGATATTGTTAACAAATTGCGCGCTAAGTGGTACAATTATTTTCCACTTTTGTGGCGAGCAATTATTTTGATTATCAAAAGTCAGGGGGTACGACCGTTTAATGGGAACTTACAGTAGAGGTCGCCTCTGAATTGCTCATAGCTCTGTTTAGCTTAGAGAGATTTATTATAAGTATTAACATCATGAATATTACGGTGTTGTGCGTGTGAAAATTTATCAAATATACATATCAATTAGAACTCATAATCTTCATTTATAATCATAGTTCTTGACACCGCTGAGTAAATTGAGAATAGAAACATTTCTTTCAGTGGGCTGGACAAGAATCTGGACTTGCCGACTGGGAAGCATGGTCAGCGTGTTCTCCATCGCTTTCTGGCTGACCACGAAAACAGTTTCCAGGTTCTCGTAAAAGACGGCGAACAATATTCTAATATTTCCTATTACTTATGATAAATTATTATTATTAACCCGCTGCGCCACAACCTGCTCCTTTAATCGATGATAAGGCAGAATGCTACTGTGCTTGGGGAAAGCACTGCCTTTTTTTTCCTTTCTAATTCCTGAATTAACTTCATTTTGTTTCCATTATTTCTCCCACAGATAGTTAATTCACTCATATTGACGGCTCCAGTGATTTGTGAATGGAACTGTTCGTCATACATCCGTTATTGCATGACACTTACATCGCCCCTAAAGACTGCAAACAATTCAATTAATTTTTAATGACCTTCTACCTAGCATCATCTTCGAATGTTGTGAAAAATCTTTCTGAATAGTTTTTTTTCCGTGGGACTGAAGCCCACTTGCATGAACAGAATGTATAATTACTTCCTTGCCACTTACACCGATGTCTCAAGAGTTAAGTATGCTGGTCGTCCTTAATATCTCCACAAACAGTGGTTTCTCGCATTCCGATGCTGGATTAACCATTCCCACTTTATATGTATCGAAGAGCAATGCATCCAGAGAACACATGCAGTACAGTTCTTCGAATTAGAATGAAGTCACCTCTCATCAAGTGCGAAATGAGTATGCTTATGTCATTCCTCAACTTCCTTCACCGACGGGAAACAGAACAGGAACCTCAGCTGCATGTCGTCATTACGTTTATTCGATTCTGTAAGGCATTATCTTGAAAGACTGTCTTCCACCTACTAGCTAAAACATAGCCACGGTTGAAACTGCCAAGACTATCTGGAACAAAGGATACCAGGGTCTATCAGAACCTCTGCCAACGTGGCATGACATACATAGATCAGACAGTGAATACTCTCGAATATGGTTGCCTAGAACGCCAACAGCACATCACGCTGCAACAGCCTAACAAGCGGCAGTAGCATCGGAATTCCACGGTTGGATTCTGATACAGATGTCACACCTGTGTGACAGTGTCATTAAAGAATCTATCATCACTGGAGCGACTGAATCGCTTATCAATGATAGTGGCTACGCCGGCCGGTGTGGCCGAGCGGCTCTAGGCGCTTCAGTCTGGAACCGCGCGACCGCTAAGGTCGCAGGTTCGAATCCTGCCTCGGGCATGGATGTGTGTGATGTCCTTAGGTTAGTTAGGTTTAAGTAGTTCAAGGTTCTAGGGGACTGATGACCTCAGCAGTTGAGTCCCATAGTGCTCAGAGCCATTTCAATAATATTATCGTATTTACACTCCTGGAAATTGAAATAAGAACACCGTGAATTCATTGTCCCAGGAAGGGGAAACTTTATTGACACATTCCTGGGGTCAGATACATCACATGATCACACTGACAGAACCACAGGCACATAGACACAGGCAACAGAGCATGCACAATGTCGGCACTAGTACAATGCATATCCACCTTTCGCAGCAATGCAGGCTGCTATTCTCCCATAGAGACGATCGTAGAGATGCTGGATGTAGTCCTGTGGAACGGCTTGCCATGCCATTTCCACCTGGCGCCTCAGTTGGCCCAGCGTTCGTGCTGGACGTGCAGACCGCGTGAGACGACGCTTCGTCCAGTCCCAAACATGCTCAATGGGGGACAGATCCGGAGATCTTGCTGGCCAGGGTAGTTGACTTACACCTTCTAGAGCACGTTGGGTGGCACGAGATACATGCGGACGTGCATTGTCCTGTTGGAACAGCAAGTTCCCTTGCCGGTCTAGGAATGGTAGAACGATGGGTTCGATGACGGTTTGGATGTACCATGCACTATTCAGTGTCCCCTCGACGATCACCAGTGGTGTACGGCCAGTGTAGGAGATCGCTCCCCACACCATGATGCCGGGTGTTGGCCCTGTGTGCCTCGGTCGTATGCAGTCCTGATTGTGGCGCTCACCTGCACGGCGCCAAACACGCATACGACCATCATTGGCACCAAGGCAGAAGCGACTCTCATCGCTGAAGACGACACGTCTCCATTCGTCCCTCCATCCACGCCTGTCGCGACACCACTGGAGGCGGGCTGCACGATGTTGGGGCGTGAGCGGAAGACGGCCTAACGGTGTGCGGGACCGTAGCCCAGCTTCATGGAGACGGTTGCGAATGGTCCTCGCCGATACCCCAGGAGCAACAGTGTCCCTAATTTGCTGGGAAGTGGCGGTGCGGTCCCCTACGGCACTGCGTAGGATCCTACGGTCTTGGCGTGCATCCGTGCGTCGCTGCGGTCCGGTCCCAGGTCGACGGCCACGTGCACCTTCCGCTGACCACTGGCGACAACATTGATGTACTGTGGAGACCTCACGCCCCATGTGTTGAGCAATTCGGCGGTACGTCCACCCGGCCTCCCGCATGCCCACTATACGCCCTCGCTCAAAGTCCGTCAACTGCACATACGGTTCACGTCCACGCTGTCGTGGCATGCTACCAGTGTTAAAGACTGCGATGGAGCTCCGTATGCCACGGCAAACTGGCTGACACTGACGGCGGCGGTGCACAAATGCTGCGCAGCTAGCGCCATTCGACGGCCAACACCGCGGTTCCTGGTGTGTCCGCTGTGCCGTGCGTGTGATCATTGCTTGTACAGCCCTCTCGCAGTGTCCGGAGCAAGTATGGTGGGTCTGACACACCGGTGTCAATGTGTTCTTTTTTCCATTTCCAGGAGTGTATATTTTTCAGCTATATACAAACCTCAAGACGGAAATGAATAAAATTAATCAACCAAAGAATTATTGTGAAATGAAGTTCATGGTTTTCGATAAACAGTTTCATTACGCCAATCACATTGAAGAATAGCACTTCTCTCGCAAGTGTTCTTCACTTTAAAAATACCAGCTATAAAATCCAAAGAAAATAACACGCTACAGCGCTGTTAATAATTACAAAGCCCTACACTAGTTCTTTAGTGACACCCTTATTCATTTCATACATTTACACTGCAATTGTGAATAGAAAGATAAGAATGTTAAAAGCAAAGAGATCTCTGGCACCAGCTACAGGTTAGCAATCGCGCACTTTTTCACAATGAACAATACATGTTTCTAGTATCAAAACAGTATTTCCAAAACCTGTTACTCACTCAGCAGTACAGCACTTCGCACTCGGACATTAAGCGGTGCGGTGGGATGGAGCGAGTGACAACCGGTGCGCGTTAATGTTTAAAAGCTGTGCTTTTGGGTCATAGCTGCTAACTGTTAAAATTATGGCCCAAACTTTCGTGAGGGTTCGGTTGCTTGGATTGATACCTTGTAAGTGTGTTTTTTCTTTGTCTTTAAGATATGAGGTCAAGTTAGTGATATTTCCTTGTTTGGTAAGAGAGAGAAGGAGATAATCTACAACGAACTGATTTTGGGGACAGGTGGATCAACAGAAATAGTGGAGACGCTACCAGCATGCGTCAGGAGGGGGAAGAAGTAATGCACGCGCGCCCATGCCTAGGTACGGACCGTGTACATGGTGGGGCAGAGAAGATAAAAGCTCGGTACCAGACCCTAGGGAATCAGTTCATCAGCGCACCTGATGACTGCAATGTTGTCGCTTGCCGATATATTTTCCCGTTGGACACTGACATCTGACCATTCAGCCATGAACTATTTCGCAAAATAGTTATATCCTGTAGTCAGTCACGCAGTTTCTTTCGCTTTTGCGGTATTGGAGCACGCAGTCCACCAGCATAACAAGCAAGCTCCGCGGGTTGCCATATCGCCGGCTTGCAGGAAACGCGTTTCCCACAGTCACTCGCCAACATGCTGACAAGGGAACGTCCCCATCGCACCCCCCTCAGATTTAGTTATAAGTTGGCACAGTGGATAGGCCTTGAAAAACTGAACACAGACCAATCGAGAAAACAGGAAGAAGTTCTGTGGAACCATGAAAAAATAAACAAAATATACAAACTGAATAGTTCATGCTCAAGGTAGGCAATATTAAGGACAGTGTGAGCTCAGTGGTTAGCGTGAGCAGCTGCGGAACGAGATGTCTTTAGTTCAAATCTTCCCTCGACTGAAAATTTTACTTTCATTATTTTCGCAAAGTTATGATCTGTCCGTTCGTTCGTTGACGTCTCTGTTCACTGTAATAAGTTTAGTGTCTGTATTTTGCGACCCCACCGCAAAACCGTGCAATTAGTTGACGAAAGGACGTGCCTCTCCAATGGGAACCGAAAACATTTGATCGCAAGGTCATAGGTCAACCGATTCCTCCACAGGAAAACACGTCTGATATATTCTATACGACATTGGTGACAGCATGTGCGTCACATGACAGGAATATGTTGTCGACCCACCTAACTAGTACACTTGGCGAATGGGTAAAATGATTCTTCTACCTTGCCCGATTTAGGTTTTCTTGTGGATGTGATAATCACTCCCAAAAAAGTGATGAAAACATAAGAGTTTGTCACATAAACTGAAAACAAAAAGTTAAACTTTTCACTCGAGGGAAGACTTAAACCAAGGACCTCTCATTCAGCAGCTCGTCACGCTAACCACGGGACCACGACGCTCCTGAGCTCGCACTGTCCTTGATATTGCCTATCTTGCGCATGGACTACTCAGTTTGTATTTTTTGCTTATTTTTTCGTAGTTCCACACAACTTCTTCCTGTTTTCTCGATCGATCAGTGTTCAGTTTTTCAAGGCCTATCCACTGTGCCAACTTATAACTAAATCTGAGGGGGGGGTGCGATGGGGAGGTTCCCTTGTGAGAAGACAACAAACACAGGGTCAGTTTGTTTTCATGGGCCATTCCGATAGCCAGCGACACAACAAACAGCGGTCCTTTCGCCTACAGGTGGTGCCCTATTCACCACTAAGAGGCGACTACGTGCTCCCACGGTGTGACGTGTCAGGCCGTGCCACATCCATCCGGCGTGCAGTCTTTATGTCGACGAAGGCCATTTCCAGTCACCGCCTCAGCCAAGACTACACGCCTTCATCATGACAATGAGCAGCCATCAGGTAATAACGAACCTCTGCCTCTACGAACTGCTCACCGTGGACTTAGAATAGAAACTTTCCATTGCACCCCCGCCCCCCCCCCCCTCCCTCCTTCTCAGATTTAATTGTAAGGGTGCCCAGTGGACAGCCTGTCAAAAATTGAACACAGATCGAGCATGAAAACAGGAAGGAGGTGTACTGAACTGTGAAAAAAAAAGCAAAATAGAAAAAGCGAAGGGTCCAAGTAAAAGAACTGCAATATACAGCAGTCTGGAATAGCAACGGCGTCGAAGTAAACTGGCCACGATTTTTGACTGCAAAGCGGGTGAGCAGTGTTCAGAGCTTCTTTTCGTCAATTATTTTTATTTATTTATTTCACTATCTGCTGTATTAAAATTTGTGTGGTGTAACGTCCGTTTGCAACAGCGAGGTATAAGGAAGGGACCTATAACGAAAATTGGTTCTGCACAACTACTTAGTAGAAGCCGAAAGGAAGTGACTTTCGAATGGCAACCGCAAACCTTTGATGACAAGGTGAGAAGCCATCTGAATGCTCCCTCAAAAAATAAGTCTGGTGTGTCACATACGGCTTTAGTGACTGTGCGTGTGACTCATGATAGTAATCTCTAATCGTCGCTGTGTCAAAAGATGTGCTTTAACGGTTTTGAAGTTGCGTTCCGTTTTGGAAGTTTTGACTCTAGAATTCCTTTGGTGTAACATAGTTCACACCCGTTTATTTGTTTTCATTTCTCTGAGATGTCTATGTGGTATCTCGCCTGCGCTCACTATTCATCACTTTTACTTGCGACGGTAATGTGTACTTACCACGTGAGTCATTATTTTATAACCAATGCACAGTATGATAACCGCAAATACTACAGGAAGAGGACAAACAACGCAAACGTTTCATAATGTTGGGGAAAAGAAAAATTAAAATAAGTGGTACGAAGGACTGTTGAATCTAGCTTGTCCGCCTTACATTCCAACACGTGACCACTTAACCACAAATATATGGCATTTCCATTTCGCTCGATGCTGCAGTTGTTAAGCTTGGGATGTTCACTGTTTCTACTTAGCTTTTTCTCGTAGTTCAGTGCACATTCTTCCTGTTTTCACGGTTGATCTGTTTTCAGACTTTGGTGGGCTATCCACTGGCCCATCTTGCCACTAAATCTGAGGGAGGGGGGTTACGATGGGGAGTTCCCCTTCTTGGTATCCGCCAGCTCATCGAAATTAATGGTCGTGACTGAAGGACAGCCATCCACTTGTGAACTGTCTGTACTTTGGATTTGCTCTAATCTCTCTCCACAGTGACAGTGGTCTACGCAGGACATGTAACTTCTAATTTCTCAGTTTGTCATAACTCAAGAGACAATTCACACAATTTGATAAGAGCTTTACGTTCTATATTTAGATAACTAGTAACATCATTGGATTTTATGCGAAGCAAGACTTTCATGTTTCTTAAAATAAAGTTGATTTTTATATATGAACCTGCAAACTTTTTTTGTGTTATGGTACCTGCGTAACGTCACCATAGATATAAGCGACAGGATGCTCAGTACAACAGTCATACATATTGTGACGTTTTCCATTGAACACAGTTATTTAGGGACACTTTTCCACAAGTTTTCAAATGGCTCTGAGCACTATGGGACTTAACAGCTGAGGTCATGAGTCCCCTAGAACTTAGAACTACTTAAACCTAACTAACCTAAGGACATCACACACATCCATGCCCCAGGCAGGATTCGAACCTGCGACCGTAGCGGTCTCGCGGTTCCAGACTGAAGCGCCTAAAACCGCACGGCCACACCGGGCGGCAAACAAGTTTTCGTGTCGTGTAAACAGTAAATAATCCACTTCTAATTTTTGACCGCAGCCGTGAACACATGCTTGGCCTTCCAAGTTCTCTTGTTATTGCGAAACATTCAGCACACACAGGAACTCGTATCGGAGCACACGGCAAGCATCAGCAAGCCACCAGTGGAATCCAACCGGCTTTCACACATCGCACCTAGGATCTCAGGTAACAGCTAGAAACGGACTTTTTTATTAAGCCGTTCAGGTTCCAAAGCTTACAGACTTAAACAGTTGAACCCCGTGGTCGAACCTCAAGACTAGCCGTATGACCACCTGAAGACGAAATTAGCGGATTATTTTAATCCCTAGACGCATGTGGCCAACTCCCGCCAGAAAATCTTTACCTGTCACGAACAAAATAGCCAGACGTACCGAAAATGAATAGTGATATTGCAGGGTCTTTATTGGGACTGTCGTTCCAGAGCACCAGTTCGAAGTGTAAAAAATCCTAAGCATACACTTTGATTCCAAATCTGATTGTTGTTCATTCACCGGACGAGGTGAATTCGAGGAAGTAGCGCTCCTATAGCTATTTTTTTTATAGCTAACCAACGGTAATAGTGCTATATAGAAAAGCGAAATGTACATTTTGTGGAAAATCGCGGCACAAAGCGGAAGTATGTAATTCCACCAACAAGATGAACGTACATAGCACACAGCTTCGGGATACAGACCCTGGCAGCTAACCTGACGTGTGGAGGCCAGGTCCGAATATGTTCCAAGTTCATCCAGTGTTACCCACATCAAACCGTACACAGATGTTGAAAGTCCTAATTAACATCCTTCCTGTCGTGTTCCAGATCTACACATGATCCTCCACAATGCTCATCAGTATGCCTGCCTACAAGTCGCAGCCACTTTGATCATTTGCCAAAAACTTGAAGAGTTACAGTAACAATGACAATGCTGTGTTAGGACGACTTAGATGTACCATACGGTACCACAGATCGCCTTTTATCGCTCATCTCTTGTTAGCAATTTGGCATTGATCCTTTCAAACAAATCAGCTCTGGAGGTGCACGATTCTTTTCATACAGGCTGTCCATAATTAAAATTCCAGTTCAAAACGCTGAACATTACTGACTTAGGGGGAAACGTCATGGGGAGAAAAAAAATTGACCAATGGATGGCACTGCAAGCGTCAGAATATGCACACCAACAGACGCGCGACACACGGTTGTTCCTTAGTTTGAGTCCGAGAAGCCCTATATGTCTGTCTCCATGAAGGATCGCGCGCTGCTGGTAAGGCTCTTTTACAAGAACGGTGACAGTGCGCCAGTAGCCTTGCAGAAATTCCGGGCACTCAAAGATATGGAAAAAGGCATCGGTTCGCTGTCTGCTAAGGGTATGGAGAAAATGATTACAAAATTCGAAAAGACAGGTTCTTTTGAAGTGGAATGTTGCAGAGGGAAGAAAGAATTTGATCAGACTTCTGTCGAAGATGTGGTCAAAGCATTTCAGGATGGGTCGAGCGGTGGTGCGCAAACATGCAGTGCACCAGGAACTGTGAGGCCGGCCCATAAAATCCTATTAAACATCCTGCATTGCTATCCGTAAAAAATCACCAATGTTCGGCAGTTGCATTCTGCTAACCTGCCTGCAAGACAAACGTTTGCTCTCGGATATCTTGAACGAGTGGAAGTGGACAATGAATGGCAATGGAAGATTCTGCATACAGACGAAGTCCATTTTTATCTCCAAGGACATGTCAGTACGCAGAATTGCAGAATATGCACAGCGGAAAATCCGCACGCACGTCAACCAGTACCACTTCATTCTGCAAAGGTGACTGTGTGGTGTGGGTAGACGGCATCGTTTATCATAGGACGGTAGTTTTTCGAGGAGACGGGTCCTGCAGGGCTTGTTACCTGCACTGGCACTGATAAACGCCATGAGAGTTTTTTGCGCACCAGGGACATTCCAGCGCCACAATGGAACTCCTCCGCACATTGCACAGCCATTGAAGCGGCTGCTGCAGAGGTATTTCGGAAATCTGGAATTATCGACAGTCATTTCCCTACAGCCTGGCCGCCCAGGCCACCTAATCTTAATCCGTGTGACTTTTAGCAGTCATTGCACAACATATTCTGAACGACCCATCCCCCCCCCCCCCCCCACCCAAAAAAAAAAAAACTATTCCAATCACTTGTGAAACATGCTGTTTCTCAATTTCAACTAAAGCCAGAAAACAGTGGACAGCACATTTATCATGTCTTGCGCCATTCTCCCGAAAATTAAAAACTGACATTTTTTTATGCGGTTTTGGTCTCAGGACAATTAATAACCGAAATTATTCTGACTTTTATGTGAATTTTTCCTGTCCGATGTAGTATGATCTTGCTGTGGTGGATGGTCATACCTAACAAACAATGCCACAATAGTTGACTGCCGAACTTGTGCAGTCATGCACATTGAACAGTACGGACGGTGTAATGTGCACCTCAAACCACAATCATCGTATTGTGATTTCTTCTGTTATTTGTAGCCGACCAAATTTGCGTTAAGACGATTACAGCGGCATCTATTGGTGGAATTTTCGTTATTTTCTGTCCGTTTTTTGTTCCATGACGTTTACCTCTGCGACAACAATATGCTGAACAAATCTGACGTTATTGCGGGTAGTGGTTCTCTTTCTAAAGCAATTTTTATTTGAAACTTTAATTATTGACACGCTGTATATGTGACAAAAATGGTTCAAATGGCTCCAAGCACTATGCGACTTAACATCTGAGGTCGTCAGTCCCCTAGACTTAGAACTACTTAAACCTAGCTAACCTAAGGAGATCGCACACATCCATGCCCGTGGCAGGACTCGAACCTGCGACCGTAGCAGCAGCGCGGTTCGGGACTGAAGTGCCTAGAACCACTCGGTCACAGCAGCTGGCATATATGTGACACTCTGGATCGTTCCACAACAAAGCACTTCTTCGCGGCTGCACCTTCTGGGCTACCATCTGGCCCCGACATGTGCTCCTGATGTGTTGTTTCCCAAGGTAATGCACCTATAGCGTTGGTAACGCTGTAGATGCCTCGTTGACGCTCAAGCTGTCCATAGTCACACCAGTGGCCCGCAGCGAGCTTGTACCCAGGCTGCTGCCACATAGGTATCATCTACTCAACCATATGGGTATGACGGTTGTGCCATGGGGTACGCATCTGAGGTCCTGGCGTGATTCGTCCACCCTCTGCGTCAGGCCATCGTTGGTGTCTGGCTCCAAGACCAGCACGATCCTGCAGGTACATTACTCAGCTCTCCCCTTGTCAGGACATGGGTGATTCTTCCATTAAAATCACCAGTCTTTTTTCCAGAGATCCAACATCTGAGTGCTGAGCGGGTCCATCTACTGCCGCAGCAGAACCCAATTCAGTAGTTGGAACCCAACTATGTCAGCACGATGCCAGCATCTAGGACATGGAGACTACAGTTCCCATTGCTATGGATATCGACAGCGAGGTTGCAGCGTCGCCACTTTCAAAGGATACCGTCAACTCACCTGGACTCCAGGATGTTGAAATGATCAACCATCTTTCCTCTGGAGAATGGGTGGGGAGGGGCGGTGAAGGAAGCTGGAAAGACTTGCGTTTTCTGCACAGATTTCATATTTTTTATAATATTTAATCATGCAAGGGTATCTTTATATTTGTCATGCCCGGTTGGTCCTTAATTTTCTACATCTAAAAGTACACTGATACTTGAAACAGGATGGGAGCAAGGTACCTCTCTTTTAATTTCTTAAAAACCGCAGTCTCTATCGAGTAGTCGAAACGGACTCCTTCTCCCACCTAGACCGTTTCGCTTGAAAACACGCCTTGTTCGTTTGAATGCCCTGAATGGACCAAAGAAGCACCTTTCCTTATTCTGTAAAGTAGGAGCACCAACCTTTAAAACCTTGCCTCTCCTGCATGTTAGGTAATGTAAAGATGTCCCTCTGCTGAAATTTTGGCGAACCACGAGCCATGCTGCTGCATTCGGTCTGTCTGCCAGAACAGCATGTAGTTCAAGCGGCTGTTTGAAGCTGTCTCATTAGCCAGAACGGCGAGTGCCACTTTCCGCCCGACAAAGTCGGATCTCCACTTTGAACAAGAGACAGAGGCATACTTTGGTAGCGGAGTTGGGTTCCTGCTGTCGATGTGTAAGCATGTGTTCCTTGTCGACACAGACTTAGAGCGTATATTAAATTAGAACTTAAGTAAACTTAAAGGATCAGTACTTTCTTGTTCTCCTATCTATTATCACCCTATTTTTAACTCTTCTGCGTGGTAAATTCATCGAATGTTGAGTTGTGTTGGACTCAGCATCCGAGCTTTGTCCGTTAGTTAGGTCTCACGCTCGTGGAGGCACATGACAGCCAAGAGGCACGTTAAGTAAATTCATCCATTTTTCAAGGATTTGTTTCGCCTTCTGTGATTTGTATGGTTCAATATTCCACGAGTGAAATGAATATTTTTGGAATCGTTAATTCTTCAAAAGGACACGATCGTGTTACTTTGTTGCTGTTTTTAAGATCACGTGGCGAGTGGATAGTTTTAGTAGTGCTTAAGAGAACAATAATTATACGTGGCTGAAGAACCCATCGTGCACACTGTAAAAAGTTGCAGAGCGTGTGATGAATTCTCCAGTTATTTGCCTAATATGCCATTCTTCCTTCAGTGAACCGAGCTATTTCCCAGTTTATCCATCTTCAATGGTAGCTGCATGTTAATCCCTCCCCTATCTCTTTGTAATCACTGACGTGATATTCACGTAGTAACGGTCAGGCTCCGTCATTATCCCCTTCCTCCCACTCGATTTTTTACTGAGAGACTTGACTGCTTAAATAGGTGTTCATACAGATATGATTTTAAATTGTGGTATGCTAATCTTGTCCCGTTTTCGGTCAATATTGAGGTCTGCTGTAATAAACTTAAGTTGGAAATTTCTTCTTTTAATGACGTACAACCCCAACAAAACCGTTGATGAAAAGCATGAAATTGCGGAGAACCTGCCATGGCATTCGTAAGAAGAACAAGTAACTTCATAAAAAAGTGTCGTCACGGAACTCGCGTTGCCTTTGTACTACTGTTTTGCTAAATTACTCCTAACGGTCAGGGTGTTACATTCCAAGATCCGTTCCGACCACTGCACGTACGAAAGACTAGTTGAATATCGCTCCTTCTAGTAAAGGAAACAACATACCTTACTGCTAAATACGAAATAAAATTCCACTTGATGTGGTGAAAAGGGATGCTTGCTTTTGGAAAGTTAAAATTATGCTTTTACTCCTTGAGATCATTCTATGAAGGCAGTGTTATCGATCCGCCCTCGTGAGTATCGACGTTTACGACGAAACGTTGTCGTGAAGGAATTATAACATTTTGGTATTGCTTTGTGAAATTAGGAACCCTGGCAAAATCTTGTTACACTCAACCAGGCATCTCTTTCATGCTGTATCAGACAGGCAGTCTACCAACATAACATGCAAGTTCCGCGGGTTACCGAAGCACTGGACTGCAGTCAACGCATCTTCCGGGAGCACTCACTCACAACTCAGAGGAGAACAATAGAATCTTGTAGTTTTCAAGGGCAACTCTGATAGCTTCTGCGACGACAAACAGCGCTCCCTTCGCGTACAGGCAGCATCGGTGCTACAACCACGAGGTGTGGAGGACACAGCTCTTCTTGCTTCCCGTGTATGACGTGCCAGCAAGTAGGCCGTTCAAATCTGCTTCCGGCCATCCTGATTTAGGTTTTCCGTGATTTCCATAAACCGCCTTTAGGCAAATGCCGGGCTGATTTCTTTGAAAGGGCACGGCTAACTTCCTTCCTTATCTTTCTCTTATCCGATGGACCGATGTCCTCGGGGTAGCCGCGCGCCCTACGGGCGTATTGTCACGGCTCGCGTGGCTGCCCTGTCGGAGGTTCGAGTCCTCCCTCGGGCATGGGTGTGTGTGTGTTGTCCTTATCGCAAATTAGTTTAAGTTAGATTAAGTAGTGTGTAAGCTTAGGGAGCGATGACCTCAGCAGTTTGGTCCCATAAGATCTTACCACAAATTTCCAAATTTCCTCGCTGTTTGGTCCCCTCCCCCAAATCGACCAACCAACCAAAAAACTTAGGCCGTGCCAGATTATCTACCCGTGCGTTATTAAGGCCACCCAAGCTCTGAGCAAGCAAATTCCAGCCACTGCCTCAACCAGGGCTACATGCCTTCGTCATGTCAATGGGCAGCCATCAGTCAGCAACAAGGCTTCAGATCTCTGAACTGGCCTCTACGGACTCAGGTGGAAGAACTGGTTATCCGCCGACTCACTGAGCTCAGTGCTTGTGAATGATCGACAGTAATCCACTTTGGTATGTCTGTACTTTGAATTTGTTGTAGTCTCGCTCAGCAGTGATAGTTGTCTGTAACGGACGTGAAACTTTAGATTTATCAGTTTGCCATAGCTCAAGAGACTATTCATATAATTTCAGAACTTTATGTTTTGTATTCAAACAATGAGTGACATTACTGGATTTTATGTGAAACAAGACACTTATGTATGTTAAAATGAAACTGAGGAAAGCCTTTCTGAAGAAGAGAAATGTGCTAACATCGAGTATAGATTTAAGTGTCGGGAAGTCGTTTCTGAAAGTATTTGTATGGAGTGCAACCATGTATGGAAGTGAAACATGGACGACAACTACGTAAGACAAGAAGAGAATAGAAGCTTTCGAAATGTGGTGCTACAGAAGAATGCTGAAGATTAGATGGGTAGATCACGTACTACTGAGGAGGTACTGAATACAAATGTGAAGAAGAGGAATTTGTGGCACAACTTGACTACAAGAAGGGACCGGTTGCTGAGACACGTTCTGAGGCATCAAGGGATCACCAATTCAGTATTCGAGGGAAGTGTGAAGTGTAAAAATCGTAGAGGGAGTCCAAGAGATTAACACATTAAGCAGATTGAGAAGTATGTAGGTTGCAGTAGTTATTCGGAGATGAAGAGGCTTGCTCAGGATAAAATAGCATGGAGAGCTACACTAAACCAGTCTCTGGACTGAAGACCACAACAGCAACAAAATGAAGCTGATATCGTTTTCTGGCTACCTGGGAACTTTTTTGTGGAGCCCACCTAAGACCGCTACGGTTTTCTTTTCATTACATATAAAATTTCACCTCATACAGATAGCACCATCATGTACATTGCATGGATGATTCCAATAAAGGGGCTGCACGGGATTAGCCGAGCGGTCTATGGCGCTGCAGTCATGGACTGTGCTGCTGGTCCCGGCGATGGTTTGAGTCCTCCCTCGGGCATGTGTGTGTGTGTTTGTCCTTAGGATAATTTAGCTTAAGTAGTGTGTAAGCTTAGGGACTGATGACCTTAACAGTTAAGTCCCATAAGATTTCACACACACATCACATATCCAATAAAGGGGAATCCAGTTGCATTATAGTTCTCAGCTGGATGTTGTACTTTGTGAAGTCCTAACCATTCATGTGTGTAGCAAACTGAGATTAAATCGATCTATCACAACATAAAGCGAGGTAGCTGGATATCAGAGATGGTTAGCATTTCTCCTTTGTGAATGAAGAAAAAGTCAAATAAATAATAAATGAACTTAAACCTCGAAGAATTCACTATAATAACGACCAGACCTACCACTTAACAACTTTCTCAGTTTTTTTTACGGTTGCTCGAATTACTAACAATTAAAAACGAAAGATGCTTGCAAAAACAGCTTTAGAAATTACTATAGATAACGTTAAGAAGTAGAATGCGTCGTATTAAAAAACTTAGCAAGTTAAGATCTCTGGAGAAAACAAAATTTTGCGACACGCTCCATGGCACAAGGGCTGTTCGCAAAGTAAGGTCCAATCGGGCGCGAAATGAACGCCACAGCGAAAATCAAAAATTTTTTATTTGCAACAGTTAGCCACACCAGGCTACCTCTCTACATAGTCGCCGCTCCGACTTCGACATTTGTCGTGGCGTTGTACAACCTTTACAGTACCCTCTCCGCAGAAAGCAGCCGCCTGTGCTTTCCGCCAATTCTCTACGCTGGTCTGCCTCTCGTTGTTTGTACCAAAATGTAGTCTTCGTAGCCAGCGGTTCATGTGAGCATTGATGAACAACCGAGGGAGCCAATTAAGTCCTGTCCCATCGAAAACGCATAGGTTCAGGCGAAATCTCTCACCATGTCCACATACTTGGCGGGAGACACTGTTGTTTTAGGCATTTATGCGCTATCACTTTGGACTCGGAACTGAAAAGAGCGATGTGAAGCGATCGATAGGCGCACTAAAGACACTGTCCAACACATCTGTGCAAAGTTCAGTCGGACTTTGACTGTGGTTTCATTTCGCACCTAATCGTACCTTATTTTCCGAATACGCCTCGTACTATGCCTCGCATTAAATGACGCGAGACAATTGTTGGTGAATCTGTATCTACGTTGTGCTCAACATTGGAACAGTGAAAGCTGGGAATCTAACACTGTGACGTTCAGTGAGAAGGAATGAGCACGCTGGCATATCTGAAGTAGTTAAGTATTAGACCATGCACGAAAAGTTTAGAGAAAGAAGGTGGAAAAATGTACTGTAAAATCGTACTGTTGCTGAACTAAAATTTAGCGAAAGGAACGCAAAACAGGACCGTATAAACAGCACTAAGTGAGCTGGAGTAACACTAAAGTGAACACAAACCACTTTGGGAGTACCTTGGTTGTCAAGGTGTATGGCGTAGCAGACTGCGTCGTTTCGTGTGATGGTATAACGACGACATTACTGCACAAAAACTTACGGGAATGCAGCCGAGCAACGTCTTTAAAGGCGTCACCCGGCTCCATTCCTGCATTTCAAGATTTTATAGAGCGGGAGAAAATCAAGTTTAACGGAATTTATGACTTAAGGCAATTTTTGTTAACAATGCACAGCAGCCAGTCTCTACGGACAATACTGTGGCACAAGTTCGTAATAATGCACAGTAGCCAAGAGTCGAACAGAACATGGAAATAAAACTCTTATGATAATTTTTAATACAATATCTGAAATGTGGCTTAAGAAATTAAAATTGTAAGGAGAACATTCTTGGAACGTTCGAAAATACACTAAATTTTATGTCAGTAATTATTATATCCACTGATTTCAAGTTACTGCAGAATCATGGCCACATAACCAGAAATGGTATAATTATTTTAACGTGATGACTGTTGGCGTTCGTCTCTGCACCTATGACCGACAGTCGTTTAATGATTTTTCTGACTTTTCACCACCACGGATAGCTAGCACTATCAACGATTCACCATCCATTAATTGTGGCGGCAATGGAGGGTGATAATTTGATTCTCGTGGTGGCGGATGGCTAGTAAAAGCAGCGACCGTCGCCCGAATATCCTGAATCGAGAATCGACGCACAGCATCTTGACAACTGGCCAAAAAAGCCTTCCAATTTTTATTTTATAACTAGTGTCCCGCCCTGTCTTTGTTCAGGTATCACCATTTACCTATGACAGTGCGACTTGTTTGGCATTGCAGTAATAAACTGTATATGTGAACCTTCCTCGTAAATTAAACTTTTAGTGAAAACAGTCTCAATTTCGGGATTCTCGTAGCAAGCACGGACATAAGAAGAAGAACTGCAAAACACAAGATGATTAGTATCAAATTCCCTACACTAGTTCTTGAGAGTAATTTTCAGATAGAAAGAAACGCAGCAGGGTACTTCGATATAATATTTATGGATGCATAGATTCTAGTCAGGCTCTGGTGTTGTGGTCGCTTTTTACTATTTTCCTGCCAGATAATGACTCCTCTGTAAGTGATCAGCTCGTAGTTCTTATATAAATATAGTCTGTCCAGAAGGTAAGTTCCGATCGGTCGCGAAATGGAAACCACAGTGAAAATCTGATGAAGTTTGGCACAGGTGTGTTCGGCAGTGCCTCTAGTATGCCCGTCGATCGCGTTACGTCGTTCTTTTTACTTCTGAGCACACAGGGAGCATATAAAGCGTATAAAAAACAATAGTGTCTCCCACCAAGTACGAGGGCCTGGTGAGAAATTTCGCCTGAGCTATGCAGCCAACATAACATAACTGTCGTGCGTTTTCTTCTTGAAGACCATTCTGCAGTTGCAATGCAGATGCTCCTGCATCGTTTTCAATTGGTAATGTTTTATTAGCCATAATAATGCCCGTCCGAGTTTCATCTCTGCTCACATGAACCGCTGGCTATGAAGACAACATTTTGGCACAGACAACGAGCTGTAAGCCAGCGTAGAGAATTGGCGGAAAGCACTGGTCGCTACCTTCTATGACGAGAGTGTTGGAAAGTTGGCACAGCGCAGCGCTACGACAAATGTGTAAGTAGGAACGGCGAATGTGTAGAGAAGTATCTGGAAGGAGTAGCTAACTCTTGCAAATACAATGCTTCTGATTTTCACTGTGGTTTCCATTTAGCGACCGATCGGAACTTACTTTCTCGACAACACTGGTGTATATATATACTACTGGCCATTAAAATTGCTACACCACGATGATGACGTGCTACAGACGCGAAATTTAACCGACAGGAAGAAGATGCTGTGATATGCAAATGATTAGCTTTTCAGAGCAATCACACAAGGTAGGCGCCGGTGGCGACCCCTACAGCGTGCTGACATGAGGAAAGTTTCCAACCGATTTATCATACACAAACATTAGTTGACCGGCGTTGCCTGGTGAAAAATTGTTGCGATGGCTCGTGTAAGGAGGAGAAATGCGTACCATCACGTTTCCGACTTTGATAAAGGTCGGATTGCAGCCTATCGCGATTGCGGTTTATCGTATCTCGACATTGCTGCTCGCGTTGGTCGAGATCCAATAACTGTTAGCAGAATATGGAATCGGTGGGTTCAGGAGGGTAATACGGAACGCCGTGCTGGATCCCAACATCCTCGTTTCACTAGCAGTCGAGATGACAGGCATCTTATCCTCATGGCTGTAACGGATCGTGCAGCCACGTCTCTATCCCTCAGTCAACAGATGGGGACGTTTGCAAGATATCAACCATCTGCACGAACAGTTCGACGACGTTTGCAGCAGCATGGACTATCAGCTCGGAGACCGTGGCTGCGGTTACCCTTAACGCTGCATCACAGACAGGAGCGCCCGCGATGGTATACTCAACGACTAGCCTTGGTGCACGAATGGCAAAACATTTTTTCGGATGAATCCAAGTTGTGTTTACAGCATCATGATGGTCGCATCCGTTTTTGGCGACATCGCGGTGAACGCACATTGGAAGCGATTATTCGTCAGCGTCATACTGGCGTATCACGAGGCGTGATGGTATGGGGTGCCATTGGTTACACATCTCGGTCACCTCTTGTTCGCATTGACGGTACTTTGAACAGGGACGTTACATTTCAGATGTGTTACGACCCGTGGCTCTACCCTTCATTCGATCCCTGCGAAACCCTACATACAGCAGGATAATGCACGACCGCATATTGCAGGTCCTGTACGGGCCTTTCTGGATACAGAAAATGTTCGACTGGTTCCCTGGCCAGCACATTCTCCAGATCTCTCACCAATTGATAACATCTGGTCAATGGTGGCCGAGCAACTGGCTCGTCACAATGCGCCAGTCAGTACTCTTGATGAACTGTGGTATCGTGTTGAAGCTGCATGGGCAGCTGTACCTGTACACGCCATCCAAGCTCTGTTTGACTCAATGCCCAGGCCTATCAAGTCCGTTATTACGGCCAGAGGTGGTTGTTCTGGGTACTGATTTCTCAGGATCTATGCACCCAAATTGCGTGAAAATGTAATCACATGTCAGCTCTAGTGTAATATATTTGTCCATAATATATTTGTTCTTGGCGTAGCAATTTTAATGGCCAGTAGTGTATATGCGTCAATATGTATCTGTTTATAGCCGTGCGTCCACGTCTGTACCACGGGCCGTCTGGCCTTGCGCTTAATGGCCTAATATTTATGGCGTCATATCGCCACAGCGATTGTCCGCTGACAGTGAGGTATATATGTATCAAGTTTGGTTGAAATCGATATCAAACCGTATCAAAATCGCTGCTGTAGTTGCTGAGATTAGTCTTCGGAGAAACGTGGTGGGGGACTTTAATTCAAAACAGCAAATGTTTCATTGCTTCCCTAAATAAATGGGCAATGTTACTGTTCTCCACCAGGCACTGCAGTGCACATAGCATGTGCTGTATGGGTAAAGGGCCTCTGGTTTATTCTGTCTGGAATCCAAAACAGCGTTCACGCTCACCCAGAGCGTCTTTGTCTAGGAGGAAATGCGTTCCCCTCCCTCCATGCAGCCCGCTGTCTCATTACACAGGAGCACTACAACGTCAACACCAGTGGTCGACAGCCAGTAGCCTGATGGTCCCATGCAACTCGCAAAACATTTTCGTGCATGCTGGACTGATACAAACAATAAAACCTACCAGTGGTCTCTTAAGTGTTTTTTTCAAAAGCAAAAATAGTTCGGAGCAATCCGTCAGAAAGAAAACACGATAGTTCCTCCATGGTCTGCATGCTCCAATGTACACACCTCGTGATTTTGTCGACTTTTCTACTTTGTTTCGTTGAGGAAGATGAGATGAGTCCACGACATTAAAATTTCTAGAGAGAAAGCTCTTTCATCTGTGCATCATTGACACTGTATCATGTTTTAAAACATCATGAAATTTTTAGAAGGAAATGCATACATTTTTATGAACTATTTTCAGCACGCATTACTTGTCCTCTGTGTTTCTTTTATATGCTGGCTGTTAGGGCTATACGTACGGGTATTGTTGTTGGTGACAGAGGACAGTGTGCTGAACAACATTACGCCAATATTTACGTCATTTGTAGACTAATAATGATAGCTATAATCAGTAGTAAGTTTTTAGGCTGATTAGTACCTCCAGGTACACGTGGGCAAGAGCAACCCATTACTGCTTGCTTTTCCCTGGGCAGGAGATCAGGTGTTGAAATGAGGTCTCGTGGACTCAAAATGGTTAGTCTACACCGACAGACATAGTCCACGTAGTGGTGCAGTGATTACCGTGGAAAACATCAGCTAGTAAATTACGTTGCATGTTTACCGGAAGACTGTTAGACGCAGAAGAAAAAAAACAACAAACACTCTGAAGTGGGTACATATTAAAGTACCAATGATCACAATATCTGCACTTGCATCCCTAACACCCTCTATTCTGAAGATGCATAAACTTTTCTTTCGTTTCATGCCGCTGCTGCATCGAATATGCAACGTAGTGAAAGATGGCTACTCTGAGTCACAGCGCCAGAGATTGCGCCAAAGATTATTATTCCACCGCCTCCATTGGGCAGTAGTAGTTCAGAGGATGTCGAGGGCAGTTGTTGTTCCGTTGCATGAGAGAGTAGACGCTGTTCGGTTGGTGTAATGTATAGATGGAAGAAGTTGCAATTGTCAGAATATATCTGAGAAAGGGGATGGGCTATTGATTTATGATGCTGGTGTAATGGAATATTTTCGTCAATATATAATGAGGTAGAAAGGTATTACAGTTTTCTTTAATGACAATCCCTATTGCTCACAGGTACAGTCAACAAAGCATCTGGCTCCTGTTCATTTATTAGACTTGTAATTCCGGTTTCTATGTGCAATTATAGTATTTCTGGTTTTTCAATTAGTTCATTATAAATGGTGTTTAAAATATTTTGTCGTATTGAGAAAGAACCGAGCCAGATACATGTACGTTGAGTCACACTTCCACACACAGAACAGTTACACTTGTGCTTTGTTGTTTCGTAGCTTTTATAGTTGCAGGCGACTTAATTAATCAATTGTGTCAATGGAAATTCATTGTCATTCTTTATTTTTATTTTATGCAGTCACATTGCGTGCTAATACTAGTCAGGGCCTACCGGTTACGAGACTTCATAACCGGTCACACAGCTACTAAAATTATTGCATTTATTCATTAATATTAGTCCATTCTTTTTAATTAAGCCCCATGCAGTAGCACGACTCCGATACGCGAATATGAGTAGGCAAGGGATTAGTGCGGCATTCGCTCCTTTTCGACGTGCATGCTATAAATGCGGATTACAGAACTATGGCAACGTTATTAAAAATGCGTCCAAACAGGACCAAGGTGCTGTTATTCTGTTCTTAGCTACCGAATGGCAAACACCGGTATACATCCCTAGGAGAACGAAGAATGTCTGTCGGGTAGCATATCTATCGAAAACCATCATTACGAATTAGTCTGGGAAAGCTGTGATACGCGGTACTGATGCTTAATGATAATGCACGTCCCCATATTGTGAGACACTTGAGGACTCATCCTATAGTTTTGATCTCTTTCCATGCGACTATGATGCCTTCGGTCCCTTAAAAAAGGTCTTCAAGGGTCGACGACTCCTGTGAACGAGGATGTTCAGAGGGCAGTTTTGGACTTCTTCACGCAGCTGGATACAGTATATTACCAAAAGGGCATCTTCAGTCTGGTGATTGCCTAAATGATCACAGTGATTCTCCCGTTTGGCATAGCGATTATGGACTAAACGGCCTTCTAATGGAAACTTTTTGATCGGCCCTCACAGTATTTCGAGACTAACGCGACCAAAAATCGACTTCCTGCGCAATACAAACAAACTTACTCTCTTTCTCTCCAGTGTTTTATGTTGCATTCTTTTTTTGTAAAAATGCTGTAATACTGACCTATACAAGTAAATTACGTCTTATCCATACCTATAAAGCTCTACATGTGTTGCTTTCATTTATTATTCCCCTTTAAAAACATTCATATTCTTTTCTAATTTAATTGATACAGACCTTCCTTTTTTAAAATTAATTTCTAAAAATATTACTAATAAAAAAGGTACATTGCGATATTTTGTCTAATTATTCATGCAGACCTTTTAAAATATTAAATTGGAAACTTGTGTAACTGATATGTGTATCAGGTTTCGAGAGTGTGTCCTGCAGATACTAAAAAGTTAGCCACCTCTGATGTACACTAAAAGGTCTCATGTAAGAGATAAAATTTCTTGAAATTCCGGTGTTTTTTTCCACGTGGTAGCTGCTCCTGTGGGGAATTGCGTCAGTGAGGAAAGCGTATTACGACTTTAGGATTGCATATTAGAACTGTTGGGGGAAAGTGTCATAGAGTTTATATATTTAGTAATAAATTCTTGGCATGATGTCCGTAAGTTAACAATCAGTCACTGAGATATACTGAAACTTCCCTGCATGACTTTCATATGCAATTGTCTGGCACGGAGAAGTTTTGCAAAATTCAAGCATACGGAATACGAAACCAATCACATATAATTAGTAACTAAAACGCATCTAGCGTATGGTAGTGTTGACAGTTTAGTGATTATCACTGCTGCCTCGCCCTTCCCCTCTCCACGGTCCCTTCTCCCGACTACACCGCTTCTTCAAGACTGGTCCCCTCAATAAAGACTAACAACGCTGGGATGCATAATGGGCACGAAGCCGCGAGGCTGGAGTCTCAAAGTAGATCCACAGGAAATGAATTCTTTCGTAATCCCCTGATGGCTTCTTCCTCTCCAGAAAATTTGAGAGATAAACTCGCTCTCGACCAGATCTCCCGAAAGAGCCTGCTCACATTAGGCTTATAAATAACTAAATAAATAATATTGCGAGTCGTAAGGCAGGATAACTTAAAAGAGAAATGTAAATACAGATATTGGGTGAACTTGATTTGTGACTTGGTTTCATCAATGTAGAAGAGAAACGGAAGACATAAAAATCTCCTCCCAGTCTATAGCCAATGTTACTGTCTTTTGACCACGGCGCAGCAAGGATTCAATACGGAAAAGAAAGTAAGGCTGATAGGAAGCGCAGCGTTACGCTATTTGTTTCGATTCATAGTCATAATAATTAAGACTTGTTTACTTTTCTCAATGGTGTTAAGGTTACATACACTAATTGGATGTATGCCATACCTGACGATTAAAAATATGCAATGGCAAGAGAGTAGGTATCAGCTGATAACAGATCATAATAACACGCCGTGGAAACGAGAGGCAGTACCTTTTTTTGTATTATTGAGTGAAAGAACTAGGGAGCAGTAAACCCACAGTACTTTGTTATTAAGGGAAAATGTTACGTAATCATCTAGTTCCAAACGTATTATAAAACTGTACGTATGTGTGTGTGTGTGTGTGTGTGTGTGTGTGCGTGTGTGTGTTTCACACCTCCTCCTAAGCTATTGGATCGATTTCAACCAAACCGGCTACACATATCCCTTACTGTGAGGCAACAATCGCTCTGGGGATAAGAACTACCTACCTATCAGAGTTCTGGAGATATGACATCATAAACACACATACATGGAAAATTGCCGCATTGTGCATGATGTTTAACTTTATTACTTCTTTGCTACTAACTCTATTCCCAACATATTTCGCTAACGGTATCCGCATATGCCGGTGAATATACTTACACGGACAGAACATTGTACGAGACGTCATAGACACTGACGTGCGTCAAAAACTGCCGCATCATGTATGAAGTTTTAATACATTTACTCCTTACTACTAAGTCACTTCTACACTCGAAATAGCTTACGGAAATCCCTGATACCTGGCACAGCTTTTGACAGCTTTTAACTGCGAAGCGCAAGCGGTTGTAGGCTAAAATGACAGCCGTCTATAGAGCTATAAAGAGGCGTTGCCATAGAGACCTTTACAGAATAGAGTTGTGGACACCCGAAGCAGCTGCACTCAACATACAAAGAACTTTCCGGGATCATGTTTCTTAATTTGGATACTGTACTTACACATTTGTACATTATGCATATTTCTTTGTACATCTGTTTCATAATTTCAAAGGTGTTTTCACGAATACACGGAAATCAAATTTTTCGATACTTCACTGGGAACCCAGCTGATTTTTTGTTTCCGTTTCTAATCTAAAACTGGCAAAATGAACTGTGGACTACTTGTATGATAACGGTAACCAATATGACAGTATACCGGCGAGCCAAAACATTACGATCACTGCTCTTACGGAGACAGAACGGCGCCTGATGCCATTGTGGACACGTGACGGAATAAGAGCCGCTGTGGCCGAGCGCTTCTAGGCGCTTCAGTCTGGAACTGTGCTGCTGCTACGGTCGCAGGTTCGAATCCTGCCTCGAGCATGGATGTGTGTGATGTCCTAAGGTTAGTTAGGTTTAAGTAGTTCTAAGTCTAGGGGACTGATGACCTCAGATGTTCAGTCCCATAGTGCTTAGAGCAATTTGAATTTCTAACGAAATGAGGAAAGTATATTCTGATAGGCCAAAACATTATGACCACCGCCCACCGTGACATTGCATGCGTCCTGGTGGCGTTGCAGGCACGTGACGTGATAACAAAAGTATGCAAGCGCAGCAGACACGGACGAGGGTTCACCGTTGCGAGGATATGGGCTGAAAAGGCGGAATCCGTTGAGATAAGAGACTTTCACAATGGGCAGATTATTATTACGCAGATCCTGTGAGCAAGTACCTCAAAATAGGGAAGCTGGCCAAAAGTTTACATGCTGCTGTCATGAGCATGTACGGAAAGAGGTAGATGGACATTAAAACTACTACTAGGACCTAAATGGTTGGACGTTCAGGACTCTTCACAGGCTATGGGATTCGACGGCTTGTCTGCTCTGTAGAGTAGGTTAGATGGTGATCTGTAGCATCTCTGCCAAAACAGAAAATGCTGGTGTACGCACAAGTGTTTCGGAGCACACCGTTCATCGTACATTGTTATTCGTGGAGCTCCGCAGCAGACCAATGCTACGTGTTCATATGTTGACCCGATAGTGGGCACGGGGCCATCGGGATTCGATCGTCGATCAGTCGAAACGTCTCGGCTCTTTGGGTGAGTCACATTTTTGCAACACTAGGTCGCTGGTTGTCTCACACACGCCGTCATCGAGTCGCCATGGAAGCAGGCTGTTGGGAGCAGTATGTAACGCCGGAAATGCATGTCCTTCTATTTCCATCTGTTGTACTATAGATTTTTCCTTATTTTGTCACCTGAAGATATGACATTTCTGTCTCTTTATGTATTGTAATTGTTTTACTGTTTGTATATATATATATATATATATATATATATATATATATATATATATATATATATATATATATATATATGCATTTATGTTGGTTTGTTTTGTGAATATTGTTTGTATTTATACGCTGGGTCTGGCCTAGGGAAAACTATGCTATCGAACGAATACATCGATAGGTCATGTGGAGAACCAAAGTGTTTAGGATCTTTGGTAGTGTTAACTCAGTCGCGTGGAGCGCGGGCAGAGCAGAGGGAGTCTGGCTGGGGTGGTGCAGTGGAGCAGGTGTGTTGTGTGACGCTCCCGCGAGTTGCCGCACTTTCGGGGTTTGGCAGCTTGTAATTGCGCTCGACTTGCTATGTTAGCCTCTGACATGGTGTCGCGGACGGGAAGCGTTAGCTGGCACACATCAAGAGCCCGTTTCGGCTGGAGACTGTGTCGAGAAGAAGGCGCGCCAACATCCAGCATCTGCAACAGCGACGGCCGACAATGAGTGACTGTCGCCACCTCCTCGCTCGACGGCTTCAAACCTTCAATCAACCAACTAGGAAGACTGGAAGAACGTAAAGTTTTAGAACTGTACGGCAGACCTCAGCTTTTCAAACTGATGCATTTTCATAACTAAATGACAGCAACGTAGCATGAACCCTTGTTGCTCATTGTCCCAATTGCATTACCAAGCAGGGTCCCTTCCTTTTCCGGAATGAACCCGAGTGTCGTTGAAATTCATACGCCAGCATCATTCGATTTCACTGCTTTAATTTCAAATTTCTGTTAAGGTATTCATAGCTGGCTACAATATTTAGATTACACAAGCACAAATTAAGACTGCGAGTTTTGTTACCGTATTTTAGCTTACCTGTGACTGCAGCTCAGCTTGGTACGTACTAAATTTTACTATTGTTAATTGTTCAGAATCATTTAATTCAAGTTCAAAGTTAAATCTCTTTTTTCTAAATTGCGTAGATTCAAGTAGCTTTTGAAATGATTGTTGAGGTAGTCCAAGACTAACCGTATTTTACTGAATTTCGATGTGCTTCAGAAAGAAAGCTTACTATTAACTTCAGTCACTAAATTAACTTTCGATTTTCCGGTTTTATTAATTCTTTTGCTAAATTAAGTCAGAGTGTAGCGAAATTTATTACTTGTGACAAACTTTCAGTTTTCACACTACACGTGTCAACCTTCAGTTGCCACGCTTCTAGTGCTAATTATATGTGTAATAACCTGTCTTTATCAGTTACTATAGTAATTGTCCTTAGGACTGGCGACCGTAATTTCACCCAAATCTCAAATATTTAATTACCGCTAGTTAATTGTTGACGTAACGGCCGCACATTTACTTTCTTTATTAACTTTACCCCTTTTCAAAATTAATTTCCACCAGTTTCATTTGCATTTTTCCTTTCATTTAGATGTAACCCTTTCCTCCCTCTTTACCGACAGATTAACTTCGGTGACGATTTGCTTTTCCCAAATTTCCATTAGGTACACGCGGTTTAATTTTTCACTGTCATTAAGGTCGATAAGTGAGGGGGAGGTTACAAGTATTATGCTATGGAAGACATTCTCTTGCGCTACCATGGGACCTGTGGTAGTAATGGAAGAGACACTGACAGCTGCTTGATGTCTTCCCTGACTTTCAGCAGTACAATTGTCCGTGTCATGCTACGTGGGTTGAGGAGCATTGTAGCGAACTCACGTTGGTGTGGCGAGTAAAATCCCATGATGTAAATTCTATGCACCCCATCTGGGCCTTTATCGGGCGCTATCACCGCGTACGCAAATCAACCGCCCGTTATTTACGCGAATTACATGACCTGTGCGTAGTCCTTTAATCCCACATACCTCCACAAACCAACCAACAAACTGTCGGATCCCTGACACGCAGACTCAGTGACGTATTTCGTTCCAAAGACGGACAAACAAGCAATTAAGCAGGTGGTCATAATGGTTTGGCTCATCAGTGTATATCTGGCGCAAGAGCGAATATCGCACTACCCGTCAGCTATGGAATTAATTGAGATAAGCGATTCTGATAAAAGGGCAGGCTGTTGAGACACGGCACATTGGAACGATCGTCTCGGAAATGCCAAAGCTGGTCAGCTGTTCGGTGCGCTGCTGTCTCGATCAGCTATGGAAACTGGATGAAGGGCAGTGAAGCAATAGGCAACAAGGTCGTGGACGTCGACGCCACGACAGAAAATGCGAAGATCAGAGACTTGCCTGCACTGTAAAACAGAATAGGTGGTGAACTGTGCCAGGTCTGACGACAGAGTACAATGCTATATACTTAAATGGATATGGTGTCTGTTCTTTCGAACATGTCCGAAAGAACAGACACCGTTGATGACCTGCAGACGTCTAGAACGAAATTAGAATGAATTTAATACCTTCAGCTGCTGACGGGTATTGATATATATCAACGGGGACAGGTGAAAATGTGTGCCCGGAACCGGGAATCTCCTGCTTACATGGCAGACGCTCTCTTCATCTGAGCCACCGAGGGCACAGAGGATAGTGCGACTGCAGGGACTAACTCGCGCGCGCCTCCCGCGAGACCCACATTCTGGATGTCCACACACTATACTCGTAGTGTCACATCCCAACACACTTATTACTCGTGGAAAACATTCTTACCAAGTCACATAAGAGTTCGGAGAATATGTGTGCATCCGCACAGAAGAAGAAAATGTCCGAAAGAACAGACACCATATCCATATAAGTATATAGTTCTGTCGACACCGGCGATTACCGCACAGAAGAAGAACATGTCGGAAAAAACAGACAACATATCCATATCAGTATATAGTTCTGTCGATACTGGCCATTACCTTCTTCTTCTGTGCCCTCTGATAATGACATATACACTGATCAGCCAGAACCTTATGTTTCTCTTCCTAATAGCCAGTACGTCCACTTTTGACACCTATAACAGCTGCGACGCGTCGCGGTATGGAAGCAGTGACGCCTTGGTAGGTCGCTGGAGGGAGCTGACACAACACCTTCACACATAAGTCACCTAATACCCATCACACTCCTGGCCTTGTGACATGCAACATGGTCTTGTTGAAGAATACCATTGCCGTCGATAAACATTAATGCAGGGCCGGCCAAACGCTGCACAGTGTGCAGACGTGCGGAAGTGCTGCACATGTGCGCACGTGTGCGACAGCGACATCTGTTATTAGACATGTGTCCTAAATGAACGGCGGCGGCTCCACTTCCCTGTTTGTGTGGTACAAGCAAGAGGGAAATTGATCATTAAACCGATTGTTTCAATGTATACTTACATCTAGGTTTTTTATTTTTATTTTTATTTTTTTTTTATGTGTGAAGGGCTACGCTCAGCTGAAGTCGATAAAACATAACATTCATCTAACTGTCGGTTGTTATGCAGATTTCAGACGGAACTGATGAAAGATATAGCAATAATGGTATTGAAATAACAGGTGATCATCGAGAGGTCTGCGGTTATCATTCTGTTCAAAGGTCAGTGAGAGAGAAATTAAATGGGTGTAACTGAGGGCGCCGAGAATTAGTCATAGGAAACCTTGCAAATCATGAATAAGATTCGTTGGAAGTCGCTAAGTGCTCACTTTCTTAAATACTAGCTCAAAAACATTACGCGTATTTACCTGCCGTCAGTCAAGCTTCCATAATAAAAACCCACGGTTGTTAACTGTATTACATGTCTTACTGGGTTAACCTGTTAACATAAAAGTAGATGTCTCAATGAGTAGACTATGACAGTATTTTAAATGTTTAATACGCGAAATACCATCCCACGGTTGGCTTGCAAGCTGTGGAAAGAGCACTAGAATGTGCCGGTACAGAGTATCTCAGCAAGTGGATAAAGCGACATTTGTGCGTTGAAACATGCACTACAGGAACGCTGACGGCTGAGTCGTGCACACTGTGACCCGGAAGTTGCACATGCGCAGGAGCACCGCACGCGTGCAGAATTTTTGGCCGGCCCTGCATAAATGTCATGTAAGTGGTCTGCAACCAGTGTACGACACTCTTCGTGGTGCCTTGCACGAATTACACGAGAACGTTCCCAAGAGCATAATGGAGCCACTACCAGCTTGTCTCCGTCCCACAGTATAGATGTGAAAAAGCCGACACTACGTGTACCATGCATGTGTCTGACTGGCAGCCATTCCTTGCCCCTAGACACTGCTATCGCCTTGTAGGGTTTATATCGATAGAAGGTCAGTCGTCATAATGTTCTGTCTGATCAGAATAAACATTTAAGTTATATTTAAGCGTCAACACGTTCTAAAGCACGGCGTTTTACCTGTGTCCCAGATGAAAAAGCTAGAGACAGAAGTTGCAACAGCGCGTTTTAAAAATAATTAATGTTCACATTCGAGGACGATGAATGTCTTTGAACATGTTTTATATGAGTGTGAAATGCACCGAATAATAGTAACTGAAATAAAAGGACCATATCTGGTGGAGTTTTTTTGTAAGATTTGGGTTTCTCATTCGCCTCTTGCCAGCATTCAGTAGAAGTGATGGCATTAATTAATCTTGCATAAAGATTTGTCATAGATTACTGAAAAACCGACGTTGCGTCGCCACAGGGAAACGTATGATCTTTTTAGTCAAATATTTGAGTGAAGCGAAAAAAAAGATTTGCTATAAATTAGCCAATGGGTTTTTGTCCGATTTTTCAAAGACAAAAGAAGACTGGGAAATGGACAAAAAGGGTTTCAAACTGATCATCATGAGGTCTGCTTTTGGAAAAACGAGTTTATTTGCTTGAAAATAATTTGGGGATATAAGGAAAAATTCATTAGTGACTTGTGGAAGTATTTTTGTTTGAATTTTATTGGCAGTAGAAACGAGAGAAACAGACAAATGGGGCATCATATAGACCAGCGTGGGATCTAGTTTCACAAAAAAATTTAAATTCTATGAAGTTAATCAGGGCAGTTAAGAAAAATTTAATTAGTAATTTGAGGGAAAATTGAAATATTCATCTAGGAGCTGCTGCTGGCTATGTAGATGAAGAGTAAAAAATTCACCTCTTCAGGGCCTAGCTATTTTGCACATAAGAAGTTACTTTGATGTATTACTTAACTATCAAACAGAAAACCATCGAATCGAATACTAAATTGAGGAAACTTCGAAAACTAAAGACGCTAGAAATGGAAATAAGGTATCAAAAAGTTCGTCTGTTCAAGTCACAGTTATTTTTATTAAAACAAAGGTGCATTGATGTAATGTACGTTTCTTAAAATGGCTTCCTTCAAATAAAGTACAAAAAGTTATTCCATTTCGAGAACAGCAGCCTCTAGAAAGACCTTTTGGATGCAAAAAAGTTTATCTTATCAAGGACTAGCTACTTTGCGCAATAAACTTACACTGGCGTGACATTTCACTGGCAAAATGGTTTTCTTCGAATCAAATACTGATCGGTCACATATTTTGTGAAACGATAAGTCTAAAACAAGAAATAAAGTAGAGAAATATTTCACTCGCCTGTGAATGATAATCGAAAGCATGTACAAGGAATGTGGTGCGTCTAATGTTTCTCTGTTTCATTTTTTATACCATACTTTTAGACATAACGTTACACAAAATATTTGGCCGATTATTATTTATAAAATTTTCTACTTAATTTTTCGAACAGAGCAACATGATACAGCACGAATTCATTGTTGTAACCTCTTTCGGACGAATTAGGCCATCCTCATATCTAAAATTCAAAGAAACGTATGCACCATCCTTTCCGCTTTTTAGATGTGACAATGGTGTAATTCCGTCAAAACAGGTCATTATATTAATAAATATGAAACACGCTCTGCTGATTAGTTTCTAACATTTCTCATAGTCAGTGTTCCAACTCTTTCTGCTGATGCGCCTGTGATATCATCCACCTCGTACACATTTAATCACCAACTGTGCAATACCTTATACTGCACATGTTAATTTTCCGTCTGTGGATCCAGTTTTGGAACTTCCATCATTGAGGTACCAGTAAGAGATGCAAAGCCACGCTTGAATTTAGGTATCCAACATAAGGTTAGATATCTTAGGGACTACAAGGGGGAAAACAAGTGCGATGTGTTAAAAGTAGGCCGGCCGCGGTGGTCTAGCGGTTCTAGGCGCTCAGTCCGGAGCCGCGCGACTGCTACGGTCGCAGGTTCGAATCCTGCCTCGGGCATGGATGTGTGTGATGTCCTTAGGTTAGTTAGGTTTAAGTAGTTCTAAGTTCTAGGGGACTGATGACCATAGATGTTAAGTCCCATAGTGCTCAGAGCCATTTGAACCATTTTTTGTTAAAAGTAGTTTTGAGTGTAGAGATCAAAACAAGAAAAACACATCCACTAAACATGTGTCCGGAAATTTATACTTTGTAATTTCTGAACACTTCTATTATTGAATGACTCCTGTAAGAAAATCCCTACGGATTAAGGTCAAGTGAAGACCGAGATACAGGCCCTGCTATCCATCTTGGCTCATATTGACACGTTTTATGTCACCAAAATGCGTGTCGCATCAGCAGCAAAATGTGACCGTGCCCAATCAAACATGTACCACATTCCGCAACCATGGGCAATAGCTGAAATTTAAGCCCAATTACGTGAGAACTCAGTCAAACACTTTACAGTTCTGTCATACACTGTCCAGTCACGTTAACGCGGTCACTTCTCAAAAGCCTAAATAAGTACGTTTTGCAACGCGGACTGCTGCCAGACATGTAGTAAAAGAGTCATTGAGGTTCTGGAACGAACCGACAGGGATGTGGAGCCATTTCCAGTGCCGTGGCCAAATGCGCTAGGTTTCTCGGTTGAGGATCCATGGCACGAACTATCGAGGCGTTCCCACAGATTCTCGATTGGGTTTAAATCCGAGGAGTTTATTGGCCAGGGGAGAACAGCAGGGTCATCTTGGTGCTCTTCGAAGCACGTACATATACTGCGAGCTGTGTGTGACGTTGCATTGTTCTTCTGGTAGATGCTACCACGCCCAGGAAACACGGACTGCTTGTAGAGGTGACATGGTCCCGAAAATTGATGTATATTTGTGTTGATCCATTGTGCCTTCCAAAATGATGAGATCACCCACAGAACGCCACGAAAACGTTCCCCGTACCGCAAAGGATTCAGGGTGTTTACTTCCAGACGTTTCAAACCGTACACGCCAACGGCCATCTGTCCGATGGAGCACAAAACGCGATTCACCGGAAAAGACGACCTGTCATCACTCAGTGGACGGCCCAGTGGCGGTGGTGGGGTACAAATTCCTGCCTTCGTAGCCGGTGACCAGCAGTCAGCATAGGACATGAACCAGTCACCTGCTGCAAACGTCCATACGCTGCAACCTCCACTGAATATACGTCGAGGAGACTCTGTTGGTAGCAACTTGGTTCATTTGAGCTGTCAGTCTCTCAACAGTTGCCCATACGCACTTCTGCAGCCATCGTTCACGCCTGTCATCTATGGCCTGTGGTGCAATACAGTTGCCTCGGTGCCGGCTTTGGACAGCGCCATTTTGCCATTACAGGTAATCTTTAATCAAGGCGGTCCCTGTACAGTTTACAAAGTTAGACGTTTCGGGAATGTTTCCACCGTCGGCCCGAAAGTCAGTGAACATGTCTTTCTCAACGTCAGATAAATGTCTCCGTTTCCGGCCGCGCGGGGTAGCCGCGAGGTCTTGGGCGCCGTGTCACGGTTCACGCGGCTCCCTCCAACGGATGTTCGAGTCCACCCTCGGGCATGGGGGTGTGTGTTGTCCTTAGCGTGTCGCTTTAAGTTAGATTAAGTAGTGTGTAAGCTTAGGGACCGATGACTTCAGCAGTTTGGTCCCATAGGATATTACCACAAATTTCAAAATTTCTCCTTTTCCGCATTACGACAACGATAGCACCGTTTCCCGCGGCCCCTCTGCCCACTCTGTGAGTGGCCGTTGCACGGTAACATCTAACATAGTTGGTGGTCACATTAATGTGACTGATCGTGGATTTGTAGTAAGGAAAACAACAACCCTCACTGAAGTTAGCTGCTGGTTGTTGCCACACATTCGTAATCATCAAGTAAATTGCTCGTTTTCGCTCCCATGTTTACTACGAGAGTCACTCCAAAAGCAATGCATACTATTTTTTTAATCTATCTTTTATTCTACATGTTTGAAAGTTTTACAGTGTATAGATACATTCTTTAGGAACAATATTTTCATTTCTCCGCATAATTTCCATCCCTCTCAACTGCCTTACGTCATCTTGGAACCAGCGCCTGTATACCCATCACGGTAAGATTCTGGTCCAACCTATTGGAGCCACTATTTGGCAGCGTGCATCTTCAAACCTTGTTCCTCGAAGACAGTCTTTCAGTTTCCCAAAGAGGTGATAGTCACATGGAGCCAGGTCAGGACTGTAAGGCGAGTGTTCCAGTGTTGTCCATCCGAGTTTTTTGATTGCTTCCATTGTTTTTTGCCTGACATGTGGCAGTGCATTGTCGCGCAACAGCAAAACATCCCGCTTTTATCGATGTGGTCGAATACGACTAAGTCGAGCTTGATGTTTTTTCAGTGTCATCACATATGCATCAGAATTTATGGTGGTTCCACTTGGCATGATGTCCACAAGCAAGAGTCCTTCGGAAACTAAAAACAGTGTAGCCATAACTTTTCCAGCAGAAGGTGTGGTTTTTAATTTTTTCTTCATGTGTGAATTTGCATGATGCCACTCCACTGATTGCCTCTTCGTCTCTGGTGAAAAATGGTGGAGCCATGTTTCATCACCTGTCACAATTCTTCCAAGAAATTCATCTCCACCATTCTTGTACTGTTCCAAAAGTTCGCTGCATACCGTTTTTCTTGTTTCTTTGTGAGCCACTGTCAACATCCTGGAAACCCACCCGGCACAAACCTTTTTTAACCCCAACACTTTCAGTATTCTGCAAACACTTCCTTCCCCTATCCCAAAGTAGCGTGACAATTCGTTCACTGTGATGCGTCTGTCAGCAGTCACCAATTCGTTAACTCTCTGCACACTGTCTAGAGTGTATGCAGTACGCGGCCTGCCGCTGCGAGGTCAATCTTCAATAGGATTATCCGAGCGGTTGTAAGGCGCTGCAGTCATGGACTGAGCGGCTGATCCCGGCGGAGGTTCGAGTCCTCCCTCCGGCATCGGTGTGTGTGTTTGTCCTTAGGATAATTTAGGTTAAGTAGTGTGTAAGCTTAGGGACTGATGACCTTAGCAGTTAAGTCCCATAAGATTTCACACACACACACACACACACACACACACACGCACACACGCACACACAATCTTCAATATTGCCGTGCCCGCTTTCATTACGTAACCTGCTTGCCCACCGACTAACTGTACTGCGATCGACAGCAGCATCTCCATACACCTTTTTCAACCTCTTGTGGATGTTTCCCACTGTATCGTTTTCACTGCACAGGAATTCTATGACAGAACGTGGCTTCTGACGAACATCAAGTGTAGCAGCCATCCTGAAGACATGCTGTGACGGCGCCACTCACGGGAACAGGTTGAACTAAGTTTGAAAACAAGCGGGAGAAACTTTAGCACATGCAGAATGAAAACTGTATTTTTACAATAATAGTGTGCATTTCTTTTGGAGTGACATTCGTAGAAAGTTTTTGCTTCAATTCTCGTTTATATTCACCAGTGTCAGTTTTCATTATTTATGGTCATAATTCCTGTATAGATCTCCGATTATTTCCTTCTTTATTTATCAAACGTCTCTACCTAATGTCTCCTAGACTGGAACTGGGCACTGCTAGACTGGAAGGATCAATGGAACGAGTTATTCTCGAATTACAAACCTTTTATCGGAGCGACCAATTGCAATTAAAAGATACAGCTTACTTCAGTCATCGACGACCCATCCTCGAAGGTCCCTCGCACGCTCCTAAGTGCCGATATTTTGAATTTCAGATGTACCGTGGCCTCTGATGGCGCGTGGACGTGCATCATGCAAATTTATACGCAGGCGTACAAACCAGGGCTGTCAGAATTCTGTATGCACAAAGTTGTCCTCGGCGGCGTTACACTGCAGAGGGCGGATAAAATAATGGAAGCACTTGAACAGCACGCATATTTCCTTACTAATAAGTCGGGAAACCTCCCATTTATTACCGACTTCCTTTGCTTGGGCAAAGAGTTATATTCGTAGGTAGGAATGAGTGTGGAATAAGCAATCAGATTCGCGGAAAGGACTTTTTGTCACAAACATCGTCGATCGAAAAAGTCGTATGTGTATGGTGTGGCGTGAGATCTACCCAGCTATCGGTCAACAGATTTTCTACGTTATTTCATCGCCAGTACAGACAGATCCTGTCCAAAAGTACGACGGGGTTTCTACACGGGCTTCATAGGCACCTGAACAATTTGCTGTCGATATCTGGAATGAGGTTGGGTTAAAGCTTTTAAGGGAAAAGCACAAAGATATTTTGCTTGTCTGTAAGTGCCGCACCATTATGTGGCTTTTTCTGTTATACGAAAATAAGGTGTAACCACCGTTTTTTTTTTGGATGGGTGGGGGGTGGGGGTATTCAGTACGTCTGATCCTATTGGTGAATCTTTTTTTAAATACACTAGCTGATAATAACTCGCTTCGCTGGGGTTTTAGTTTTCAGTCAGTAGTTTTATAAATGTAATAACGGACAAAAATACATCAGCGAAAGACTTTCTTGTTTCTTTTTTGCGGGGAAATATCTTGCACATAAAGTCTTTATACCAAATTAAATCCTTCCTCCTCGGTCATTGTTGTTGCTTCAAATGATGTTGTTCTCCGCATGCGTTATAGCGTCTTTCCTTTTCTTTTTTTTTTTTTTTTTTTTTCAAAAAGTCCTTCGATATCCCTGTTTTGCCTTTCATATACTCAACGAATTCAGGTGGAGGCAATTTCAGTGCTGGAAATGATATTTTACCGTCTGCGCAAGGTATACATGTTGTTTCTCCTTTAAATTTTTCGCCTTACAAAATTTACATGCTTTATTCATTCTCCAGACTGCTATACTTGGATGTTCATTTTATAGTTTGATCGTAATGAATGCCTCATTTTTAAGACAGTAACGTCCTTGCCTCCTTGCGCATCCAACATTTGAAGGTGTCTTCCATAAGTGTCCCGCTACCTGATTCCCTAAGCGAATATTATTTATTATTTCTGTATTATATTCATCACTTTTATTGCCATCCGATCTTTTTCTTGTTTTTCTATATGATTGCTTTCTTCTCCGACCTGTCTCCCTAACATAGTCACTCTGCTCTTCTGTTAAATTATCTTTTTTTCGTTGAAAATTTTGTCCTAACACTGCTTGACGTGCTTCTCTTTGTTGATCGGTTTCTTTGTTCCGTGCCGTCTTTTGTCTTTTTGGCACTATATGGGGTCGCAAAAAGTTGCTTTTACATTTGGACATTTTGCTCCAATATATTTTCATGTTCTTCATTATTACACATATATATTAATTACTCCTCCCTTAAATGTTGAATTGGAACGGAATCACAGTTTCCTTGAGCAACTTTTCCTTTGTTCCTTTTTTCCTGAGACTTTTGACGCTCTAGGAAGAGATGACACTGCGAAATTTGTGTTGATAGCGGCGAATCTTAGTTACGTTAGCATTAAAATTTTTGTCACTCTCAACCACCCACTATCACCGACCGCGACCACAACACCACAGTGCACCATGCGTTACTTAAGGCTACTCCCATGCATCGAAGCCTTTGGTTTGCCGTGAATAGTTTTGACTACGAAGTGAAACATGACGAATTTGGAACTGTGAAATGCAGAAAATTAATTAAACTCTGAAAATTTTTAGGAGCGAAACATGTTCACTTCTAATTTCTGGTGCAATATTTTTAATTTTCAATCCCCTTTGGGAAACTAAAGCATTAATCTCACTTAATAATTCTTCGCATCATGAGGAGAAGAGACCGAGGTATGTCTGTGCAGAGTACTTTTCTCGGGAACCATTCTTGCTACAACGCTACCGATAATGGAAGATTAGTACTAGGGCTCTCACAATTTCCACGGTACCACTGGAGTGAATGTTTCGCCCTTTGTGTAAGGTGAATAAATGTTGCTACTCAAATATCGAAGTTTCCAGGGACCATACGTTCTAGTATTGAGAAGAGATAAAAACACATTCAGAAAAAACTGAACACCTCGAAGAACTAGAGATAGGACGTTCATATTCATAGGACATTTACATTAGCATGTTCTGCAGAAAGGATTAGCTTTTCAATAAACTCGGTTCAGTTCGTGTCCTGTTGCCTAGTAGACACTGGATCCGCCACAGGCCCCGATAAATTTTGATGGCATCGACGCATACAACTCGAATGACGTTCATTGGTATAGCAATCCATGCTCCATTCACCTAGTCCCAAATTTCATCTCTGATGGTTAGCAATGGGTCACAGAGCTGCACCCGCTGTGATTTGTGGTTGTGCCCAATAGCAACCTACACCATAAAGCTTTGGGTTGTTTTCTGCGAATGCAGTCACTGTGATTTTAAGGTTAAGCTCATTATCTACACATTCAATATTGAAAAAAAAAACTGTACCTGAAAATGTTTAGCAAAATACTTCTGAAGAAAAAAAAATAACAGTAAATTTACTACATCACAATATCAAAGGTTTAAAAAACAAAATTAATGAATTTCAGATCTGTTTAGATGAGCTACAGTCTATAAATCCTGTTGATATTATTTGTATTTCTGAAAATCATTTAGGTAATGAAAATGAAGTGCTTTATATGGAAGGGTATACCTTAGCTTCAAAGTATTGTAGAAAAGAGATGGAGAAAGGAGGATTTGCCACTTACATTAGAAAGGGTTACAATTATAAAAACATGGACATTTTTAAATACTGTAGCGATCAGCATTTTGAAGCATGTGCCACAAGTAGAAACACACAAAAGAAAAATAATTATAGTCACAATATACAGGGCTCCAACTGGTAAGTTCCAGCTATTCACTAAACAGCTTGATGCAGTATTAAAGTTCTTAACTTCTGAAAATAATGAAGTCATACTAAGTGGAGATTTCAATTTAAATTTTCTGGAGAATAGTCACTCACGATCCATACTAGAGTCTCTCACCACCTCTTATAATCTCACTCCCTTAGTATAGTTTCCAACCAGGTTTACAGACACCAGCAGCACTGCTGCTGGTAACATTTTCATAGATACTACCACACTAGCAAATCGCAGTACAAATCCAATATTTAATGGCCTTTCAGATCATGGTGCACAGTTGCTTTCATTTAATATAGTGGGGGTCTGATTCAACTAATAACAGGAAGTGGGAAACTATACAAATAATAAATGGAACAGGAAATGAAGGTATAAAAAACTGTGTGAGGAATGCACACTGGAAAGATGTATACAATTCACCCAGGATAAATGAAAAATGTAACTCTTTCTCTAATACGGTCATAGGTCACAATGAAAACTGCTGTCCTAAGAAAGTAATCAAAGCAAAAAATTAAATGTTTCATATCCTTGGATTACAAATGGAATAAAAGTATCTTGCAAAACAAAAAGAAGACTGTACTTAATGTCAAGAGAAAACGATTACCACAGAGCTAAATCACATTACAAATTATATTGTAAAATTCCAAACAAAGTAATCAGAGCCTCAGAAAGCACTTATTTTCGAGAAAAAAGTAAATGCCTCTAATAACAAGATAAAAACTATATGGAACATAGCAAAAAGTGAAACAGGAAAAACTAATCAGGCAAATGAGGAAATTACGTTAAATGTAAATAATGAGTTAATTAGAGATACCTCCAAAATTGCAGACACTTTCAATAACTTTTTCTTTTCAGTAGCACACAACTAAAGTTCGCATAGTTCCTCAGAAAACAGCTTAAAATATTTAAGAAATGCATTTTGGCAGAAGTTTGACAAAATTCAACTACATCCTACATCACCAAAAGAGATTTCTAATATTATTAGCTCTCTTAAAAACAAATCTTTCAGTGGTTATGATGAAATCAGCACTACCATAATTAAATGTGGCTCCTCAGAACTTTGGGACATGCTGAGTTACTTATGTAATGAATCCCTCCACATTAGTACTTTTCCAGATAGGCTTAAATATGCTGTTGTCAAACCATTACACAAAAATGGAGACAAATCATCAGTGGAAAACTTCTGTCCTATTTCATTATTCGCAATACTTTCAAAAGTGTTTGAAAGGGTTATGTACAATAGACATTATAAACATGTATTACAGAAAAATCTTCTCGTTCACAATCAGTTTGGATTTTAGAAAGGATTGTCAACTGATCAAGCTATATTCACTTTTACAGATGATATATTAGAATCAATAAATCAAAAGTTATTACCACTTCGAATATTCTGTGATCTGTCTAAAGCTTTTCATTGTGTTACGCATGATATCTATTATGGGATAACGGGAGCAGCAGGCTCATAGTTCTCATCCTATCTTCTTAACAGAGAACAGTATTTGTCTGTATGAGGCTTACCACATAACAGTAGTCATTCAAAATGTGAAACCATCAGACAAGGGATGTATCAGGGCTCTATTTTAGGTCCCTTGTTGTTCCTATTGTATTAATGACCTTCCATATGCAGTGTCACAAAATGAAAATTTTGTCTTATTTACAGAAGATAAAGTATTGGTATAAAATACCCATGATCTCACTGAGCAATCAGGTAATGAAATATTTGTAGGTATCAATGGCTGGATCACATCAAATGGATTGTCACTGAATTTGGACAAGACTCAGTACATACAGTTTAGTACCTCACAAAGAATACCTGACCCTGTAAGTATAACGTATTCAAACAATGAAATTAAATCTGTAGACAGTGTCAAATTTTTAGGGCTACAAATTGACCACAACCTAAATTGGTAAACTCACACTCTAGACTTAATGAAACGCCTTAGTTCAGCTACATTTGCAGTACGCATGATAGCAGAAATAGGTATATAAAAGTGAAGAAATTAGCTTATTCGGCCTACTTCCTTTCACTAATGAGTTATGGAATCATCTTTTGGGGAAGCTCCTCTCACAAAGAAAACATTTTCAAAATTCAGAAACGAGTCAGAATTGCATCTGGTCTCAGTCCTAGTTCATCATGCAGAGACCTCTTTAGGAAACTTGGTATTCTAACTACTACTTCTCAGTACATATACTCATTGATGTCCTTTGTCATTTCCAACATGCCTCTTTTTACACAAAATAGTGCAAAGCATGATTATAACACCAGAACCAAAAACAATCTGTATAAGGACTATAAAAGCTTAACATTAGTACAAAAAGGAGTCAAATACGTGGCTACTCATATATTCAGTAACTTACCAGAACATATAAAAGGTCTTGTAAGTGATAAAGATCGGTTTCAGAGTGAACTAAAGAACTTCCTGTTGGCCAACTCCTACTCCATCGATGAATATCTTCACAAGGATTATAGCTCATAACTCTGTAACTCTGTCTGTTTTTGAATTGTACAATATCCATGTATCTGAGTAAAAAAGAAAAACTTTGACTCTTTCCACATCCCAGAGACTCCTCTCCAAGGGATCCATGGAAAACGATAAATATAATGAAATGTAAAAAATCCGCTCTCCCTGTCTGTGATGAACAAAAATGAGGCCATCGTTTTGAAACAAACGGAACCTGGATTCGTCCGAAAGCACCATCTAATTCCATTCCTGTCCCCGGTGACGACGTTCCTTATACCATTGCCGTCTAGTATGTTTCTGCAGATCCGTAGGGGGGGTAAGTGGAGAAGACGACGGCGCGCACATAACCGATGTCAGAATTAACCGGGTCAGACTGTTACACCCGATAGTGTACGATGTGTTCCACTGTTTCACTGTTCCACTGCTGCGCCAGATCCGAGAAGCAGGCAGATCTGTCCTGTAATCCAATTCGGATGAAGTGTCGACCTTCTCGTTGGAGGGAGGGAGGGGGGGGGGGGGAGATGAAGTCTGATTTGTGCGACCTGGATTCGTCCGAAAACACCATCTAATGCCATTTCTGTCCCCGGTGACGACGTTCCTCATACCATTGCCGTCTAGTATGTTTCTGCAGATCCGTAGGGGGGTAAGTGGAGAAGACGACGGCGCGCACATAACCGATGTCAGAATTAACCGGGTCGGACTGTCACACCTGATAGTGTACGATGTGTTCCACTGTTTCACTGTTCCACTGCTGTGCCAGATCCGAGAAGCACGCAGATCTGTCCTGTAATCCCATTCGGATGAAGTGTCGATCTTCTCGTTGGAGAGAGGGAGGGGGGGAGATGAAATCTGATTTGTGCGACCTGGATTCGTCCGAAAACACCATCTAATGCCATTTCTGTCCCCGATGACGACGTTCCTTATACCATTGCCGTCTAGTATGTTTCTGCAGATCCGTAGGGGGGTAAGTGGAGAAGACGACGGCGCGCACATAACCGATGTCAGAATTAACCGGGTCGGACTGTCACACCTGATAGTGTACGATGTGTTCCACTGTTTCACTGTTCCACTGCTGCGCCAGATCCGAGAAGCAGGCAGATCTGTCCTGTAATCCCATTCGGATGAAGTGTCGATCTTCTCGTTGGAGGGAGGGAGTGGGGGGGGGGGGGGGAGATGAAGTCTGATTTGTGCGACCTAACCAAATTCGTCCTGTTTAACGGCCTTCCGTGAACCACACTCCACACACCAGTTGCATTGCCGAAACACTTCGTCCCACACGAGCTGCAGTTTCCCGAGAGGATGCATCACCTTGTCTCATGCCAATAATGCACCTTCTTTCGGCATCAGTGATGTGACGGTACGGTTCACGGAAACGTCTGCCAGGCGTCCTGCACATGTGCTCAAGTCACATTACTTTCGATTTATAGCGACAATGAGAGCCACAGTCACATTTTACCGGTAGGCGTATTGCGCCGCCATATCGATGCTGACCTTGAGCCCGATGGCCAACATGTTTCAAATGCTAATCGTTTCTGCAGAACTTAGGAGGTTACTTAAAAAGGCTATTTGAACCTAATGAATCTCTAGCAGAAATTAATAATTCTGTGTAATCAATGACTGATAAGGGCAAGAAATTGATAAATGCTGGAACAAGGAGTGAGGGCAGACCACTTCTGAGCTCATCATTAGTGTTATGCTCAAAGGCAGGTTTTTGCATGGCAACTCTCCATGCTTTCCTGTCTTCTCCCATCCCCTTCAGATCCCCGTGATTTCTACTTCCCTTTACTGCGTTTATTATCTTTTATCTCCTCCATCCTGCACTCCAGTCTTAATGAATGTCCCACCTAGTTCATCTTCCTTCCTCTTATAACCTGCAGCAGTCAGACGAAGAGGCTGAAAATTACGTCTGTGTTTACTGCTTATAACGGTACTACCAATAAAAAAGAAATCAGAAGTGGGTCCACGGCCTTAGATGTAAAATGTGAGCCGCTGTGATTGTGCCACAGGAAACACATTATTCTGTGTGTGCTTAAGTTGCAACTGAGGCAGTGATGATGAACAGGCGTTTAATTAACAATGAAACTTCTATGTAGACCCTATTATGTTAACAGGTGGAAGTTCGCCAAAAAATCTGCTCACTACGAGTAAAATTTTAGCCTTTAGCGAAGTAAGTGATGGTGCGTTTACACGTGAGAGTAGCTCGCAGCTCTGGCTCTTGATAGTTACTATCAGAGCAGTTTACGGGGCGGGGTTGTAACACTTATATCGATTAGTGGCAGGTTTATATTATATAACTGTGTATCTGTAATTACGAAGTGTGCATATGTATATGGACAAAGAAAAACAATTTATTAAAATAATGAAATTTTATAATATGTGTATGTTTAGAAGAAAAACCTTGTATATTGGAAGCTGGTTAATGCTTAAGGCGTTTATGTTTCTAACATGTAAAAGGCGTAGGGAAGTCCCTCCGCAACGGAAGTGGCTCGGCGCGATGTAAAAGGTGGTTTTGGCGGTCGAACTGGGCGGCTACTTGGTGGGAACGATGCTTAGTCAGTGGCTAGCCGTTGCACGGTACACATCAACTGTGCCAAGGGAGACAATTGGAAGCCGCTTTGCGATGAATTTTGCCTCGGATGTGGATTCTGCTATTACATGGTACTGTAGGGAAAAAGGAACACATGAAAAATCCGCCGCCAAGAAGAAATTGTATAGAGTATTCAAACATTAAGAGCCGTGAGTACAGTTAGCCGCCACTGCTCCACCAACTTCATGCAAACTGATATGTATCAGAGCATGGAGCAGTTGATTTGTGTGAGTGATTTTAATAATAATCCAAGTGCTATAAACTTGTGTTTAGAACCCAAACTTTTATCCTTATCATGAACCTATGCAGGATCTCCTTCTAAGTGTTCAGAAAACCGAGTATCCTGTTTTAAATGAACTAGTGATTTATTTATGCTGGTCAAATGTGCAAGGATTAGCAAGAGTTGAAGTAAGTTAGAACGTTGCTAAAGTAATTTCAGTTTATTGCAAAGTATTGTTTTGCAAAAATTCAGTGCCAGACTGTGTAAATGTTACTGTCCAAAACACCTTCTTCACAGGTGATGAAAAGAAGGCAAATAAGTTATACTCATTTGAAACTTAATTTAGTTTTCATTACTATCATGAATGAATTTTTTAAGTTAATTGAGCATCAGTGTTAAATAATTTGCCTTGAAAAGAGTAAAACCATAAACTATTACAAGTGAAGCTAAGAATTAAATATGGTTGAATAGAATTTTGCTACTGAAATAATCATAGAGCTGGACTAGTGGTACAATATCAGTTTATGGGTCCCCACCATATTCTTCTCATATTAGAAAAATAATTGAAATATTATTGCTACTACGGAAATATGATACATTTTTATAAATGGGAGTATAAACAGTGTAATTTTGATATTACTTATTTTTGTTTGTGATGTTTATATGTCAGTTAAGTCAGAACCTCCTCCTGACCAATTTTAGTTCTGCACTTCCTGCAGTAACATCTCAGTGCTGAGTCACGTAATGGTAGTGATTGTAGCTGCTATTATTATGAGTTTGGTACAATTTTGCTTTCTATAATTACTGGTTTGTGCATTATTGGTAACTACTGCTACTCACAGCTCAGAGTGCCCTGTGTCCGTTTGTATCCTGTGTGCTATTCAAAGGTAATACTAATGAAAGTATCTTCAATAACTGATATTCAATTTTCTTAAACTTATATTTCCCATTTAATGTGCCTAACTGGGCTGACGTCCGTTCATTCTTCATTCGTATATGAATTTTACTAATTTCATTAGACCAAAATTAAAGTCTGCTTAGTTTTTCTGTTAGTTGCACTCTATTCAAAATTATAGTTCGATACCTTCATCCATTAAACACACACGCGGAAAACTCAAAATCCTCCCACAGGGTAACATTAGCTTATGTCACGGCAGGCTAGTGCTATAGGGTGAAATTCACCTGGGTTCACTCGCGAAGAGAAACTCTCCGTGGAAACACTCGCTAGTCCACTTCAGACAGTTTATACACACGCGGTCAGTTCTGAGTGCGATTATAAGTTTACAAGATGTATTTAACATGAAAAAGGGCAGTCGCAGCAGCGTTATTAGTCCTGTGCTTATTGAAAAAAAATTCAATGGGTCAAGTCATGAATACAAAGGAGAACTAATTTAGGCGCGTGCCACGCTTTAGCACACGAACTGGAACTCTAAGACGCCTAGCAAATTAGGAATTTTTACCGATAATCAAGTGTTGAATTTGAATTGTTAGTAGAATTAGGGGTGGGGGAAGGGCATTATTAAAAAAAAAAAAAAAAAAAAAAAAAAAAAAAAGACCCTGCAATGAGAGAAAGAATATCGGTTCGTGAGCGTCTGATAATTGCCTTACGATTTTTTGCAACAGGTAAATATTTGAAATTTATAAATTTTTCTTACAATACATACATCTTCCCACTATTTTCCGCAACAAGTAAATATTTGAAATGCATCAGTGTATTTATTTTGCAAAGCCTTAACTGAAATGCATTAATTTATATTATAAAAGTATAACATGTGTTATTACATGTTAGTCTTATGGCAGTCTACTGTATCTCTTCCGCTTACCTGTATGTAAAATAAAAGGAAACGGCGCCTTCAATTTTCTGCGTTCTCAGAGAGACGTATCTGAAGGTAGCTATTGATTTTCGAAGTATTTTTGAAGTTAGGTTTATTTGGCACAAAGATTACAAATAATCGTAAATATATCACAAAGTAAATACAACAGAAAACAAATTTTAAAAATGAAAAATCGTAGTAAACGAAATACAGCGTAGTCAAACGACTCGACAAATTCTTTGGCTGATGGACGACTGTTTGCATTCAGAGCTCCGGCAAAGTGGGTTGCGTCGACGGGGGTAGCGTTGGAGCTGCTGGCAGATAAACAATACATGAAATTTGCATCTTCTTCTTTAACTGCAATCAATATTGATTTCCTTATTTCCGTTTTCAGTCTCCTCCTAACATATTCCAATCTGAGAGACGGAGTTCACAAGCAACGTACTCTCCAAATTCGTCGTGTTCTTCAGTGGTTTTAGCGATTATGTCTAGTACTGCTTTTATAGCACTGCCATTTTCTTCCATTTATACTTTTTGTTTTGTTTGCGAGTGACTTTCGGTTTATTTCGTCAATCTGAATTGCTTCATGGCCTTCTCCATTATCGTTGGCAATCCGTTCACCTCATCAACGCAATGGGAAGATGTCGGTGTCTGAGAATTTGATATACAATATTAGTGCATTTTAAAGAACAGTAATGCTTATTACCATGCTTGAAATATTTATTTACTTATTTATATTCATTATTCATGATGTTTTTATTTGTTTTATTTGTTTCAGTTTCTTCAAACCAAAGATGAGTGGTTTTACACAGGAGTATGTTTTGAGAAAAGATGGAATTTCTCTCATTGCATCGGCGCCATCGATGGACAGTATGTGGTTATTCAAGCCTCTCATAACAGCGGGATTACATTTTGTGACTATAAGGGACATATAGTTTCGTTTTATTAGGAGTCGTAGATGCAAACTATAAGTTTACCCGCATAGATGTCGCTTGTAATGGGCGAATCTCAGATGGAGACGTGTTTTCCAACTGTAGTTTGTACAACCAGCTGTAACAAAAAGAATCTCTGCCATTACCGCAGCCTCTACCAGGGAGCAATGCCAGTTCCTTACTGCATTGTTATTGATGACGCATTTCCTATGAAATCATGTATTTTCGTGACAGTATAAAATATTTAAATTTCGTCTACCAAGGGCACATCGAACTGTCGAAAACACTTTTGGGATCTTAGAACACCCACGCTTTTAAAAACGGAAACCACAACTGACGTACTGGCGTTATGTGCGTTTCCAAATTTTTAGTGGGCCAAAATGAGCAACGCTACTTACGCAATGGAATGATAGATGTAGATGATTTATGTACACGCACTGTAATACCTTGGCAGTGGCGTATTGAAGAAGTAAAGAACACTTTATTTTCTCTATCAGGTGGCCGGAGAGACAAAGTTTTTGCCTCCCAAAAGAAAATGAGGAATAAAATAACTAAACTAAACTCCGCCCGAACAGACCATGAAGGCCCAACGGAACCGATCAGCCGCTGTGTCATCCTCAGCTCAGAGGCGTCACTGGATGCGGATATGGAGGGGTATGTGGTCAGCACACCGCTCTCCCGGACGTATGCCAGTTTACGAGACCGAAGCCGCTACTTCTCAGTCAAGAAGCTCCTCAGTTTGCTTCACAAGGGCTGAGTGCACCCCGCTTGCCAACAGCTCTAGGCAGACCGGATGGTCACCCACCCAAGTGCTAGCCCAGCCCGACAGCGCTTAACTTCGGTGATCTGACGGGAACCGGTGTCACCACTGTGGCAAGGCCGTTGACCTAAGCGAGGAATGAATTTTTAAATTATTTCATTCCTAGTCAAGGGTAATTGGCTAGGCAGTAAGCTCATATCACGATGTAATACGTCAGTTCACATTGAACGGTTAAATGAACAGTTCTAATAAAAAGCTGACGTAAAACGTGCCAGAGTTGATTGTGTACCAGCGGCGTTTAGAGAAGGCACAATAAAACTTAATGCAAAAAAATTGGGTCATTTTTTGACATCTTCCGTTCCGCTTCCGCTCTTTTTATTTTTCATTTTGTAAGCTACTGAGAAACCCATAATTAAAATGAAAACATGGTTATTAAGGATTTATAATATATTTAGGTACCGATGAATTGATAATTTTCTGTTGTTGATAATTAATGTAAAATTGTTTGTGAAATAAACTTACCTGATTTCATAAATTGTTTAATTTCGTATTAATCGAAGTCTGTCGCAAATTTTTCCATCACTAGATTCTTATTAACTGTATTTTTAAAATCTGGGTTCTGGGTTTCCCAGAGGATTGGATTTAATTCGTATGCTTCAGTGAGTTTGCACAACCTCGTGGGTCTACTTTAAGCAGATTCAAACTTTCTTGAAGTGACGAGAATATTCACCTAGAGCGTGGGAAAAACGTTTATACCGGTGAGAATAATGCAACACTACATCTCTATGAGAGTTCTCGCTCTACTTTCGGCGAGAATTCTCAAAAGCTTTTGAACTTGCGAGTTTTGCTATTTTCAGTGTACTTACCACTATTGAGAGTAAAATTTCTCACGTGTAAGCGCACCTTAAGACTGTAATTTGCTGACAATAAAGCGCATTTTGAAAATTTTTGTAGTATGGCTTGTTTACTCATTATTGTGTTCTGTGGCTGGCGTATACTGCCCCCATAAGTGCGTAAAAATGTCTCATACCAGAGGCAAGTTCAAGCACTCGACTTGAAACTAATTATTTCGCACTCTTAAACGTTATGTTGCGCTAGTTGTATATATGCCAGTTTATATGTTAATAACTACGTTACAAGCTTAAACAATTCCAAACAAGATACAAGAAAATTTTTAAAAAATGGAAAAGAAATGTGTGTAAATGTATCACAGTCTTCCCTACTAGTCGCACTGCTTCCTGTAATGACTTTTTTTTTAAACATGCACAATGTTTCGGGAATCCGTATGATGTGTAGGAAATGACTTATCTGCAAATAAACATTGTTCACAATGAATATATGCCGAACAGATTGACTGTAAGCACACTCTCACAGTACCTAAATTGTTTAGGGCTCGTCTCATAATTATCTGACAACAGAGTCACATTAATTTGCCCAACATTTTACATATTCATTACTCTGCGTTTCGTTTTTCCACACATAAAGAACCACTTAGTAGCACTATAACTATAATTAGATCTTCGTCGAACTTACTCATGGGCAGAAACAATTCAGCACAATTATGCTACTAATAAACAAACGGGTTGGAAGAACTGAGCATTATAGCAGAGGTTGAAAATACCGCTTCAGTTGTAAATTCCTTTATTTTCACACGACCAGTTTCGGACTGTTATAAGCCCATCCTCGGGTTTCGTACTGGAAATAGCAAAAGACGGGAGATAATTTTCACACGCCGCAACACACATTTAAAACTTGTTTGCCACTCATGTAAAAGGAAACTTTCATTGCGCTTTACGGTTTATATAATAATTTTTTATCGCACCTCCCACTCAGTTTTACCACAGTTCTGGACCGACCTGTTCAGTACGCTCCTTTACTACGCATAATGCACATTTAACTTAAATCGTGTATTTTTATGTAATTTTTTTGTTATTCTTCGTTTTAAATGTAAACAACTAAATTGAAATTGTGAACAGCCGAGCTAGTGGTTCCGCGTTCTTCTCTCCGTCAACAAATGGCAGCACTTTTGCCACTGGTTTACCAATTTGCCTCCTCGTTCGCATCCACTACTCCCTGTTCTGCGCTCGTAGGCAGCACACCGCGTCTGGTACACGCGGTGCTCGGGGACCACAGCACGGCGTTAAGTGTCGTGATATCGTTTGTATATATTCCCTACCCAGGCAGTCGTCCGTAGTACTGTTTGGTGGCACTTTGTAAGTAGGCTGTTTATGTTTTCTCTATGTAAGTAGGCTGTTTATGTTTTCTCTATGTAAGTAGGCTGTTTATGTTTTCTCTATGTAAGTAGGCTGTTTATGTTTTCTTATTGGCAACGTTACGTAGCGCTCAATATGAAAATCACTGGCTGTGCTGTGTGCAGTCTGTGGCTAGTTTGCATTGTTGTCTGCCATTGTAGTGTTGGGCAGCGGCAGCTGGCTGTGAACAGCGCGTAGCGTTGCGCAGTTGGAGGTGAGCCGCCAGCAGTGGTGGACGTGGGGAGAGAGATGGCGGAGGTTTGCAATTTGTCATGAACTGATATATATATTATGACTTGTGATGATATTAAGGTAAATACATTGTTTGTTCTCTATTAATATCTTTCATTTGCTAACTATCCCTATCAGTAGTTAGTGCCTTTAGTAGTTTGAATCTTTTATTTAGCTGGCAGTAGTGGCGCTTGCTGTATTGTAGTAGCTTGAGCAGCGAAGATTTTTGTGAGGTAAGTGATTTGTGAAAGGTATAGTTTAATGTTAGTCAGGGCCATTCTTTTGTAGGGAATTTTGAAAGTCAGATTGCGTTGCGCTAACAAAGTATTGTGTGTCAGGTTTAGCACAGTCCTATATAAATTGTTCAAAGGGGATGTTTCAACTTGACATAGGTTTCACAGCACCTAGCCCGACCGGCGGTTTCGAAATGCTTTTTAAACGTTTTTAAAACCTTTTAGAAAAGAAAAAAAATGTTTTTGTTTTTTATGGGTGTTGTAGCGTGTGAAAATTATCTCCCGTATTTTTCTATTTCCAGTACGACACCTGAGGATGAGCTTATAACAGTCCCAAACTGGTCGTGTGAAAATGAAGTAATTTACAACTGATGCGGTATTTTCAACCTCTGCTATGCTACTAATAAAAAAATGTGTGAAAACCGGGCAGATACCTGTACTATTAATGTTTTGGTCTTAGCGCAAATCGCTTCCTTAGCGGAGTTCTCTACCGCACGCCTGTGCAGTGGCGCTCGACTCTGAGATAAGAGCGCTCGAATCCCTGTGGTGGAAAATTTTCACTGCCAGTTTTTGGCCTGGGAAGGGGAGGAGAGGTGGTGCCAGAAAGTTCCTGATCACTCGCCTTTCTTCAACTTATCTTCTAAGATAAGCCGTTTGGATATTTCCCAAGGTCGGCTTCTACCATATTTTTCGTTTCACCTGTAAATACTTCGTGTCAGAATTTTGCAGTATGATTTATTAAAATGATGATTCGTCAACATTCACACCTACCAGAAACTACCTTCTTTGGAAGTGGGACTACTACGTTCGCTTTGAAGTCGAAGAGCAACGCGCCTTTCTCGTTTATCTTGCACTGAACTACACTGCTGGCCACCGTAAATGCAACACCAAGAAAGACAAGAGGTAGCACAACATAATTTATTTTGTAGATAATATGTTGACCAAGTGTCAAATGATTACGCTTACAGACGTCTGTGACATGTGGTTCCTGCCAGAATCAGTAGCCAGAGTAGCCGCCATTGTTGGAGATCACCGCTGCCACACGTCTCGGCATTGAGTCAAAGAGACGTTGGATGTGTTCCTGGGGTACAGCAGCCCAAGCAGCTTCCACACGTTGCCAAAGATCATCTGGTGTGGCAGCTGGGGATGTAATCTGGGTCACTCGTTGAGCAACCATGGACCACATGTTTTCTATCGGCGAAAGATCCGGACAGCGAGCCGGCCAGGGAAGCAATTCAATCTGGTTATTGACGAAGAGCCTTTGGACAATGCGTGCCACGTGTGGTCGCGCATTATCCTGTTGAAATATGGCTGTGGCCGAGCCCTGAAGGTAAGGAAGGACAACTGGCTCCAGCACCTCGGATATGTAGCGCCGGCTATTTAAAGTACCGGCAATGCGTACTAGAGGCGTGCGAGAGTAATAGCCAATACCGCCCCATACCATAATACCCGGTGCAAGACCAGTGTGGTGGTGCATAATGCAGCTGTCCAGCATCCTCTCTCCACGGTGTCTCCACACTCGAATCCGACCATCGTGGTGCTGCAGACAGAAGCGTGCCTCGTCAATAAAGACAACGTCATTCCATTCTGCCGTCCACATCCGTCTGTCATCACATCATTGGCGACGGAGACGTCTGTGGTTCTGCGTCAATGGTAGACGAAGCAATGGACGTCTTGCGGACAGACCACTCTGCTGTAAACGGCGTCGAATGGTACGCGCAGACACTGGATGATGCTTTACAGACGCAATGTGCTGTGCTATGGTTCGGGATGTCACTGAGCGATCCGTCACTGCCATGCGCACAATTTGCCTATCAGCACGTGCAGTGGTGCACCGAGGTGAATGCGATCGACCACGTCGGTCCGTCATACCCTCCTGCATCCAACGGTCACATATCCGCATTACAGTTGTTTGGTTTCGTCCAACACGACTAGCGATTTCTCTGTATGATAATCCACAATCTCGGTAAGCCACTATCCTTCCTCTGTCGAAATCGGATACTTGATCAAACGATGTTCGCTGTTGTGTACGAGGCATAACTGATCGTCTTGTGAAACAACCACAAGGTAAACACACGTGCCGAACGTACACTCGTCGAAATCGCCAAACCTTAAATGGCGCTATGAGGTGGCGCCACAAGCGCGCGTGATATGCGTCTGCGCTGAAATTCTAATCAGTTGCATATCTCATCGCTGCAAACCCATGGTGTAAATTTCACTTGATTCGGATGCATCCTTCAGGGTGTTTCATTTACGGTGGCCAGCAGTGTAGATAGGTTGAGGGGAAAAAAGATCTGGGGAACTGGATGCAGGTAACGAGCAATGGGCGAAAGAGGAACAGCTTCTCCCACTTCACCTACATTTGAGCTAGCAGTAACGAATAAATTTGACGTCTTACGTAAAGTAGAAGGGAACAGGACTCATTCAACTGTAGGGCACAGTAAGGTACAGCAGACTTATAGCAATGAAACTCAGTGTAGGCCGGTACCAAAAGAGAGTGGGAAGAAAAGATTCTTGCTGCTACTATGTTGTAGTCATCAGGGGGGGGGGGGGTTCCAGATGCTGCAGGAGAAGTTAGGAACAGTGTACAAGGTCACGAGCATTGTAAAGTCAAGTGCTAGTCTTACTGCGATGAGAGAGGATTTAGGGAGCTGGTGTAAAGGTTATGGCAAAGAGGATCAGGTTATTACAGTAGTTGGAGCACGGAACAGCCCGGCTAAGAACTGTAAATACAGCGTTGTGTGTGAGCTGAATGAAATAGTGCAGCTACAGAGACACAAATGTGAGTTTTGTGGAGGTCCTGCAGTGCCGCGACCAGTCCTTGGTTAACACTGATGTGAGCCATGTGAACACTGAGTTGAGCAGGCTGCTGCTAACTGAAACGAAATATCATATGAGTGCAGTGCCTGTTGCTGCACTTATCAGCTGGGGATGTACTAGTCATGACTTACACCTCAATAGGAGAGGGAAAGTAGGTTGGCTGAGCTTCTTGCTGGTAATATACGGGGGGCCACACATAGCACGAACCCATTGGTTACTGGAGTCACAGAAGCGTATTTTTTTAGGTTAGAATCAAGATTCAGGCACCCTATTTTGGAAGAAGTCAAAATAATAGAAGAGTCCTACAGATTCCTTAAGAATGTACAGAAAAGTAAGTTTAGCTTATTTCATCAAAAATATTAAAAGATTAAGTAATAAGGTACAAGAGCTTTTGGTCTGTTTTGATAATTTAGAGAGAAAATCCTTTTCCTCTCTGAGCACCACGTAACAATTAAATTTCATGTTCAGGCAATCGTTCACACATGAGCCTAGTAAAACATACCGTCATTTGACAATCGGAGAGTCTGCCGTACGGACGACATATAATTAAGCATATCTGGAGTAGAGCAACAACTGAAAGATTTCAAAACAAATCAATCACCAGGTCCAGATGGAATCCCAGATCGATTTTACAAAGACTACTCAACATCATTGGCCCTTATCGTGAATTTTTCGCCCGCACAAAGTCCCAAGCGACTGGAAAAAAGTTCAGGTGATTCCAGTATATAAGAAAGATAAAAAAGAACGGACTCGCAAAATTACAGACAAATATCCCTAATTTCTATTTGCTGCAGAGTCCTTGAACATATTCTCAGTCCAAATGTAATAAGCTTTCTTGAGACTAAGAAGCTTATGTCCAAAATCAGTATTGATTTAGAAAGCATCCCTCGTGCGTAACTCCAGCTTGCCCCTTTCCTCGTATGATATACTGAAAACTATGGATGAGAGGCAACAGGCAGATTCCAAATTTCTAGATTTCCGAAAAGCATTTGAACACGATGCCCCATTGCAGGCTGTTAACAAAGGTACAAGCATATGGAATAAGTTCACAGATATGAGAATGGCTCAACGGCGGCTGTTCAGCAGTGACAAGGGTATCGTCAGGAATTCCATAGGGAAATGTGACAGAACCGCTGTTGTTCTCTGTATACATAAGTGATTTGGCGGACGAGGTAGGCAGCAATCGACTGTTGCTTGCTGATGATGCCGTGGTGTACGGTAAGGTGTCGAAGTTGAGTGACTCTAGGAAGGTACAAGACTTACAAGGGGAAGACCTCAGACACGACCAACCGATTCGGCTCAAATTTGGCAGGTCCGCTTGTGTACAGCCTAAAATGAAGGACTCTAAGATATTTTGGATCAACACCACCCGCAATTTTGAGAAAATCTCCCCTAAAGGTTATGACGAGCAGTCGACTCAAAATTGAAGGGATCGATAGATAATTGTAAATAGAGCATTTTCCATCAACAGGGTATGGGGCCTGCAAACGGAAACTTTTCCAGAAATCGAGGAAACAAACTTTTACAACTGCCGCTTCTGTATCCACATGGTAAACGTTTTTCGCCGACAGTGCCGATAGCGCAGCGACCAAGGTAACTGGCTGGCAATCGGAAAACCCGGGTTGGAATTTCGAAGAAACCGAGCGGATGTTATTCTTTTCGTTTGTATTTTTCCATATCTCAATTGGTAGTGATAGGAGGCTTAATAAGGTAAGTAAATCAATAAGGAATGATAATAACAAGGTAGGCAAACTAATTTTACCAAACGCCACGAGTTAGTAAAGTGTTAAAGTATTAAGCCTTGTCACATGAAAACAACTTCGAGTAAGAGTGCTGCGAATTTCTCACGAGGGATCACTGATAGCCAACAGCTCGACGCTTGTTTACAGCGAGGCACGGGACGGAATGTACGGGATAGAATGCACGCGGGGAGAGTTATGTTGTGCCGGTTGCCTCTTCGTCATATCATAGTTGTGCACCTGGAGGGGTGAAGTTGTCCAGCACGAGCCTAATAGAAGTCAATCGGAAAGAATTGTTTTCCGTCATTAGGCTGCCGCGAACCTCGTGGATACATGTACCACGATTTTTCCATCGTTAATGCGCCTAATGAAATACGTTTTCTGAATGAATACAGTGTTCTTCCGTAAGTAACATATGACGAGTACTGTATTCAGTGTGTAGTAATTAACTCGTCTGTTTATGCCGTAGTAAATAGATATTGTTTGTTGTGTCATATCTTTCAGGTGCATAATCTGAATAATGGATGATGTACACCCTTCGACTAGCGCTCTAATATACAGGGTGTTACAAAAAGGTACGGCCAAACTTTCAGGAAACATTCCTCACACACAAAGAAAGAAAATATGTTATGTGGACATGTGTCCGGAAACGCTTACTTTCCAAATGGTTCAAATGGCTCTGAGCACTATGGGACTTAACTTCTGTGGTCATCAGTCCCCTAGAACTTAGAACTACTTAAACGTAACTAACC